>NW_028238420.1:65913351-66435851 GCF_041429995.1 Eschscholzia californica
GGATCCCATTCCTATTTGCTATTATTTTGTTGGTTATCATTTCAACCAAGGAGTGGGTGAAGCTTAATTAACACCATGATGTCTTTTATTCTGAAAATTTAAGTTTTCTTGTAATCTAAAGCCTAACCTATATCTGGTGTTTTGCAGGCAGAGTGCTCTTAATGCTAGGAAAAGTGCAGTTTGAACTTCAGAAGCTCGTCAATAGCTATGTAAGTCCTGATTGCTATGTTTTACATTGATGGATGATGTCATTGTTTAGCTAGATTCCTTGGTTTTGGCATGTTAATGACTCTTAACTTTGCACATTTCAGCGGTCTCATATTTTCCAGACAATCACAACACCATCAGAGTCCCTTCTCAATGAGCTACAGACAGTGGAGGTTTGTGATCTGATCCATGTAAAGAATAAATATGGCCGGACATTTTCGTTATTATTTTCCCAAAATCATGTTGTTTGTCTTGTATTTGTCCTATTAAATAAGTTAGGTTTGCCCAGACACCGTAGTAATGAGTTCTTCATGTCACGTCTAGGTCATTTTTAACTTAAATTGAAATGCAGATATATTCGCCCTGGTACTGGTAAACTAGTCTTGTTACTTTTGTAAGTTGATAGTGTTCAAAAATAACTTTGGCTAAGAGAACACCTTAATTCTTACATAACAAAAGTAGAACTGAAAAATTCGTAGTACCCTACTTTTCTCAATGTGTTTTTTCCTTCTTGTTTTTGTGATGTAGGAAATGAAGCGACAATGTGATGAAAAGAGGTCTTTATCACTCCTTCACAGCTTTTTTTCGTTTGATTGTTTTTTTCGTTTTTGTGAATTAATCTCATTTTTGTATATCAATTACAGAAATGTATATGAATACATGATAGCCGCACAGAAGGAAAAAGGGAAGTCGAGAACTTCTAAGGCTGAGACATTTTCGTCTCATCAGTTGCAAACAGCTCACGATGAATATGATGAGGAGGCAACTTTATTTGTTTTCCGATTGAAATCATTGAAGCAAGGACAGACTCGGAGTCTTCTAACACAGGCAGTGAGACACCATGCTGCTCAGGTCCTTCTATGACAATTCTGTGTCTATACTGTGTTCTTGTTTTTGGGTATTAATATGGATTCTTTCATTATTTTTGGCATTTACAGGTGAATTTCTTTAGTAAAGGACTAAAGTCTCTTGAGACAGTTGACCCACAAGTAAGATCGGTGACTGAGCATCAACATATAGATTACCAATTTAGTGGCCTTGAGGATGATGATGTTGAGGATAGTTATGATGGTGATGGACATGGCTATGATGCGAACGACGATGGCGAACTGAGTTTTGACTATGGGCATAATGACCATAGACCAGATGTTTCAACTTCTAGGAATTCAATGGAGGTGAGACCTAATTCAATCTATAACTTCTGAAGAAGATAAAAGAATTGATCCATTTCTTTCAACAAATAAGCTTTTATATTTCCCTCTCTTTTACTTTGGCTTATTTGTTTTGTATTTTTTTTCAAACTATGAATGAATATTTATGGAGATAGAATAAAACGATACAAGACTAGGTGACCATGTTATATCATCATAGCCTTCCAATGGTTTACAAAATCATAGTATGATTTATATGTTACCCGTCCCATATTTCTATTCCAGTGGAATAACAGTCCTTTATTGTCTTCCACCTTTAGGATACTACAAGGATTAGTGTCCTTGAAAATTTTGTCATTTCTCTCCTTCCGTAAGCACCAAATTATGGCTGTAGGGCTTATATTCCAGATCTCCTTCTGCCATTGGGGATTTTTAGACACCCCATTGGTAGATGGCTTGGTCATTTGTTTTGTATTATTACGGCCTAAAGAGGACAGCTATGCAAGTTATTGTCTATGTTAACGTTAGCTTATTCACGCCTCCATCCATGTGTAAGATCTAACACAAATTTTACCATGCAGCTGGACCAAGTAGATCTTTCTTTTCCTCAAGTATCCACAGCTGGAGAAGCCGCCGAGGTGAAAATTATGTCCTATCTTGGGGATTACTAATTGGAAAATAGCTCTTCCTATTTGCATGACGAAACGGGATTTTAGCAAAAAAATGTTCTGGACGAAATGCATATTGTAAATGCTTCATTTTTTCAATATTTCTTTGCCATAGCCTGATTCCTTTTGTAAATACTCCTTTTCAACTTCCAAAAGGAAAAGTAAAAAATTACGCATTTAAGGGGATGATCCAGCCATCAAGGTGATTTTTAAACGGGAATGCTTGCTTTTCGTCATGATCATTGAGCTTACGTATGTGTCTCTTCTGGTGTTTTTGCAGGAAAACATTGACAGAAGCTATCCAGATCTCCACACCTTCAGTAGGGAACCTAAGACAGGCAGTCATTCGGCCCCGATTTTTGCAGAGAAGAGACTTGATACAGCTGAAAGGATAAAGCAACTCCGGCCATCTTCGTCACGGAAGTTTCATACATATGTTCTACCCACCCCTATTGATGCTAAGAGTTCAATACCTACCGGTTCTAGTAACCCAATTATCCGTGGAAGGCATTCAAGCGTTATGGGCACTCCCAATATGTGGTTTTCATCACCTTTGGAACCAAAAAAGCACGAGAAAGATTTGAGAGACGATAAATTGTGGGGACTACATTACTTAACATCCCAGTCAGTACTCAAAGAGAGCAACCTCAACAGTTCTTCAAACAAGTTACCTCCTCCTTTAGCTGAAGGGTTCTCATTACCACAACACGATTCGCGTACTGCCGATACTAAAAAGATGAAACGGTATGCTTTTTCTGGCCCAATAGCAAGTAAAGCTTGGTCAGCAAAACCAGCCTTGTCTTCCAGCGGGACTATACCGATGATGGACCCTCCACAACTCGGGCCTAGGCTGCTTTCACGTGTCCCAGTACCTGCAGCATCTCCTCCTAAAGTATCTCCAAGTGCTTCACCGCCTATATCTTCTCCAAAAATAAGCGAGCTGCATGAACTCCCTAGGCCTCCCATTTTCAGTTCAGCCACAAGTAGAAATACACCTTTAGTTGGTCATTCTGCACCTCTAGCAAGAAGTTCAGAACTCTCTTCTACGAATAAAGTGCCGTTGATGACATCAAGTGCAGCTTCTCCATTACCGACACCTCCTTTATCTGTTCCTCGTAGCTTCTCCATACCTTCAAGTGGTCAGAGAGCAATGGCTTTACATGTCGCCAAGCTTTTGGAGACTCCTCAGAATAAAGATAAGGTTGAAGTTGCTTCACCTCCTTTGACACCTATTTCTCTTGCAAACACAAAACCAGCATCTGAGATGGTAGCACGAGCTGGTCAAACAAAAGGTAATTCAAAACCTATCTTTATTCATCTCCCTTTAAGTTATTTTTGAAGCGTGGGATGATACATTATAGTGCATTTCCTTACCTATATCAATGTCGAGGCTGTGTACATTTATTATCTCATCTTACCTTCTTGGTTAGAAAAACTCGATCGTTTTCTTATGAGTCACTAAAAGTGGTTCTGAAATTCAGTTTTCTCGCTCAGATAATATTACCAGATACTCTATCCCTCCTCACGTACCGTATACCCGATTCCTCGTACCCTTTTTGGGTGGTTCGCGTTCCAGTACTCCAAATTTGGCCTATCGGAATTCTCTATCTCAATTAACCCAATTTCTTTGTAAACATCAATAAGCTTGACTAGTTGAGTAAGTTAACTACAAGATTTTCTTATTTAGCTGTTTAAGATTTTTAGTGTTATGGAGATATAATGTCTGAAAGTTGGTGTATGGATTATATATGCACCATAGAGTAAACTTTGGCTTGAAAAATAGTCCAAAACATATCTAACAAAGATATCCAGTATTCAGTTTCGGTATTTGCCAGCAGTGAATGGTAATCGAATGTGATTAACAATTCTGTTATTGAATGCCATGACGATATATGTTGAAGGGTCTAAGCGTCGAACAATTAAATTGATCAGACCGATTAACATTGTGTGGAAACCACTCTGCCATATTTGAAATGAATGCAGTAGTTAGAAGGTTAAAGTGTCTGTTCATACATATTTCCGACGAAGAGATTATAGAGGGAAATCCCCACAACCCTCTCTTATACAAAGCTTCAAGGGGTAGCCGTGTTGAAGTTATTTAAGCACCAAGACATAATGCATGTATACCCTGAGTTTTTTTTCTTTCGATATATCACCGCTCCTTGCTAATTAATAAAGTCATCGTATTCTCTATCTTGAACAGAAGACTAATAATGTCATAATAATATGCAGGCGGAGGGGATTGACTGCAATCACTCTTATACGATGTTGAATGGAGAGCGGTGTAGTAGATCAGAAGGAATTGCGAAAACTCACAAGTAGGTAAAGAGGAAAAGATAAGTTTCTTTGTGGTCTGTCTTCTTGTGTCGGGTTCGCCGATCCCAGTGTAAATATTATGATTCTGTGCATTAATTAGCTTTATTCGTCGTAGTCATGGGTTTCTTTTTCTTTGTTTTGTTTGGTTATTTGATTATGATGAGAAAACTCAGCATCAATGAAAAAAATCCAATTTCACCATGTCTTTTGCTATCTAGCTATCTAGTTCTAGCTAATTGTGCAAGAAGAAATTTTCCAGGGCAGAATCTCATCCGATACTTCCTTTTTTGCTATTCATACAACATTTTTCACATAGACATGTTAGTCATAAACACGACCTTCTTCCCCATCTGCCTCGACAAGGTTTTCTGGTTTGAAACCCTCCTTCAGGGTTTAACTGCAGACCCTCGGCGAGGGTTTCTGCCATGGAATATAACATCCTTGTGCTACGCAAAGATATGGTGCATTAGAGATATTGTATCAAGGAATACGAAATGGGCAACGTGAGCAGAGTCACAGCTTATTATTAGCATTAAAAAGATAACTCAACTTTGAAGCGCTACAAAAGAATCTAGGTTATACCTAGTATGTATATATATATATATATATATATATAGCTCTATTATGTCATCTAAGTCGATCATCAAATAATATTATCCAACATTGGTTGATAGCCTAACCATTCCTTATTTTTCGGCAAAAAGCTTTCCTATTTAACATGCAAAAGGCTTTCAACTAATCATGCACATACACTAATTGTAGAAACATATGGTTTTAGAATGTGGGTTGGGATTCCTCCGATTTCAAACTTAGTCATCGTATTCTTCTTCCAATCGAAAGAATAAAGAGAGACATTTTGTGAACCCTTATTCTCCATCTCTACCATTGCACTCCACACGCAATATGGATCATAATAGTGACGAGTTCTTATGTATTAAGACGAACAAGCTGATTTGGTCCCCAGCGCCAATTTTTTTGGTTACTAGAAGTTGTCGTTTTTTCTTTCTTGTCATCATCAAATATCCACAACTTCACAATCTAATAAGTTGTCTTAATTTGCAGAGATAAACATCTGTCCAATTCTAATAAATCAACATTGGGATCAGGAAAAAATAGGAGTTTGCTTGTTGTTGCATGTTTGTTATGTTCCCTAGGTTGATCAAGTTTGAATTCACATCAAGTACAACTATGCATCAGGTTCTATACATGCAGGTTTCTGGCTCCGACGCGCCACCCTCTTCTTAAGTTCAGAACTAGTCCAATATATAGTGCCATTCACGTAAACAGAACGACAATTCAACTCACTATATGAGGTGGGAGTTGGTCGAGGCTTCTCCATCTGTTATTATTACTGGTTTCTCCGACTCTAGTCCCTAAAACTGTTAGCACCTCACAAGCATTATTCTTTTGGTAGTAATTATCCTCCTCTCGTTGAGTAATGACCGAGATACGGACCAATTTGTATTCATTAAAAGCAGGATAGTATCCGAATTGATAGTTAAAACTTCCCCTTTTGGTATAAAGCTTTGGAGGTAAGAAATCTTAATGAAGATTTAGTAAGTGTACACCTATAACCTAGGCTCTGGACACTCTCGTGGACGACGTGGGACTATCACAACCCCCACCCTCAGCGAAGATCCATCCTCGGCTTTGATACTAGTTGCGACGCCCCGAACTGTAAAAGTTATCGATACTGTCCTCACTTTGGACACCTCAAACCCAAGCCAAAGGTATAGGCTTTTGTTTTTTGACGAAGGTTCTACGAGCTCAACCAAAAGGTCTCGACACTAACTAAGCTTGAGCATACACCTATAGCCTAGGATTCGGACACTCTCGTGAACGACGTGTTCAGAGTCTAGGCAATAGGTGTGCGCTCAAGCTTAGTAACTACTGAGGTCTTTTGGTTGAGTTCGTGGAATCTTCACCAAGAACAAAACCACGTACCCTTATGAGATGGCAAAAACGGGGACAATATTGACAACTGTTAAGGTTTGAGTTGTCACTGATATAATGCGTTACTGATATTGTATCAAGATTCAAGGGATATAAAATCGTCAAATTAAGAAAACATGAGCCGAGTCAAAGCTTATTATTAGCGTAAAGATCAGAACTACAACTTCAGTTTGAGGAGTTCAAAATGAAAAGGTCATTACAATATTAATACCATTCTATTGGTGTAGAAGGCTCAGCCTCACCATCAAGTAGGTGCTCTTTAAAAAATCCAACCTCATTTTCCTTCTTTTCACCTACCCAAGCTGCATCTATCTCTGGCAACCTATAGTCCTCTGATCTTAACGACAACTGAAATTCGGGTAGCTCCGGGAACGCAAGAGCTCTGCATTTCCAAACAAAGCATATCAAGTAAGCATATTCGATAATTCAAAACCTACTGTAATGTTCCAAGTCTTAGCAGTTGATGATATTGTCCCCGCTTTTGGCATTTCAGGCCTAACTCCACAGATACGGAGTTTTGTTCTCGTCGAAGGCTTCACAAGCCACCCAACAGGCATCGCCATTGGCGAAGATGCGCGATTTACCCAACCCATCAGAGTACGCAACGACACAATGGACCCCTAATATGTACCATTTTGCCCTCACTTAGCTTCCACCCATCATGGTGTGAGGTTTTGTTCCACACCAGGAGGGACATACTAAGCTTGAGTGCACACTAGCCCAGGTTCCGGAGACTCGCGAGGGAACTAGCGCGCACACACACAGACACACACACACCCACATATATATATATATATATATACATGATTTAACAATCGATATAAATATTTAGTTTCCTTACTTCTCTTCTCCTAAAAGGTATCCATACATCTGAGATTTTTTTGATGCAATGTCAGGAATTAGATCATGTAAATGCTTCATAACACCCCATACTTGAGGAGCCCTAGTCACGGGTTTCGCGAGGCAAAAGCTTAGGCATGATTTTTTGCTATCAGTTAGAAGTTTGTCCGCGGCTAGAAAACAACGTACGGCCTCACCGGACGGCTCCTTACCCTTATCGAGTATTAGACCATGGAGATAGTAGGCTGCTGCCTGAAAATTATACCATTTAAGAATGGACTTGAGTATAAAAAGACTTGGCAAAGAAGAAGGATTCGATAACAAAGATCGCTAGATTATGTGGTGGTACCTTAGATTCGAGGTACTTCCATTTGATGAATGAGAGATGTTTCTTTCTATATTCGTAAGTAATATCACACCGAGACAGGCTGAAACGAACCTGAATGACAAACAATATTGTATCGATCGAAAAACTTAATCTTTCAAAGTCTTCCATTTAAGTACTAATAGGAAAGACAAAACAAAGAAGAGAAGAATAAAACCTGAGCAAAATAAGTTAGACGTTCGCAAGCCAACCTCCTCTTGACAGAAGAAGTAGCCTTTCGACTTTTGATTGCCAACCCAAGCTGCAATTCTGTTACCTACTCACGGTCGAAGATTAGCAACTAGATTCACGATTCTAAGGATCGTCGATGAGCATCGTCAATGAGCTTATATAGGAGTTTAGGAGATCAATCTCGAATAGAAAAAAGAGAAATTACTTGACCCAACGCTTGTATAGAAATTGCTTGCAAGACACTTTCCTGCATATCTCCTGGCAACTTCGATCTACATATATGATTTCGATTATATTCGTATTCACAACAGACATAGTAAACAAACCGAAGAATTTTGGGACCTACTTCATTTTTTGTGGGAGGGGAGCCAATATACTCCGAACACAGAAGTCCAAGTATCCTGTCGCCTTCATGAATAAACCAATAGCATTCTTCTTGCGATCTTGCAATATCATTCACCAAATTCGAGCTCAGAATCGAAGATATTTGGAATATCTTAAACAATTTAAGATGATTGACTTATACCTTTATCGGCATTCTTTTCGCTACCATTTGAGGAACCCATGAGAACTAGCAAAGAATTAGCCTCCCATAAAGATAGAATAGCCATCATATGTAAGACGAAGAACAACTCGAACTGAGGGCTTGTTAGACAGCATTCCTGGTCATAAGATTCGAATTCAGTTGAAACATGGGAAATTTAAGACACGAAAATTCTCATCAAACATAGGTTAGTTACAAGGAGATTTGTACTTGTTGTTCGTCGAGCAAATTTCTCCACTTGAATTCAACTAATAACTCTTCAAGCCCAGATTCTATTTGTTAAAAACAAGTACTGTATCATATTAGGATCGAAAATGAGTTAGTTATGGTTATCAATAATGAAAGAACGATATGATCACATATAAGAAGAACCTCTATTAGTTAAACCAAGTAGAACTGGCAAGTATTCATCTAGGGCTCTCTGTAGTTCATGGAGAGCAGATCCACCTAAAAGTTGAACAGTTTTCATGAAGAATGAATTTCAAGTGAAAAAGAGAGTAAAGGCCTTTTTGGCTGGGCTATAAGTGCGTGCTCAAGCTTAGTAACGGTCAAGGCCTTTTTGGGTGGGCTCGTACATCCGTCTTTGCTGTTTCGGAAAACCCCCCCTATTTCCGTAGACTTGAACCTGGGGGCTAATGCTTGGGGTCCGTCTTACAGATGATTTCAGAGTTGAAGATGGCTCGTCTCCGAGGGTGGGAGATTGGGATTATCCCACATCGCTTGAGAGAGCATCGGGAGCCTGGGCTATAGGCGCGCTCTCAAGCTTCCTAAAGGTCAAACTTTTGGGTGGGCTCGTGGCCAGGAATAAAACTGTGTAGGCTGTGAACTTGAGTTCGGGTCTCAGAAATGGAGACATAAAGTAGGAAGAACAAACCAGTATTCTCTGCAATTAATGTGATCTGGCTTCGAAGCGAAGAAAACTTATGTAGAAGATTTGGAGGAACTATTCCATTTAAAGCTATATGATGAAGATCCAAATCAACTGGAACTCTCATTGCTGGAATGAAGATAACAACTTCTGGGATACTAATTATCTTCTTCTTGTTCCTCTCAGAAACAGAAGCAGTGCATCCCATTGTTCTTGATGGGTAGAAGGTGAAACAGATCAATGTAGTTATAGAAACAACCCTAGATTAGACTTGAATGAGAGCAAAAAAAAAAACAGAGGAAGAAGAACAAGAAGTTTCCTCATTTAGAATCTAGACAGAGAGAGATAGAGCTCACATGGGTACTGAGGGGAGATTAACTTGAATGTGCCTCAGAATCAGTTAAAAGATAAGTTTGTTAAAACCTTGCTAGTCAACTAAGTAGTAGTAGTAGTACATTCTTAACTACTAATAACTACCAGGAGAGAGAGAGAGAGAGAGAGAGAGAGAGAGAGAGAGAGAGAGGCACTAATTATCATTATTATCATAGCAGTCCCTCCTAAACCACGAGGACAATACGATATTACCGATTAAAAAAAGACAAGATTTAAGTATATGATATTACCCGATTAGAACAGACAAGATTTCAGTATCCATCCATTATACAATGACATCCCATTATGGAAGGACTAGTTGACTATTTGCAAATCTAAAATCATCAATTCAATTGTTAATCTTGTATTGGCCAGCCAGGTTAATAATCAACCATAGTTGGCAAGTGTTAAAGTTTTTTGGGTGTGCTCATCCAGGAATAAATTCCCTAACCTGTTGGACCTGAGTTTTCTTATCGAGTACTTAACGTTCTTTCCATTGAAGAAAAACAATCATTTTCCGTTAAGTTCGAATCAAAGCTACAAAATTGTACTAGTATTTCTTTAGGAAAAAAAGTGTTAACCTTTAAATTTCTTCTTAGTACTACACTATAGATGTCAAAAGCAAAAGATGGATCAAAGTCTGTATTTTTGGTCATAGCTCTCTTCTTATAGTCAAGTGATCTCTCAAAACAGCAGCAGCATTACAAGGCAATCCATACACATTGAATTCTAAAATGTGCTTCATTTACTTAGACTGTTTATTTTGCTGTTATATTTGAAAACCAGTAAATACAATGGACTTACAATGAAAAGAACTTTCTATACTTGCAGAAAATACAACTAGGGCTAGTTTTCGGATCTCCATGACTGCAAATGAACAACGCCTGCTGACTGAACTGGACTTACAATGAAGATATTGCCAAGAGAATTTGTAGCAACATGCTGAGATTTGTACAACTACGACAAGATCAGGGGAGAGAGAGAGAGAGCGAGAGAAATTTATCATAGTATAAGCTCTTTCCTCTACACTAGATCCACCAAGAAAGTGGACCCAAACCATCAAAATCAATGGACGCCTGCAAAACCCATCACAAAGAAACACAGTTAGAGAGAGCTCTTTGAAATAGTCAGTGCAAATAACAATGCATCTGAAGTTCATATTTCACAATGGTATAAGGGAATTTCTAAAGCTTACGCAAAATCGAGTAACAAATTTTAGATAATGGTTTTGATAACGTGAAGTCGATACAAACTCAATGCAAAATGTAGTGAAATTCCTCCATGGCTAATGTTAATTGTGCTTGGGAAATGTTAACTTAAAAGTTAGAGCTTAATGATGCAGAAACTTACATTAATCACCATCGCAGCAAATGCCTTCTCATCTGGCTTTTGTTCGACCGGGACTGGAGGATATGAAATGCTGTCAATCTTAAATCGAATCTGCATTTTTGACAGAAAAAAAATGTCATAGTTTCATTGTTGCTAGAAACAGGGGATTAGATAATTATTACTAAAATATAGTCTTACAATGTTAATTCTATAAGATTCTTAAGAAAGGGCTGTACCTCCTCATCGTGTTCTACAATAAGTTCTACGTCTTCCTGATATTGCCATTTCCATCTACCATCTTCACTGCGTTGTCGATAAGAACAAGTAGATAAATATAAATGGAATTATAAGCAATGTTAAACAATTTCTGGAGTAAGTTTGGATGAAATCTCATGTAGTGAATGACAGGTGAGAATCCTTACAACTTATTTGGGCTCGGCAGAAGATGAATAGGTACAAAAATGTCTTTAAAGAAACCGAGAGACACTGCAAAAGATTATGAAACTAGGTCTAAACTAGAGCAACATCAACTAATTAAGAATCACACCCACAAAAAAGAGATAATAAGATATTCACACTTATTTCAGAGGTCATATGGCCATTAAAGTTTCAGAAAGTTCACAAGAACGCGGAAAAATAGTCAGCGACATACGTCTTAAACCATTAGCATCTGATCCTTGAACCTTTCCAGAAAGAACCTCTCCTACGAAAGGGCGGAACACGATTAACCGGAAATTTACCTGCAAAAAAAAAAGAAAATATACCAAAAACATGATAAAACTTGAAATATCATAGACGTTGATAAGCTACGACACTATAAGCAACTCCCATCTTTCTAGAGATCCATCCAAAACATAAAAGTTGTAATTTGCAGAAGTCCTAAATATCTTTGATTGCCAAATCAATAGACATCGATAATAATAAGAGTTCACTAAAAAGTTAAGTATAGCATCATATTTATCTAAAGCATATTTTAAGATACCGTGTAAGTCGAACCACCATCTCCAGCAAAGATGAAACCACCTTTAATGGATCTAATGTCGTAGACAGAGATGCAAAGCCCCAAATTTGGAATAACCTTCATTGACATAGATAATTTATTCTCAATTAACATTGCCGCCAAATCCGATAAATCAATAAGACAATATAAGAATAATAGATCAAATAAATCATTCTTACTTTATCCAAAAACAAAGTCTGAAGCTCTCCCTTTATTGCTTCTGGAAGTGGAAGCCTAAGGAGATTAGGAGGTAACCTCAATGTATGCTCAATTAAGCTTAAAAAGAACATCGGACCTTCTTCAAGATAGAATTTCACAAGAAGAACCAAGAATTGTATAATAAGTTCCAAGACAATTGATCTTTGATTGAGGCTCAAACGTCGACTTAGCAAATTTAGTGAGATCTAACAAGTTCTCTGAAAAATAGGAAAACACCATGAAAGTTAGAATACATTTATACATAATATTGTGTTGTACTAGAGTGTTAATCCGAAATGGCTTTTCTCTAGCTACATTTAACTTGGATATCATAATTCAACTTAATGATTTCTCATCCATGGTGGCATCATCAATATACAACTATTTGCTAAACTGAATGAGTGATTCTGTAAACGTGTCTCACAAACTAAATAAAAAATGAAACTTTCAAAAAATGACAGCAAAAACTTTGAAGCACTTATAGAAATTATCCATAGAAGAAAGAGAAACGGTAAATGGATATAAAACCTAGAAGGGATTCATTTTTTGATGGAATTAGAAACTAAAGCAACATAAAAATCTTGTGTCTTCTGTCTAGAACCTAAAATAAACTATATCAGACATGGCAGATTGTGAAACAGCATTGGTAATTTACTGTGACACAAGCGAAACGAAGTCTGGAGCATCATATTGGTTTCCGGAATCCCTTCTGAAATCTAGGCAGCACAAGCGAAACTCGGACTTCATACAAGGACGGGCCGCACAGATGTTCAAGGGTATTGCCTATAGGAGATACATTCAAACCTCAAACATCATCAGTGACGAACTTCAAGAAAACCACATAAATCAAGAACATTAAGTGTGGTATTATTAATCATTCAAATTACAAACACTAATCCTATACAATTAGATTCTAAAGAAATTTTCTGTTAACACATCAATACTGCTATCAAAATATAAGTTGAAACTATTTAAGTACTTAACTAGGGTTTCACATCCTCTCATTTCTGAATTAATACCTCATGTTCGTTTTTTAAACTAGGGTTTCGCGTCCTTATTCTGAACTAAAATCAATTCATATTCTAACGGTTGGATTTAGGGTTTCAGTTTATTTGGGAAGATAACCCAAAAAAAAGAATTAAAACCAAAAACTATGTCAGGAGGAATGAACTTACAAAGTGATGGTCGAAAGAGGAGAGATACGGTCGGGTGTCGTCGTCGGTGGTTAAATATTCAGGTAAGTCAGTAATCATCAACTATCAATTCTGGTGTTTTCACCAAATCAACTTCTTAATGATAGTGTACTAGTACTTTTTTTTTTTTTTTATTGTTTAGCGTATGCCTCGAACGTATAAGGTGGGTAATAAAATTTAAATATTGAGGGAAAAATTTCTACAACAGCAATGATAGACTTCCCCGCCCCTCTCCCGACTGAGGTGGCCGGGCCAGATTTAGAGAGAGAAACTGAAAAACTTTCTCTCTCTAAATCTGGCCCGACCACCTCACCCAGCCGGGATTCACCGGGGAGAGTGGCCGGGAAGTCTACTATTATCCTTTCTACAATGGGTAATTTCTAGAAAATATGAAGGAATCATAGACCAAATTTCAGACCCTTTATCATAGTTTTAAGAGTCTTTATATGGTATTTAGGACACAAGTTGTCTTAATAATGATAGTTATAGAATTTTGTTTCATTCATAATATATCTTCACATCATACACTCATGATATAACGTACTGATTTTTAGAGAATCATGTCAAAAATAAATAAATAAAATCTATTTTTCTTAAGTTTTGTTAAACACACTCTCGGCTCGCCACCAACAAAAATATGAAGGAAGGGAAGAACAACAACAAATGCTCGAGTCGAGCTACAAACTCTGAAGTAGTTTTCAGAACCATAGATGCTTTGAACCCAAAAATTTGTAAAATACTCTGAATACTCTTTAGTTGTTTATTGACAATGATGTATGCAAATAGAGTAGTTGACTTTCCTCTCAATAGGGGCCAAAGTCAAAACAGCAAGTATAACGTCATTTTCACTACCAAATCTTTAAACCACAAACAAACACAATGCTTATATATCATAGTTGACTTTTTAAACCTACACAAAGTGTCCTATATATATCATATATGGTGGTAGTAATATTTAGTATAAATTCATGGCCTCCAATTTTGAATACCCAAACTTTGTTCACTTTAATATCTCAAAGGGTTGTTGTTCCTTGCCTGTAATTCCAATGGCAGGTTCAAGGCGGCAAAATACTGCTTCTATTGAGTATTCTCTCAGTAACTTGTCTCTTATTCGACCAAACGGAAATGACACAGACCTCGGTGGACCTTGGCCGATGACCATGTCTGCAAATTCTCTCTCCTCTTCTCCATCTTCATCATCAGAAGCAGTAGCTGTTTCATCTCCTTCGTCTTCTTCACCATCTTCATCTTCATCTGTAGTGGAAGGTTGCCCTGTTCTTGTAGTAGTTGGGTGTCAAAAATGCCTCATGTATTTTATGGTGCCTAAAAAACTTATGAATTGCCACAAATGTAAAGCCTTTCTTGTTCGTTTCGATCAATTCAAAATGAACTAAAAATCAATCCTCAAAATCCAACCACCATTCAACTAAAAAAACGAAGCAAATGACTAGTAGATGTATAAACAGGAAAGTATGAGCAAAAAAGCTAGTAACATTTAACTTGAGATTGAGATAGTGATATTAATGTTCGTATTAAGTAAGCGATATATACAAGTACTACCTACTAGTCATTCTCCTTCAACAATATATTAACCGTTACTAAAACACTCAAATCTTCATCTCTACAATTCTCAAGTTTTCAGAATGAGTTATTACGAGCAGATTATCGTTGAAACCTCCGGTATCATCATCATCATCTTTCTTAATTCCTTCACCCATCCTTCTTATGTTAACGACTAAATCTTATACGCCTTTTCTGTTGTTCTTTTGGGTTTTTTCAGAGTCTGAAGTGCCATATTCTTCACCACCACCACCATCACCATATGAGGGCTACAACGATGATTCAGCTCCACTTCCGCCGATCCAGGATGAGCCAGAGGAATCTGGTTGTCTGTCATTTCTAAAAGGATGGTACATACACATCTGAACTTTCGACCTTTTATGGTACTAACAACTAAATTACAAGTATAAAATTGTAGTTCCTATATAGAATGTAGTAATGTACATACAGATCTGTTCTTAGACTTCCAGTGGGTAAGCAAAGTACCACGCAAAGTTCACGACTTGCTCTGTTTTGATATTGTTCTTGATTTGTAACACTAAAGTTTATTTTGTTTTCGATTAACAGTTGTGCAGCGATTTGTTGCTGTTGTGCTTTGGAGGCTTGCTGCTCGTAAACAAGGTTTACTAAATGGAGTAATAGTTTTCTCTCTCTAGTCTCTACTTCGCTAAGCACATCTGTACTGTCGTCCGATTTCTTGCTTCATATTATCAGTCTGTATTGATCTACTGGGACATTAGCTCTTCGTATGTCAAGATTCGAATAAATTCTAATAAAACCTAAGATTTTGTTGTTTATTTTGTATGGGTATATATCATGGTGATCTCCCTCGAAGTTCTCCAGTAAAGTTGGTCACATTTCAATTACTTAATGTCAACTTCCAACTTTAGCTTATAACAACTACTCCCTGTGCTCCTTGTATAGATGTCATAGTTGCTTAGAGGGCTCTCTAAAAGTGAGACAATCTAATCTTGACTAAGCCAACTAAAACAAGAATAATTGTTGCCTAAAGATAGATAATCAACCTAAAACAAATAGATTTGATGACAATAGCTAAAACTAATATTAGAGATCAAGAAGATAGAAGATTCTTCATTTGTCATCCAAATATCCAATATTGAACTTGATTCATAAGCTAAAGTTTGAGAGAGAAAACATGAAAAACGAAAAAAAAAAGTACCGATAAAAAAAAATCTAAGAGAACCACATTGCCCATACCTTTAGAGGGTCTTTCTAATAGGGCCTATAAAGTCGAAACGAAGTCTGGAGCATCTCTCCTAGGTCCATCTAAAGTTCGATACACGTACATTTTTTCTACCTTCTGACTATCGTCTGATATCCCTTCGGTCGGATTTTCGTCAATGATTTCCACATTGAGCTTCGGCATTTTCTTGGCAAGTATCTTGCATCCCCTACGAGTCACATCACATGATGACATCCAAAGGGATCGCATTGTCTCATACTTTCCCATGTCTGTTAGAAGTGCAATATCACCAAATGGGCTATCCCTAATCTCCAATTTCCGGAGTTTCTTACACCCATTTAACACATAAAGCATCCCTTTGTCACTATCTCCGGCAAATGCAATGGAAAGCATCTCCAGTTCTTTCGCATACATCCCTATGTACATGAAAGCCTTGTCAGTTAAAAGGCCCGAGAGAGAAAGCCGTTTGATGCCCTTACAAGACTTAACAATTGCTCCAAAACCTTCATCCAATGGCTCTGAGGTCATATGGTCGGGTTTTTTTGGATCAAGGATGCATAATCTGAAGCGGGTGAAATTCGGGCAGTTTTTAGCAACGTTTATGAGGGCAGAATTTGTCATTTGATGACAAAAGTATAGCAAAGAATCAAGCTTTCGACAACCCATAGATATAGCAACTAGCCCATCTTCTGTTACACAAGCATTTTCGGCACCATATAGAGATGGGAACACTCTCAACTCCTGCAGATCTTTACATGTCAAAGCTACTACTTTCAATCCTTTATCTCCAATAGCATCCAATATCTGTATACACAACCAAATTACTAGTAAGCCATATTGAAATAAAGAAAGACAAAGGAAAGTTGTGAACTTTGGAGGCGATAAAAAGACCGTACCCATAGACGTTGAAGCTTGTGACAGTAAAGAATCAAGTTGATGAGTTCTTCACTCTCGATTCCTGGTGCATAACTCAAGTTCAAGGTGGTTAAATTAAAGCAAATGGGATAGAGAGAAGGTAGGCAACGAGGAGAAACTTCCAAGAACCCTGATAAGCTTCTGATGGAATTACACTTGAGAACGGCGTTTACTGTTTTCTCGTAGGTCTCTGTGTTAGGCTCATGGGCGAATGAACCTGTGCCCAAGTCCACAAGTTGGGGTGCAGAGCTTAGGATTCGGTGAAGCATTTCAAGAGGCACAGATCGGTTTACTTTTAAACTCCTGAGGTTCCGACATCTTACAACAAGCTTCTCAAGGGCAACCAAATTCACTTCTCCTTTAAGGCAAGCAAAATTAAGAGAGACGAGGGACGTGAATGTCTGAGGAAAACAGCTTAACCATTGACCTTTCCGGTCTTCAACTTCATTTTCTTGCAAGTCTAACTCCCTTAAAAACCTTCATATTGAAAAGCGAAATCGATTTGTTAAGGTACAATATCAATTTTCCAAAAGAGAACACATATTAGAGCGACTAAAAAACCATAAAATGATAAAATTAGCTAATACCCATTACACATAAACCCAGTACCCCAATTCATGTGTTAGATAAGTAGTACCCATCAAACTTTCGGTCGATGAACTTTCTCAAATAGTACATGATAAGTTCAATTACCTTGAAAAGAGTTGATTATTCTTAGAAGGGACTCGATAGTAATTGAGACAATAGAGTCAATGAACAATGTAGATATACTATAGGTTTGGATATATCATGCAAGAATCAAGCATACATAGTCTAGAAGTAATAAAATACTGTATGAGATTTAGAAGCAAACAACCACAAATACAATCAATAAAAAGCTTAAACGCGAAAAAGTGAAACTTCATTACCTGCAATTAGCAGCAATTGACGCGAGCCCATCTGTAGTGAACCCTTCACAACTGACAAGAACAAGCGACTTGAAATTCGGGAACGAAAGGGATAACAGTTCAAGGCTCTCATCGGAGACTACCATCCGTTTTAACCGAAGTTCCTCAAGCTGTGGGTAACTCTTAGCCATGGCCTCAATCCAAGGATACACAAAACCTCCCCAATCATGAGGAACAAGATTAAAATCAGCAAAATGAGGCTTTCCTTTCAACGTAAGAGCCCTAACTCTTGGAAACCTAGAAATTAACCTCTGTGGAGTAATGGAGTAACAATTTCCAATAAAAACCCTCTGTCTACTCCATCTTTCTACCCTAAACCATGACTTACAAACAAGAGAGACGGCATTTCGATCTCGATGTGAAGAAAGTAAATCAAACACTAGCTCTAAAACTTCCTCAGGAAAACCAGTCATCTTTAAAATTACTAAACTATAAACAATTGATCCTACAAACCATCCTAGGGTTTACTAAAAACTTCATAAAATCCCTAACATTCACAGCTTATACAAATAGATAGAACAAGATTGACCCACTACAACACTATCAAACTCAACTAGAACAACACTATCAAACTCAACTATAACAAACACAAAAATCAAATCTTTCCTCTTTTTCTTGTACTGAAAACAGCAGAATCAAACAGGATCTAACTCCAAACAGTCAAACAATTAGGTTTTCAACTGTAATCTGGATCTAAAGAGATAGAGAGTTTCATGGGTACTCCAGAATTTTGAAAAACATCAAACATGAGATCTATTCATGGATGATAACAGAAACAGGATAAAAATGTGACCTTTTTTTATGGGTTTGCTTCTTTATAAGTTTAAGAATCGAAAAAATCATACCTTGAAACTAAAATCAAAGCTAAACCCAGAATTCAAAAGCCTCAAAACAACCAACTAAAAACCCTTTTCCCTCTATATATATATATAGATATAGATTTGGGTTCTTCTCTTACTCTTCCTTGTGAGCTGAGCTAATAGCCTAATACTAATAATAAGAACAGTAAAACACACCACAAGTACTAAGGAGTATCAAGTTTTTAACTGGTTAAATCTCAGCTGTCATCATATCTAACCATGGTTAGAGAAACGAGTATTTTAATCTAACGGATGATATTGTTCTTAGATAATTGATAAAGAATCTTGACCGTTAAATTTGTCTGGTGATCTCTCAGGCATCAGTCTTTATCTCTGACGTATCAGGATGTCTTAAAAGGTCAAGAAAAGCAAAGGGATGTCAAGTTTTTACCCTTACTTTTCGTGTTATTTACTAGAATACCTTGTTTGTGGTCTATAATATGAAGGTTAAAAATGGAGTGAGTGTCAGAGAATTTTACTTTACTTTTAATTCTGATTTTACGGATAACGTAATCATGACATTTTAATGATTGACCTAATTTAACCATTATGTCATAAAATCTATTTACCATAAATCCTTTTCACTATTCCATGTACTTTACTATAACTTTCTTATCAGTATATTACATTTGTATTTTTACCCCAAAGTCAGTTATTTTTAATCACGATCAACTATTATCCACTAAATAATGACAGTTATATCAAATGTGTAATCTTTAACTCTTTAATATAAACTTAAGAAGTGTAATCTTAAAGAGGGTTTGAAGATAAATTTGAGAAGTATAGTCTCAATCTGGTGAGATAATTTGGGAGAATCTTAACCATTGAAGAGGGTTTGAAAGTAATTAAAAGATATAATCTCAATAGTTTGAGATAAATTTCAGATAGTCTAATCTTAGTCATTGAAGAAGAAAGTATAATCTAAGGTGCTGTTTGTTTTTTTGTTTTTTCAGATCTGAAATCTGAATTGAAACCCAATTCAAATTTCAGATGTTTGGTTTTTCAATATAAGAAAATCTGAAAATATTACTGAATTGGGCAATGGTCTGAATGGGTTGAAAAAGTACCCACATATTTCAGACTTCAAAACAAGTCTGAAATATGAACCCAACTTCTGAAATATGTCAAAAGACGCTTCTATCCCTATGATTTAACAAAATCTGGTCTCATGTCCAAATCTCACCACCGGCAATACCGCCAGCAAGACCACCACCACCACCGGAAAACTACCACCACCGTCGGCAAAATCACCACCATAAGCTACCAACAGCACCACCGCAGAGGCACAACCCACCGCCACCACAGAAGAGACACAAACCACACCACCACCACAAAAGAGAGACAGACCAAACCACCACCACCACCACCACCACCATCACAACACCGACACCACCACAACCCAGAACGCCACCACATACTACGACCAAAAACCCTAAATGATTTTTTTTTGAACCCTAACTGATTTCTTCTTCTCCAACTTCATTAATGGCCATTCAACAAAAACAATACTTTATTAGTGGCTTCTTCCAATACCCCCACTGATTTCTTGGTATGTTTTTTATGCGATGCTCCGGCGAGAGGATTAGAGAGAAATCCGCGAGAGAGTTAGAGAGACAGAGATCCGGCGAGAGCCAGTGAAAACTTTCGATTGGTTAGAGAAAGAGAGAGAGGGTCGACGAGACCTACCCACCGGTCAGAGAGAGAGATCCGGCGAGTGTTTTCCACCGTGGTTTTCGAACAGTTCCGGCTAGAGAGTTCCGGCGGAGAGAGGCAGAGAGAAAGTGATATTTTAACTAAAGATGAAAACCCTAAGTTTTCTAACATTTTATTAGGGCAAACAAACACTAGGGTCTGTTTGGTGTAACATATAGATGAAGGGTACATTTGTCAATTCTTTATTCAGATCCAATGATTCAGATTTTAGAAAACAAACATCTAATCAACAAATAATTCAGTTAATTTCAGATTCAGTCAATTCAGTTAAGCCAATTCAGATTCAGCCAATTCAGATTCAGACACATTTAAAAAAACAAACACAACCTAAATTACTTTTTCTTCTCCCTTCATATGTAGATTTGGAAATTTAATAGCTTTAGAAAATAAGAAAATATTTTCCAAATCCAAAACATATATGAATTTGTTCTAATTTTAGTGCATGGTTTGTTTATTTATAGGTTTACGGTTGTATTTTTTATTTGAATTTACAATTCTTTTTCTTATATTTTACTTTAAAAATGTCTATGGAACCATTTCTTTTTATAATGGGTCATACTTTGACTCTATAATGATAATAAAGCTAGAAGAACCACATATCAATTGATGATAACATATGGATGATGAAGTCAAAGCTTTTATGGGTTTCTTTTTATTTTTCGTATAATTTCTTTCGTTTACTTTTTAAAAGCAAATCTCTCTAAACATTTCTAACTTCAATTTTGAGCAAGAAGTGTTGATATACCATGGGACCAACTAAGTTGTTTTTTCCCGAATGCGTTTTAACGTCTTAAGTTAAATCTTATTACTATTTGTTACCGAGACATCTGTTTTCACATTGCTTTTCAAAGATGAGGTACTTATGAAATATTGTTCGTATGTAAATACACAAAAATTCTCTCACAGACTTTTTCTTCTTACATACCTAAATGATGTATCAACTTAACGAACAAATGTTACTTGTAAAAAGACTGTAACGAGCAGGAGTCTCCCATTTTTATCGTGGACCTGGATAAACAAACACAGATCGATCAACTACCATAGTTCTTCTAGTGATGTTAAATCTTAAATTCTAAACTCGGAATTACTTAAGATCTCATACACTGCCACATATTCAAGAAATAGTACATTCAAAAGTCACGATATTTTAACTTCACAATCAATATTGAAGTCTCTCAATACTTTTAAGAGTAATTTTAAAGAGGTCCCTCAGAAGATGTTTTTAGCTTCCCTTTTCTTCCCTCTTCCTCTAAATTTTGTATTGTGGGAGGCGTGACGAGAGCCTTTAAAATTCCCCTAATCAGGAAACCCTAAGACACAACAAAAATACAACAAATCTTTGTAGGGAAAATTTAGTATTTAAATCAAGCAATTTCTTCTCTTCTTCTTCTTCTTCCAATCCTTTTATGTCCTTTCATAATCATGTTACGACCTTTCATATCAAATTAGGGTTTTGTCAAACATCTATCCAAACAATTATATAATCTTAGGGATGACTCTTCAGTACTCTACTTCTGACATCCCCCACGTTCACCTTACTATTTCAACGCCACCAAGATTACACCCATATTACACCACCTCAATATATTTTGTTAACCCACATTTAACAGAAGTATTCTTAATCTTATCAAGAAGAGCAACCCTATAAAAGAAGAAAAATCAAACCGAGTCTTGACCGGAATAATATGTGGGTTTTCGTGGTTCGCCAGTTAGTAAATCGGAATCACCAGAAGAGTGAATCACAAAAAACCACATAAAATTCTGCCTAGAGTGCCTGGTTTTTCTTGTTTCCCAACGTTATTTTGCGAAAAATACTTTAACAGACAGCTAAATTCTCCAATCACAATATCGATTTTGTTCATCTACTCTAATAAGCGGGTCAACAAAATCAAACTTGTTAATGCGAATTTCCTCTAGTAATCACACGTGAAGTGATTAAAAAAACTAATTTACATTAATTGTGTGTCATTGCACACGGGGATTAGCAAACCATTAGTACTGGATTAACAGGGTTAATGATTTTTTAAATAAAAGGAGGCCGAGGATATTGGTGTATCCAGCTTTATGTTGATATACTTAATATTTCTCTTACAATTAATGTTCGATTAACGAATGTAAAGTTAACTAATCAAGGTACCCAAACGTGCATATGCACATGCTTTGCTTGTTCGAGAAATAGCTGGACTGATGCAGCAGCCTAATACGAGCCAACTAACATATATATATATATACAGAGAGAGAGAAGGCAACGCGCTTGTACGAAAGTACTACTGTTATTACGTGTCATCAATGGCACATTCTGCACATACTAGGGATTGGAATTGAGCCAAGAGGCCCAAGAACATTTTGAAACCTGGTTGTGGCCTTCTCCAACAAATCTGCAAGACATTTCCACAAAAAAAAAAAAATAAGGCTCATAATTTCTTATGTATGTGTTATACTAATAGACAATTAAATATAATTGCGTAAGCTCATAAAACAAACAAAATTTTAGACGCATGTATATTACCTTAGTAACTGTGTGGGGCACTTCTATGACAGTCTGATCTTGAGGAGTAGATTGAGTTTAGCCATGTTTTAGTTTTTCCTATTCTCTTAAAGATTTTTTGAGTCTCAATTCAAGACTCAATTTGGAGTCAGTGATGGAAGTGAGGAAGATGAGAAGGGAGATGGGAATGAGATGACTGCCCTACTTGTTAACAAAAGAAAAAAAAACTTAGTTTTACATAAATTCTACAGGCGCTCCCACACAAATGAGGCCCCCTCTAATTTGGTGGACCAAAACGAGGCTTTGCTCTCTTAGGTGCTGTTTGTTTTTCAAAATTTTCAGATCTGAAATCTGAATTGACCTCAATTCAGATTTCAGATGTTTGCTTATTTTATTTAAAAAAATCTGAAATTTGAGCTGAAATGGGTTTATGTCTGAATTGGCTGAAAACTAGGCCACAATTTTCAGACTTCAAAACAAGTCTGAAACAATAACCCAATATCTGAATTGTGCTAAATGACACTTATACCCCACAATTTAGAAAAAAAATCTGTTTGTTTTAAGTTTTCCGACCATCCCACCACCACAACAACCACCGGCACCACCACAACAACCACCGGCACCACCACAACAACCACCATCGTTCCAAACACCACCACCACAGAAACCACCAACAAAAACTGCCACCGTTTCCAACCACCACCACCACCAACAGAAACCGCCACCGTTTCCAACCACCACCACCACAGATCACCACCAACAGAAACCACCACTGTCACCGACCACCACCAACAGAAAACCACAATCGTTTCCAACAGAAACCACCACAGACCACCACCAACAGAAACCACCACAGACCACCACCAACAGAAACCACCACAGACCACCACCAACAGAACCCACCACCAAATATTTGAGAATATAAATCTCTAAAAGCAAACTCTAGAATAAAAAATTTACTGAAAACTTATAATCGATTGTAGGTCTTTTACAATTTGCAGAATAATGTGTAACAAAATCACTATTGTCGTCAAGCAGAAACTGCTTTCTAAATGAATCCACAATACTGCGTAGTACATAGTAAAGATCATTAGAAACATAATTACTTAATGGCATGAAACGAAATAGGTAAGAGGAAAAACCTAGGATAAAGAAAATTTGTTCTTTCAGATCCATTCATGTATTCTAGTATCTCTCTGAAAATAAGTTCCCCAGTTCATCTTCTGTCACCATCCTCCTTTCCAACTCAAATTCTAGCTTTGTGCTTAGTCGGCAAGATGATTCCCTCTCCGCCCTGGCAAGCCCTTTGAAGTAAGGATCAACCAATGCTTGTCATGAATAACATGGAAAAAGAACATTAAGGTTGAACATAATGCGTCGAGGCCACAACGTATATAAATTAAATCAACAACTACCGAAATTTGAAAAAGTAAAATAATCTGTATAAGATAAAATGACCACGAAGGTCATGATTTGTCGATGGGAAGTAAATTAAAAAAATGGGTACAATTTCTGAATTAATAAAACACTTCATTTTAAGACCCAAGGTCAGTTCGTGTAGGACACTGTATTTTAACCAAGCTCAATTTCATTGCAAGTTCCATATTAAAAAATTAAGAAAAATACATCATATTCAATATAAAAGTATATGACCAACATTCTTTATTGAGAAAATCAGAATCTGTATTTATGATTGTACAATAAATACCACTTTAGCAGTTGTACGATCGTTGGAATCAAGTGCTAAGAGATGTTCCAACAGTTTGATGGGTCAAAGGATCAAATTGGGGAACTATTGCGCGAACAAAACAAACTGCTTCTTTCTCATGCTAGTTAGGCATCTCCTTGCCTTCTCATTTTAAACCCTTAGCCACATACAAACATAATATTGATGCCATGATTACCCATATAAGAAAAGCATAGCTTAAACAATAAGATGTCTTAAAAGAAATTATGATGAATGTGTCATAGCCAAGAAATAGTATCTAGTGAAGGTGTACCAAGTAAGACGCCCATCTCTTCAACAAAAAAAAAAAAGTAAGACGCCCATCAAATCCAACTGGTGGACGACATTTTTACCAGGAAACAATGGTTTCCCTGTCAACACTTCTGCAAAGATGCAGCTTATACTCCGAATATCGATTGTTGGGGTAGAAACACTTCAAACATGAGTTAAACTTTGTTAACTATTAATCGTTCTAAATACACGAGCATATTGACACATTATAATGAGGCAATGCAAATTTAGTTGAATAGTTTTTTTGTTGAAAATTAAATGCAGATTTAGAGGCAAAATGAAACAATACCTTAGAATAGAATGATCCACACAACTCCAGATCTCTAGACCACCTAAAATAAAGAAAAGCATAATCACATGTTGATCCACACATGTGTATGAGGTTTTTTCAATGAAAAAATCACCCAATAAAGAAGAACATAAACTAAATTTATACATCAAATTAAAGAAGATTTGAAAAAAACTTTTGTTAGATAAAAAAAAAGGTAATTTAGTGTAACTGACATACTTCAAAGGATAAAAATAACTTTTAAAGTGTTAAAAATGTAATAAGATGAATAATTCAGTAAGTTGTTGTTGAGGTATCCCTGAAGGCAACTCTTGCTAGCCCAAAGTCAGAGATTTTTGAGTTTGCAGTTTGCATTTGACACATATTGGACATGTTTATCGTTAGATGTTTCATGTAAGTCTGCACAAGAACATCTCTGACAGTCAGTCTCTTAGCAACTCTAAAATTGACTTTTATGTTCTAAAAACATGTCATCTGTTTTTTTCTATAACTATGTTTTTTTTCCTTAAACTTTTAGTTGGAGTAGGCAAAAATCGTTAAAATATTATAGGTGTTTGTAAACAATAGGTCAAAAGAAATTTTAGTTATACCTGCAGCTATGTCAATGCCATTGGAACATCTCGATGACACATTTTGCATCAAGTAGCTTAAACATCAAATACAAGCCATCGCATCAACCAATCACAAGGAACAACAATGTCATCCACACTTCAGATTTACCTCTAATATACTTTTAGTGAAATGGATCATTCAAGTGATAAAGCAAGAAAATAGTTCAACTTCCATTTTATGCAAAGGTAGAATCAGGTAAGAAAACATAAAAAAAAACCATTTTTATGCAAAGGAAGAATCAAGTAAGAACATCATAACTTAACTTGGGCAACTATAATGTCAGAGAAGCGAGAACTTCAACAATGGGAACATATCTAGTTTCCCCATAGATAAACTACTTTTGAAGAATGAAATAGAAACGCAGAAGAAAGTAAAGAATTGCATAATATACCTCACTGCACCTTAACAATTTAGTAGTAAAAAATAAAACTTGAAAAGTCTTACATACTAACCTTGTTATTCACTGTTCTAGCATCTCCTACATGAGCAAGTAATTTTTATTTTAAAAAATCCTGCAAATAGAAAATGAATGAGAGGTAGATGGTGAGAAAAAGTGAAAGAAGTTTAAATAGGTCTAAATAGTTCAAAAATGATAAATCAATTTCGTTCCGTAATTTCCACGAAAGGTTCTGCGGCAAAGTTAAACACCATAATAAGATTTGATAAGCTTCAATCACAGAGAGCAACCTCAATGAAGAACAAACTATTAGTGAAGAACACCATAAGAAGGAGAAAAAAAACAATAAAACAAATTCATTCGGGCATTACATCAAACACCTCAAACTCGCAAATGAAGATTAACCGAAGATGCATTCTTTGTCATCTTCTTCCTATTACTCCTGAAACACAATTCAAAGGAAAAAGAGAAGAACCCATATAACTTACACAAAAAGTAATATGAACTTTTGAACTAAAACCAAATTTTACTTTTGTAATTTTCCTCATACGAGAAAGGCGTGAAACAGGATAAGACAAATGCTATGCATCTAGTTCCAGAAAACATCATAAAATCAGGTTGAGGGATCCATCGCGCATAACCACCAAGGGTTCTTTGTGAACCTCTGTCTAGAGAGAGAGAGAGAGAGAGAGAGAGAGAGAGAGAGAGAGAGAGAGAGAGAGAGAGAGAGAGAGAGAGATAGAGAGAGAGAGAGAGAGAGAGAGAGAGTTTCTGCCAAGCATCTAGGTGGAGAAGGTGGAGAGAGAGCAGTAAAGAGATTGAGAGATTTAAAAACTAGGGTTTCTTTTGGACATGAGGGAAGGAAAAAGAAATTTATATATTAGGGTTTTTTTTGTGTTAAAAGATAATGAGGGCAGAAATGTCAATATTTTAGTTCAGATTCAATAATTCAGATGTCAAAAACAAACATCTGACTTGTAAATAATTTAGTCAAATTCAGATTCAGCAATTCAGATTTAAGCAATTTAGATTCATCCATTTCAGATTCAGACACGAAATAAAAAACAAACACAACCTTACTCTCTTAGGCCCAAGGTCGACTATGAATTTTGCTCTTTAATGAAAAGCAAGATATGCCGCTTGGGAAATTTTAAATGCACTCACCATTTTTGTTATATACACTCACATCTAAAGTAATTTTTGTTGAAGTCAAACGAGATGTGAGTGTGGCAGCTTACATATCCACGACAATCCACAATCTTGTGGCAGGTGGGCTACTTCAGTATTGCGCCGAGAACGGGAGCTTGGGATTCTCATCCACCAAATGCAGCCCGAGCAGCATCTTTTTGGACCAGCTCTTGAAAAGCTGGAGCAGGCCGTCTCAATATTGCAAGAGATGAATGGGGGAGTGGATAAATTTTGTGAGATTCTTCCAGAAATGAAGGAGAATCGACTCCAAAGTCTCTACTGCGACTCTTCAACAAAAAAAAAAGTCTCTACTATGACGAGTAAAAATCTTTGTAATAAGAATTGTAGTTTTAGATGTAACGTTGGCACTGACATTGGGCTTCCGTGATAACATAACCCAAATTAACACATATATAAGAAGACATTTTCTTTTCGTAATGTCTATTATTCCGCATGAGATAGATATATTAGCAATCAGTGTATTTGTTGCATATGCTTCTAGTTTGTAAAAGTGGCTTACCACGGGTAATTAGTTATTGGGTTGAAACGTTTTTATGACAGCTGTAAACAGATGCAATTCGAATATAGAGTATTAAAGTCGGGTATCGGTTGAAAACCCATTAGGTATACCCACTTAATATTGAAATCTTATCTTCACCCCCCAATTATTAGTATAACCATTTACCTTCCTAATGGTAGTAAACGAGTTAAAGGGCACATTTGTGTTTCCAGTCCGGCTAAAAGCGCATATGAAGATTGCTATTTGCACGCCCTCTCTATTTCAGCCCCATACGATTCTGCAAAAGGTGCCCCGTCTCTCACGGTCTCATCTTACTCTGATCTCTTCAAATATCTCGTAAGGAAAAAAAACCTAAGGCATTCGAGCTTGGTAAGAAAAAAACAAATAGCTCGATCAAGATAAGATCTTCAACTTCACGAACAATCTATTCGATAACGTATTGCTTATGGGATACAAACAATCAGATTGAAGATCTATAAACAAGACTAGGGTCAACCCTTTCTCTGGAGGCGCCTCCCTCATGATTCAGGTAACAAAAAGTATACTCAACCCGCCTCAAGGGACTCCCACTTGAACCGCATGTGAGAGAGAAACCCTTGTTTCTCTCTCCACGTGAGGTTCAAGTAGGAGTCCTTAGAGGTGGGTTGTGTAGCCTTGTTGTTCAGGTAATATGTAATTCTAAAAAAAAACGAGGATATTTCCGTAAATGACACCGTAAATTTAAAACCTCGTGGAATTCGTGCCAATTTTTTTTTTTTCCTTTATGTTGTCTTCTACTTTTTGGTTATTTTCTTTCTTTCCCTTTTTTCTTCTTGTGTCTGTTAGTAGTATCCATTCCGAAGAAATCAAGCTCCATATTCATGATTGATTCAGTTGTAGGTTTTCAAATCAATGAAGTGAATAAAAGATATTCACTTCATTATCAGTACCTTCTTCATCAACAAGGAATAACAAGTAATAGTAACATTCAAGGTATCTCGATCGATCTAGTTAGTTTTTTTAATTTCATATACGAGTAGTATTTACTTTTTCACTCACGACTTCAAGTTAATTTTTTGATTATATATAGATCTTCAATTTGATTTTGATTATAGATATGACAACTTCCATTCCGATTATTAATCCTCAAAAATCCGGAACTTCCGATGGAAAATCACAAGGTTTTATCAAACATCATCAACTTATTTTCCCGCCAAAATCTACTACTACTAAACGTTCAGGAAGTCTTCCTCTTCTTAATCCTCCTATCTTCTTCAGGTACATCTCAGATCTTTCTTTAATTAATCAAATTTTTTAAAATAGAGAGAAATCACTCCATTTCTACTGTTCTATCGATTTCTACTGTTTTTTTAGGGCTTCTTCTTCTCAAATTCCGACGCTAACAACTCCATTTACGATTTTCTTCAACGGAATGGTTTCTGTTTTCAATCTTCCTCACGATAAGGTTCTTAATTTGTATCTTTAAACCTTTGATTTCGTTTCAGAGACTCTTAAACTCTTCTCCTTCCTAACGAATTAGTAATGGTTTTTCAGGCAGAGATGATTTTGAAACTTGCCGAGGAAGGAAGGTCGAGAGTTGTTGAATCGGTTGATATGAATAAACTGCCTGCTTCATCTTTATCATCCAATCCACCAAACTTTCTCCACAAACTCAACCGAGGTGAGTTATTCTTTACGTTTTTTTTCCCACGTGCTTAAATAAATTTTTTTTAGAAATTGACTGCAATTAAAGTCCAAAGATTTCTTAAAAAAAAAATTAAAGTCCAAAGATACTAGTCAGTAGTCACTACATTTGACATTGATACATCAAAGATGTAATAAACTCGATAACCTCCCATTCAAACTCTAACAAGACGGTGCTTAAATAAATTAAAAAAAGAACAAATGGGTAAAGGTGAACTATATCGTTTATTTAACTGGATGTAACAGTAACGGGGATGAGAACCTAACCTAACTTCATCATATAGCCCATGTTCCGTTTTTCTCCATGAGGTGATTAATGTTTGTAGTTCTTATTGTGTTATTTTAGATTTGCCACTTGCTAGAAAGAAGTCGCTGCACAGGTTCCTCGAGAAACGCAAGCAGAGGTAAAATTCTAGTCTTCCAACTAGAAACTACTAGCTAGTAGAGTCGTATGTGTTTGAAAAGGGAAAGTATATTGTGCCCGAACCAATTAGATATTGGATTCCAATTAGAACAACTACAGCAAAATATGTATTAAGTATGTGATTTTAACATGGTAAATTGATAATCTAAGGTTAAACAATAATTAGGGGAGGCCGGGAGGGAGTACTGCTGTACTGATGTATTACAAGAACATACCGAATCTAAAAACCAATTTTCTCTAACCGATATATAGAGTGTCTTTCAAAACATTAACATTGGTCAACTATTCCTTATTATGCTTTATACGAAAGCTCCGCATAATAGTATGAGCTCTAAGAAAGTCATTCTTTTATTAAACTTTTTTTCCCAAATCGTATGCGTGCTTCGAACTCTTGACTTTTAGGGTGGAAGACCAAACTTCTTACCACTCCAATTAAGAGTTGTTGACTACTTTTATTAAAATCTTTACGGCCTTGTCTTGACTATAATTTTGTTTTTTATCCATTTTTATTAAAATGCTGAAGGATTAAACATAAGGAGTGGTATAATTTACACTTTAAGTCCCTATTTGAAGCAGTTTGAAAGTTTATTTTCTATTTTCCATTGGTTTTTTATTCTATCTCCCCACCATTACCAAGTTCATTAATCTATTATTTTTATGGTTAAAGCAATCCTACTTATAAAACGTGTTATGGAGATTATAAGAAATAAAACATAAAAGTATATTAAAGTCTTCCTAGTAATGATGTTCAAAACATAGTAGATACTTTTTTTTTTTGCCAGCGCTTTGGGGAAAGCTAAATAGTTTTCGGGGTGTAAAATTTTAAAAGGAATATATAGAATTTTAGAAATTTTCCGGGGAAATAAAAAAACACACTCCACCTCACCTCACTCTCTCTCCACCTCGCGTCCTCACCTATCTCTCTTCTCACACAAGGTCGCCGGCCGGAAAATTTTCCGGCCGTCGACCATTAAAAAAAAAATAATTTATTTTCACTTTATCTCCCTCCTCTCTCTCTAAAAAACTTTTTTTTTTCTCTCTCTCTCTAGAACAAATCTAGAGAGAGAGAGAAGAAGCAAAAAAAAAAATATATGAAAAAGTTTTTTAGAGAGAGAGAGGAGGGAGAGAGAGTGATTTTTTTTTTAATGATCGCCGGCCGGAAAATATTCCGGCCGGCGACTTGTCGGAGAAGAGAGAGTGGTGGGGAGAGAGAAGATGAGGTGGAGAGAGAGAGCTGAGGTGGAGAAGCTATTTTGCTTTTCCCCTAAATAAAATAGTCACACAAAATTGACTAATTTTTTACCAAGTCTTCACACCCCGGAAATTATTTTGCTTTCCCCAAAGCGCTGGCCTTTTTTTTTTTTTTTAAGGTAACCGATGGCAGGAAGGATTAGCAATTAATCAGGAAAATCACGTGTTATGTCCTTCCAAGTTCCAACCCAGTTTTGGCCCACAAATTACAACTCATGCACATTAATGTCCTGTACTCTTTTCTCTCAATTTTTTTTTGGGTTATTTCCCTAATGGCCCCCTACTTTGTGACCAGCTTCCCGCCTGGCCCCCCCACTTTACGAGAAATACCCATATGGCCCCCTTCCGTTATAACACCGTTACTCTCTCTCTTCCATTTCTTTTCTCTCTCTTCCAACATGTTTTCTCTCTCTGCCACCTCGTCAAAACCAGCCACCTCATCACCTTCTCCGGCAAGGTCGCCGGCCGGCTAAATTTCCGGCCGGCGACCTTCAAATATAAAAAAAAAAAAAATTTCTTTTTTCTCTCTCTTCTCTCTCTCTCTCTAAAAAAAAAAAAAAATTTTTTTTTTAAATTCTCTCTCCCCTCTCTCTCTAAATTCTTTCTCTTCTTCTTCTTCTCTTTTCTCTCTCTCTTCTTCTTCTTTCTCTCTCTCTTTCCCCCCTCTCTCTATTCTCTCTCTCTCTCGACCTCCGGCGAAGTCGCCGGAGGTCGACTGTTCTGTTCTGTTAGAACAGAACTCTAACTGAACAGATCTGTTCTGTTCGAACAGAACTGTCTGTTCGACCTCCGGCGCAGATCTGTTCTGTTCGACCTCCGGCGACTACGCCGGAGGTCGAGAGAGAGAGAGAATAGAGAGAGGGGGGAAAGAGAGAGAGAAAGAAGAAGAAGAGAGAGATAAGAGAAGAAGAAGAGAGGGAGGAGAGAGAATTTAAAAAAATATATATTTATTTTTTTTAGAGAGAGAGAGAACAGAACTCTAACTGAACAGATCTGTTCTGTTCGAACAGAACTGTCTGTTCGACCTCCGGCGCAGATCTGTTCTGTTCGACCTCCGGCGACTACGCCGGAGGTCGAGAGAGAATAGAGAGAGGGGGGAAAGAGAGAGAGAAAGAAGAAGAAGAGAGAGATAAGAGAAGAAGAAGAGAGGGAGGAGAGAGAATTTAAAAAAAAAATATATTTATTTTTTTTAGAGAGAGAGAGAAGAGAGAAAAAAAGAATTTTTTTTTTTTTTATATTTGAAGGTCGCCGGCCGGAAATTTGGCCGGCCGGCGACCTTGCCGGAGAAGGTGATGAGGTGGCTGGTTTTGACGAGGTGGCAGAGAGAGAAAACATGTTGGAAGAGAGAGAAAAGAAATGGAAGAGAGAGAGTAACGGTGTTATAACGGAAGGGGGCCATATGGGTATTTCTCGTAAAGTAGGGGGCCAGGCGGGAAGCTGGTCAAAAAGTAGGGGGCCATTAGGGAAATAACCCTTTTTTTTTTTTGTTAGAGAAATTCTTTTCTCTCAATTTAGTTATCCCAAATCTACTATTGTTCTTCAACAAAAAAAAAAATCTACTATTGTCATTCGGGTCGGATTGCCCTGAGCCCACCAGCCATCCCCATTTAAGAGGCATGTAGTCTGGTCTCCCGGATTTTTAGTCCGGGTGAGCCAAAATCTCCTAAAATGCTGAAATCTCGGGCCACTATGGGCAATAGGCAAACATGGACCGTCTAACCACAATGTCACCGGGCTAGGCACTGCTTAAATGGGCTAGGCACTGCTTAAATGGGCCATGCCCGTGCTGTATCAAGTCCAGCCCAGCTTGAATGACATCACCAGGGACATCACAGTATCATATTCATCATTTATACGTTACTACTATTCAGTAATTGCTTGACCTATAATTTTGTATTTTATATATTGTGGTAGTTGATTCTTTCAACTCCAATGTGGGTGAAATTATATTTTAATCCACAAAATTATACTCCAGGGTCGACAACGCCTGAGGTAAGTTAAGTGTACCGTATAATAGTATAGTGTGACAAAATTAATTCTTTGATTTTTTTTTCCAGGTTGATCACTATGGCAAAACCGTACCAAAATGGAAAATTAGAATGTGGATTGGGCAAGAACCATGAGGATTAGCAACCGAGCAAGCTTCCCGTCCACTAAATTAAATCTATTTTATATATAAGTAAAATGAATAAGAGTTATTTCCTTTTTCACCCCTACTTTGTGACTAGCTTCTTTCTTGGCCCCCTATTACTTATAAATTCAAATTTGATCTCCTATTTTCAAGTAAATGCCATAACTACCTTTTTTTAATTTCAAAATAAAAAATATCAAAAAGAAAATACAAAAGATATTAAAAAAAGAGAAAATTTTCTGGGCAGCTATGGCATTTACTGGAAAATAAGTGAGGTGAAAATATCTCTTTTTTTTAATATTCTTATTTTAAAATTAGAAGGGGTAATTATGACATTTACTTTAAAATAGGGGGTCAAATTTGAATTTATAAAAAATAAGGAGCCAAAAAGGAAGATGGTCACAAAATAGGGGACCACAAAGGAAATAACTCAACGAATAAAGATGTTTGATGATTAGATTTATTGATCATTATTCATGCATCATCATGTGTTTTAAAGCATTTTGATTTATTTAAGTTTATATTTATTTATGACACGGCACCTTGAGGCTAAACCTAGTGTGACTCGTTTGAATTTATATTTCCACCCTAAACTTTGATCATGTGTGCTTGATCGTATGTGAGGGAGTGTCAACATTTTTATTTCTATTAATTGTTCGTTATTATAAAATTGTGATTATGATTAGTTGTCGTTATTAAATAGAGTTGCTTAGTCTTAATGTTAAGGCAATAACCGTTTCGCCGGTAGTATTTTATGAGTACATTTGCTAATTATCCCCTTAAATTGATTCAAAATAAAAAAGAGTGAGGATCGAAATGGAATTTCATGTGCAAGCAGTACTTCGATTATAATTTTCACAATATATAATAATAGTAATGTAGTGGCGGTGTTCAACGTTTGCTCGTATTTTCTCCAAAACGGTCGGAGATAAAGTTTATAGAGCTATGGTTCGGAAAGAATGTATTATTTTTCAATAATTTATGTTAACTACAGTCTTGATTAGCGAGGCTTATGTCACTTATGGTCAGCTAGGTTAGGGACGTGTAGTAGTCGTAGCGACAAAAAATTGAGTGATGTTTTATTGGAAGATTCTTATGTCTAATGCTCTATATAGCTAGCTACAGTTTCGTGAGCAACAATTTATTGGCGAAAGTGTATATCGCCGTTCTCATGGACTACAGACTGTTGGTTGTAATAGCGATGGTTCCTAATGTGACAAAAATTGGCCCGACGGTTGCTTTATAGGGACACAGTTTTTAAGCACCAGTTTGACAACTTTATCTACGACCTCAGTGACTATTATAGTATGCGAGGCCCCTAAGGGTTGGGCACAGTGTTTTGAAATCATTAAAACTTGCAGCTTCAATATTGATAAACATAATATTGTTTAGATAAAACGTGATCACATAACTTATGTTGGGGGTGCTCAATATCAGTGATGAAATTAACTAACCATGCACATCGAGAAAACCAGTGTTCGAATCTTACTGTTTCGAGAGAGAAAAAAAACCCAGAGACAAAAGCTAGTATTAGCATTTCCCAACAAAGAAACCCACCTCTCAATAGACCCAAAAAAAAAAGTGGAGAGAGAGCTCTAGAGAGATTTGCATGAGTAGAAAATGTTGGTTGAGTAGTAGCTAGTGATTATAAATGCATGGAGTTGCTCCTGGAATAATGAAGAATCATGAGATGGTCAGTAGGGGAAGAAGGCAGAGTGAGAAGAGGGAGATCTGAAGAAGAAGAAGAAGTGATCATCATCCACAAATGATCCCTGACATATTGTATAGTTAAATGCTGCCCAAGTTGTTGTCCTCTACATCTTATCTCTATCTGCATATACACATCAACAAATATATATATATATATTAAGGTTCAATCTTGCTTGAAGCTCTACTTTACAGACTATATATATGCATGGTTTAACGTTCGTAACATCTTGAGTTGAACGAAATTTAGACTGTAGTGCGTACGTCCACGGATGTGGAGCATGTGTCTGCATCAATGTCAGAGGGAGCTTAGCTTTAGAGTCGCAACAACAAAATTTTGTTTCATTGGGTTTGGATCAGCATGGTAAGACAATGTCACTAACTGGTAAGATTTGAGCCGTCTCAAACTATGGATTTTTTTTCTTAGGCAAATCAATAGCAGCATATACTAATCTAATCATGCACGTCGTCGTCTTCACGTCTCATTCTCTATCACAAAAACATTAATATACTACAAGCTAGCTAGGTGAGAAGTCAACTACTCATCTTTAAGTATATAGTATTTCCTTATCTTACTCTAATAATTTATTATCACTAACTTAATTAGTATGCATGAATATAGTCATGTCTCATGCCAAACGACTAAAAAGTGTCTCAAGCCGTTATCCTTTCTTTGTGATTTTTATGATTTTAGAGCGACGAGTCTTCAAAAAATCCCTCTACTAATCAGACCTAATCTCCTGGTTCGGTATCTGATTTTGAGCTATAATGAACTAATAAACCACACCAACTACATGTCTACACCCATATTGATTAGAAGGACCCATGACTTCAATTTGAAATCTATAATGAACTAATAAACCACTAACAACTAATCCATACAGAATAAAAAAAAAATATTGGAAAAAGAAGATAATAGAATGAGAAAATTTAGTGACCCGTATACTATCTAAAGTTCAATATAAAGATTATATCTAAAAAAATTTAGGACATATAATTTATTTATGAATTAATTAATTTTGAGTGTCAACTGAACTTGAAAGTCAATGCACTCCAATATAAACTTAGAAAAATGCAAAGCTACCCCACCTAAAATAATGATTATTATTGTGTGTCTATTTATATTTTTTCATTTTTTTTTAATTTAGAAATTCTATTTGATTTATTCATGGCAATTACTAATTTATCATTATTTAATTAGTGAAGCATATAATATTTTTTTTTAGTAAGGGAAGGGTTCAAAATTTATTTAATAATCAAACATGACATATGCATGGTTAGTCTATTTAAAATGCCTGTTAAATTTATGATCGATAACGTGTTTAGTTTTCATGTACCACCACCTACCTAATGGTGGGTATGTGGTTGCTTGCTTTGATAAATAAAGTTGAGACTTAGCATTATGGATTAGGTCATGCATGGAATCCATGGTAGCTAAGGTGTGTTGTTCGATTAAATATCAATATGAGAAAGAAATGTTATATTATATATATATATATACATTTATGATTTATACAGTGGTTGACAATGAAAACAAAAATATAAAAAGGTAGGGGATGTAGTTTAAAATGATTAGAAATGTATTCTTGCTAATACTAATGACTATATAAAATGATTAACAAAGTGAACTTTATTCAATGAAACTTCAAAAAAAAAAGTCTAACGTCCATGAATCACTCTGGTAATTAGCACATATATTTCTAATTAGGTTATATATTTTTTTCATAATTTTTCATAGGATTCTTGTTTTTATAAAAATTTTCCTCTTGGCTCTTGCAGGAGGTATGAGTGGGGAAGTATGCATGACTAGCACTCAAAGAACTACTTTTATAGATATTGAAGGTTTCTCTACATTTTGTTGGATTTGCACTTTGCATGCTTTTAGGTAGAAACTTTTAAACAAAGTTCAATTCATTCATTAATTAGACTATCTCCATCTAAATCCTTATATATATAACATGATTTAGCTCTCGGGCTATAGGTGGATGCACACGCTATGTTTTGAGGCCTTTTGGTTAGGTTTGTGGAGTCATCTTGCAAGAACAAAACTACTTACCCATTGGATTTAGGCTTGGAGTCAACAGTGGAGACAACATCGATAACTGTGAGCCAGACGTTACATTTTTAATGACCGATCACGAAAAATGTTGATTAGGTCATTGGCGGAGTATTATCAAAATTATAAGATTTTTTTTTTCTTACCAAAATTGATTATATTAAGAGTGAAAATGTGTCAAGATAGCATGTTGACGGAGTTCCATAAATGATTGACCAAGCTACCCCCAAAATAATATTTACTTGCTACCTAAATTTGATGTTGTGATGAGCTAGAGAGATGAATTCCATCTTCATTATATATTAAGATGGTATTTGTAGTTCCCATGTTTCTATCAGAAACAAAACTTTCACCAACCTTATTTGTAACCTACTAACCTAGATACATACTTGCTGTAACTATATAGGTGGTCCAATATAGTTAGGTCTTACTTCTATTTTGTATTTAGTAATTCCTATTTTGACTTTGTTCTTACACTTTTCTTAGCACCAAATGGATAGAAATTTTCTTTTTAAAATGGTAAGATTCAAAGCTTGTCTCCTAATGGAAGACGTCGATCCTTTTAGACCTCTCACACCCTAAAAGCTAGATCAAAAGATAAACCTTTCTCTACACTAAACTCATCCGTACCTTTTTACAATCAATGTGGGATTTTCCTAACAACGTGCATATTACCATCCAACTAAAGTAGATTTCACGTAGTGGTCCGCTAGAGAATAAATGCGTATGCAGGACCTTCCTATAGGTAGATAAACACTACATGATATGAAGCAAATTAAACCTTTATAACACAAAAAAGAAGTAAAACCCTAAAATGGATTGTGATGAAGAGATGAAGTAGTACCTCTGATTCATTACTCAGTCTCAGCTTGTTAACTAGATACTTCATCAACAATCTAACTGTTGTCCTTCCATCTCTGTTACATTAATCATTTATCAAAAACTAATTACATAATCAAACATGAAAATTGTAGGATCTAAAAAGAGGAATAAGTAGTAATTAATTGTGATTACTTGATCCTAAGGTAGTTCTTTGGTATCTGAGGCAAAAAGGCTTCTTTTTCTCTGCATTGACAAACCAAGTAAAAGTTAATTATCACTTAAACATCATAGATAAACCTTTACATACATACATTATACATACATATATATATGTCATTGTACTTACTGATTATGTGATGCTTGAAGTATTATCCAAACACCTGAATGCCGTCTGCGGGGAGGATCGATCACTCTTAAGACGTCCGAAGACTCTAAACAATGACTTGGACCGACGATATCTAGAACCGGGTTTTGAATTCGATGTAGATAATTATTATATGTATTGTTCATCGATGTCGTAAATGAAGAAGTAGAAGCTGATGTTGTTGGGTTAATCCGTGGATTAGGTCTATATGATCCCCATGAGACATCTTGTTTTTGTTGTTGTTGACTAAAGCTTGTTGTTGGGTGTTGGAAGAGAAAATTAGTATGTGGACTACTAATGACATGATGATGACTAGTAAGACTATTTTGAGTTGATTGGAGCTCCATTAATGTTGGATTATTCACATGTTGATCTGTATTTGAACCAGAAGAGAGATTGAGTTCAATCAAATTATGGGTTTTTCTAGTCGGTTGGTTCGGGAGCTCCCAACCTCCAAGACCTAATTGAAGCCATGAACCATCTTTGTTTTGATCTTCTAGTGGTGTTTTTGTACCTTTGGAGCTTGAACTTGGAGATTCATTTATGTCACTACTTGTTCTTGATCCATCTTCAACCACCATCTTATGATGAGATAACCCTAAGCAAGTTTCACCACCACCACCACCACTACAATGGTCATACCAAGACGAGGTTCGACTAGTCATAAGACAAAAGCTACTTGTGTGGTGAATTTTCTCTTGTTCTTGTTGATCTTGTTCTTTGAATAAGTTTTGAGTAGGAACCATGATCATATCGAAACGGATGTCGAAGAGGATAGAATAAGTAGTATTATAGGGGTTTGAATATTAGTGATCTCCTCTACTAGTAATTGAATTTTGATGTTAAAAACAACATATGACATGGATGATGGATCAAATGGGAAAGACAAGAAACCTACAGATGATGAAGTCATGATGAATTATGATCTACTTAATTAAGACATGAGTTTGGTTGGTGGTGAATTGGCTTAGTAGTTTGACATTAATGAAACCAACAAAAATAGAATGGGTATGTATGATTTCATGAGTAAATCTCCCTTTCCATTAATTCTTTTAGTTTGGAAGCTTGTGGGGATGAGATGATGAAATACTTGAAGAGAGAGAGAGAGAGAGAGAGAGAGGGGGTGTTGGTATTGGTGTTGGTGTTGGTATTGGTGTTGGTGTTGGAGATAATAAAGAAAGAGAGAATGTTAGGGTAGAAGTTCGAGACAGAACTGAATCAGGAGGGCAGGAAATAAAAACAAGAAGAATTTGTAGAAAACTATTATTTTATTACTTATGATAAAGGAATTGAATTTGAGCAGCAGATTAAAGAAAGAATTCTGTCCCTCTAAACCCTACCTACTTGAAACTCGAGGACCTCAGTCCTCAGGCCTCCAAGGACATGTTTGGATGATGAAATTACCATTGAGGACTTTTCATTATTGGAATATCACCGAGGGGAAAAATACTGATTGTTCTCCTATTTGACCCTCTACTTCACCTTATGATCATAAAATAAGAAGGTGACTACATAAGAGATTACAATACCGCCCGCAAATTCACCTCTTCGATCCCATCTTGTCCTATTATCAACCCAAATGGTGCAGATGGGGGCCAAGGAGGCGGGGATTTTAGATTTATTGACCATACGGTTTTTTCTCTTTATAATCGAATTTATTTTGAGCTAGTTGCCTTCATATCTAATTCTTTTTTTTTTGTTCACCTTACTATCTAAACTGGATTAAATAAAAACAAGGGAGATGCAACCGTTACATAGATAAGTTTATCTTTGATATGTTGACTCACTTTCACTAAAAGACAACTTTTTCAAAATTTGACTACGATCATGACCGTTCCTTTATGTGGACGGATATCCATGTCAAAGATGATGTAAAAGATTCTAATGAGTAAATATAAATTCAAATGACTCAAACATTGGACAGAACCTAGTTCATTATTCTGCAGGATAACAAGGTTGTATATACATAATTGCCATGCATGAAGGCATTCAATGTTTGACCCATTCTTATTAGTTCGTAGACCACCAACCAATACAAGTTTACATTTCATCAAAAAAAAAAACCAATACAAGTTTTGATAGGGATTTCTCACCTTATGAGATGGTTCTTTAATTTTTCAACCATATAGGAATAATATTGGGTGGATCACACATAACATATATATATATATATATATATATATATATATTGGATTATTAAGTTGTATTTTATTTAAATCTTGTTTGGTATGTTTGGTTGCAACGTGTATTGATGTGTCCAGAACATTGTGTAATTTGATTTATGATGGTGAGCTTTTCTATCTTCTATTAAAATCATGTGAACCATTATCTTTACAAAAATGTACTTTTCTCTATATTCTAATTTTTCGTTTTAGTGGATTAATTGGTCAACATTTTACGATGATTTAAACATTAATTATATTTGATATCAATTATTCTTAAATATTAATATAATATGTAAAAATTCTCTATATAGGCAAAAGGAATAGTATAACAAGATCCTTGATACACATGATATATAAATAATAATAGTCCACTCTAAACCCAATGAATTTGTAAATGATAATATAATTAATTAATGAAGGAAAACAAGATGTTAAAGTAATAATTCATGTGCTCAATACCCATACTCTTCCCATGCTCTATCTGCAAAACCATGCTCATGTACAGTCACTGAATTGTCAAATTATATTCTCTCTCTTTCTCTCTCTATTCCATAGTATTATTGTCTCTCTCTCATCTTTCTTTCTTTATGGGAGTGAGAGTATCTCTTTAATTTTGTTTATACAGGCAAGATGGATCATCACCCTTTTTGCATGTCTCTCTGTTAATCTAGATCGAGGTAATGTTAATATTTGTTCATTGAAAAGTGTTCCCCATTTCTATCATATATATATATGTGGGTATATATATATATATAGAGAGAGAGAGAGTTAATGGGGTAAGAGTTGATGCCCTCTTTTTCTGGAAAGCTGATGACTTTCTATCCGGTCCATCATAAACTGTTCACTTTCTTTCTCTCTCATATAAACACAAAAATTAACATGAAAAAGACTTTCATCTTTTGGTGTATTTGAAACAAATCCCATCTACTTAATGGTGGAGGATTGATTTTCATCATGAAGAAAAAACTAGTCATGAATGATCAACTACCTTTTCTTTTGTTGAATAATGTTTCTTTTATGTAAAAACAAATAAAAATTTGTTTGACATGATTGTATTTTGAATATACCCATAATTAAAAGTCCATATTGATGGTTCTACATCGATCTCAAAGCGTTTGAAATCCATATTATAAACACAACCTTCCTTTTAATGTCTACTAATTAATTAGAGAAATGCTAAAATCACAAAAGATTTTGACATAAGAAGTTACCCAGCTGATGTGACGGTTGTGGTTTGAAAGTTTGACTAAATCTGAACCGTTGAGAGATTAATAGCACAATCCCCACATCAGCTGGGTAACTTCTTTTGTCAGAATCTTTTGTGATTCTAGCACTTCTGAATTAATTAAGTACTAACCTCTTCTGCATAAGCTTAACATTTCGAGTTCAAGCCAACAGATGGGTAGAACTTTTTACCTGAGATCTACCCGCACTAATTCTAGCTGATACTAATTATTTTTGCGCAACGGATTTCAGACATATATCGGCTCGTTCGAGCTCGCCCACTCTTAACTCCAACCCAATATGTACTGTTGTCCAAATTGGGATATGAAGGAGAAAATATTTAGAGGGGAGAGATGCTAGAATCACAAAGATTTTGACAAAAAAAAAGTTCCCAACTGATGTGGCGGTTGTGATTTTCATCTCTCAACGGCCTAGATTTGGTCAAAGTTTGAAACCACACCCGCCACATCAACTGGGAACTTTTTTTTTTGTCAAAATCTTTTGTAACTTTATCATTTTCCCTTTAGAGGGAGGAACAATAGGCTGGGGTGAATGTGGTATTTCAAGGGCAATAGTGCAATGTTTGCATGAGGAGGGGGCAAGTAGTGACTTTAGTTATAGTTTCTCATGTTGTATCAGAATTTAGAATCAAGTGAATTGCAGTATTGAAAAGTCACCCTCTTCCAAACATGACTTCTACTTTTTGGTCATCTGGACTTGAGTGGACTCTTGGCCTTGGGTCCTCTCTACTTTTTCACTTTTTCTTTTTGTCAAAAGAAACTCTTTTGTTTGCAAATGAGAAAAATCTCAAAAGTATTTAGATGATGATGGTAGAATTACATCATCATGACATAAAATATTATTTAAGGCCTTGTTCGGTTCAACTAAGGGTCCATATCAAACCTGACTTGCAACGAGTGAAACCGCTTTCAGAATATTTTTGAACCGACGCAAAACTGATTTTCAGGGTTGACCTTCAGATGTGCTGAAGTAGGGCTGATATTCGTTGGGTGCAGGCAAGACTTCCATTTTTAACGAGTATCTATGTATATTTTAGAATCAGAAAGAGAGACGGTGAGACAGTGGGATTAGAGTTTTCAATGAGCTGTATAACTGAAATTATAGAGATATCTTTGTAACTCCTTCATTCGTAATGGAAATCACCGCAACATTATTCGTCGTGTCATGGAGTAGTTCTGTTAGAAATATAGTTCAATATAGTCCCACATTGTTCAATTGCTTAAACTTTTCTCTTGTACTACTCCTTATAATGATCTTATGTAATAGCTATGAATATCAATACAAATCATTACAATTCTCTTTTCTTTCATGGTATAAGAGCTTCTAGGTTTCTTTCTTGGGTTAGTCAATAGAGTCTTCCGCTTGCCGGCGGCGGTAGTCCCATTAATGGCTACCGTCCGCCGGATTTTTATCGGTTTTTAGTTTTTATGCTTCAAGTTTTAGTATTTTTTTTTTCAATAAGAGTAGTTCTCTTCTATTGTTCAAATCTAATCATTCTTCAATACTTTTCTCAATAGTATTTGAAGATGATGAAGATTAACAAGAAGATGAAAGATCCAAACAAGAGTGATTTGTTGAAGAAATCACATGATATACTCTTCAATGATCTCAAGCATTTCAAATTTCAAGTTCTCCACAACATCAAATCTATGTGTATCAATGGTCCATGAAGTTTTATTTTGAGAGAAATTGGAAAGCTATTAGAGAGGGGGAAAAGAATTCATAGATTTCTTCATTAGAATAGTTATATACCCCAATTTTATCTTGAAGTTATACTTATAGTTGTCCAAAATCTTGATTTACAATATGATGCACATGAAGTGTTTGATAGAATGTATCAAAGAAATCATGCTTATTCTCAAAGATGGTTTTCTTTTGATGTTTTTGAAAACATGTTTGTGGGTTCCTTTATGGCAAAAGAGTTAATTCTCTTAAATTGATTTGCTCATACTTCTTATATCTAAGATGAGAACTCTCAAATGTTTGTTACTTTAGTATGCTACTTGGTTCCATTATATTTTCTATAAGATCAAAAGAAGAGGAGACATGAGAAAGAGTATAAATGAAGAATAGAAGTGGGAAGGTCAAGATCGAATGATTGCTAGTGTTTATGTTCAACAACACATAAAATCAAGTAGATCAAAAACTTGAATTGCATTGATGATGTTGGAGTAATAATCATGTGTGAGGGCTATTAAAAACCAAGGTAGGAAGATCTCCAAAACCGGACAATGGTTAGTAATTGTCAACCGGGCAATGGTTAGTAATTGTCAACCGGACAATGGTTAGTAATTGTCAATACCTGGCAATGGTGTCAACTTTTCTTCATATGGAGAAAAGCAAAATCAACAACATCAACATCAAAACCTGACAATGGTGTCAACTTTTCTTCAAGTGGAGAAAAGCAAAATCAACAACAATATCAACATCAACAAAACCTGGCAATGGTGCCAACTTTTCTTCAAGTGAAGAAAAGCAAAATCAACAACAAACAACAACATAGCAACCTCACAATGATGCCTCCATCAAGTCAAAATCTACAAATTTGTTTAGCAAACTCATGAATTTTTCACTAGCAAAAGTCATTCGTTTGAGGGGGAATGTTAGAAATATAGTTCAATATAATCCCACATTGTTCAATTGCTTAAACTTTTCTCTTGTACTACTCCTTATAATGATCTTATGTAATAGCTATGAATATCAATACAAATCATTACAATTTTCTTTTCTTTCAAGTTCTAATAACCCGAATCACGTAAATATCTTTGTAACTTGTTCTCTATTTTTTTTATTGGTTGTTTGTTTTTCGTCATGACAAAATTAAATAACATAAATGATTTAGCAAATCAATGGGAACATATTTAGAATTATGTGAGAAACACCAAATGACACGCCTGGTTAACTTTCATCTAGTTTAGGACATAACCTTTTTTTATAAGTATATAAATTAGTAACAAAAATCAATTAGATTAAGAAAATTGAAAAACTAGCACAGTGTCCTTCTCTACACTGACCGTGTACAGAAAAGTAAAGCAATTGTGTTTGGAAATTCATGTGCCCTAATCATAACGACAGGCAATGTGCTACAGTGCCAGTCTAGAGAGGCAGGCATGCGCAAGCTTCACTGTTCAAGTAAAAAAAACTGCCCTTTATGGGCATTACATGCATACTGCATGTCATTTGTGTTCTTTTTTTTTTTTTTTTTTTTGTTGAAAATGTTCTTGACTATATAAATTCTAGGTTAAACTGTATACATACTATATCTTATTCCCATTTCTTATGTTTCCCTTATTTGAATATCTGATGATAATGTGAAATCAGGATGCCCCATTTATTAGTGTAGCGGTTGACCATTTATTTCGCAACCAGAAGGTCTCAAATTCGATCTCACAGACGTGGAAATCTAAAATTTAATAAACATGTCTATAAACAAAATAAAAGTGTATTAAATGGGTATTAGACCCTTTATGATGACCTTTAAAGACTGACTAGGTTCCCTCCCCGTCCTACGGACGGGAAAGATCCCTCTTGGCTAACACCTTTGAGGAAGAGAAAAATAAATTTAAATTACAACATAAATTACATTAACTTCCCTCAATTTGTAAATCAATAGAAGAGAGATAACCGTGTGTTTAAAGATGAGAGAGGGAAAACTGTAGTTATGGAAGAAATATCACTAACAGAAAAGATTTGATTAAAAAACTGGGAGATTTAATCTCAATTTTAAGTGAAATAGTTAGGAGAGAAATTAGGAAGATATGGGAGAGTGGGTTAGTTATTTAGATCTCTCCCACGAATTCTACTATAAAGTTGGTAGTTTCTAAGATGTAATCCGTGGGAGAAAAAAATAGGGAGAGAAATATGTGGGTAGTTATTCTAACCAATTTTAACTGATTTACATAAATACCCTTCTTTTTTTAGTGTATTTACATAAAAAGATTTTATATTATCCGTCGGATGTGTTCCCGACTAAATCTCTAAAATAAAATGGACGGCCAGACTTATCCCCTGAATAACCGACCGACCTGTTTTAATATAATAGATATATAACTTTTAAAAGCACGTGATATCTTAAAACCAGACGATTATAATATATATTCTGTTTATGAATCTTAATGCATATTTGTATTATGCATTAGTGTCTTGTATTACCTCTGAATTAACTATCGTAAGTCGTGTAATAAAAAAATGGTAAAGAGATGGATAGTGGTAGGTAGCTATAGTGGGGAAAAGGGTTGGGGGTATATGAAAGATAATGTTCATGTTTGGGAATATAGGGGGGATATTGAGGTGACCATTCCAAAGTACGTGCTTGTAAAAGTATGACCACTTTTTTCACATAACATATTGGACCCTCCCCTTTTGGTTTTATCTTTGCATGCTTCCTTCAATTTGGTTAAAACTACTTTTCCACATCTCCCCTTTTCTCACCTTCTTTATTCTTCCATCTCTCTACCTTTCTCCCACTCTCTCTCTCTCTCTCTCTATAGTATATATACATAGACTATAGTAGTAGTACATCCTAGGGCATGCTTGGTTTTTGTATGTACTTGATGCTCATAGTGTAGGTTTTTATGTGTTTAATATATGTATAACTTTCACTAAATTATTGATGGAAAACAAGATGAGATAGTCAAAGCGCAACTTCTTACATACCTTGTCGGGCTATGACATTGGGTTATTGTATATGACAGCCAGACATTCTTACCTTCAAGGCCCAACTCAGCCCAACATTCAAGTACGGTAGCAAAATGAGAAATTTTACATGCACCACGAGTTTCTGTTATATATTTGTGGTGTGGCTAAAATTTCCCATCGGTTAAGTGTTATAGTCTCGCATCGCTTAACCAGAACGTTAGGAGTTTGAATTATAGGTGCAAGCTATAAGTGTCCAAACATTTTGAGCGGGTTCATGTAGCCTTCACCATGAACAAAACTATGAACTTAAGTTTGTTTGAAGTGTCAAAAGTGGGACAATGTCGGTACTTTTTGGGACTTCGGCGTTATTAGGTTCTCAAAGCGGTTGTTGCAGTTTGAGAAATCAAGGATTGATAGACAAAACCCTAGTACACTAGCCTCTGCCGTTCTGTGTTACTGTTAAGTGTTATCTAAGATATTCGAGTTGACAATAATTCAACATTCTTTGTGGTACGTCAACAAGTAGCTTACGGGAAGCAATATAATACACAGCCCGTCTAGCTCAGTTGGTAGAGCGCAAAGCTCTTAACCTTGTGGTCGTGGGTTCGAGCCCCACGGTGGGCGATTCACTTTATCTGTTTTATCTGTTTTAATTTTCAAGAAATCCGATTTCTAACTCACATTTTTTATCTTTTAATAAAAGAACGTGGATCTAATTCCAACAACATTGTAGTTTAAGAATTATACTAATGTGTTCATATTGCTTTTGATGATCATATAATTGTGGTAAGTTCAGGTTTTTTATACCAAATATCATTTTTTTGCTAACTATATAGCTTATAGATTAGAAAACGATGAAACGTTTATATCATGTGAAGTTGTACAATTATTACCTAATGCTCAAATATTACAATGTAATTACCTGATCATGAAGGCATTCTTTGTTGAGCTTCAGCTTCATAGGGCACCAATTAGTTAGTATCTTGATTAGTTTGCATAACAAAAGAAGGGCTCTTAACCATGTTATTGTGCCTTCAAAACCTTAACAACTCATTTTTGAAAGTTTTTGCATTCAATTTTCTACCAAAACAAACAATTTAATTCCAAAGTAATAGGTTTAGGACTTCTCCACAATGACATGACAAGAAAACTCATTCAAGATAAAAAAAAAAAGTTGTACGTATTACTCAACTATATATAAATACAGGGTTTGTACGAAATGTTTGTCTTTTTCTCTTGTAAATTTGCTTCTTTACTAAAATACAAAATGAAATAATATTTCAAAAACAATGTCTGTTCTTTTTTTTTAAGAAAAAGGCAATGTCTATTACATGCCACCGTCTGTCATACGTCAACATATGTTATAAGTTATAATACCATATTCTTTTTAAATGGTACACTGAGAGAAGGTTCGGACCCAATTAAATAAGAATAAAAGAGACTACTTAATTCTTAAATACAATTTTACTTCTTTATGCTCGCGAAGGATATCGTGTAACTCCTCGGTGAAACTCGTCTGGTGGAGCTCTTCATATGTGTGAGTCATGTTCCAACAGAGAATTGTGAGGATTGGTTTTCAAAAGTGGGTTTTTCTTGTATAAAAGGTTATAATGGGTATTATGATTAAATAGAAAGGATAAAGATATGCTTTTCCTATAGAGATGGGTCAATTTCGACTAAATATCTATAATTATAGCTTAAAATCCTAAATTAATATTAGGGTGGACTAAATGTGTGTTTAGGTGTAGATTTTTAAAGTATGAACCCAAAAATTATAATAATACAATTTGATTTTTTTTTTGGCCAGCGCTTTGGGGAAATCTAAATAGTTTTCGGGGTGTGAAGACTTGGTCAAAAATTGGTCAATTTTGTTTGACAATTTTATTTAGGGGGAAAGCAAAATAGCTTCTCCACCTCAACTCTCTCTCTCTTCTCCGATTAGGTCGCCGGTCGGAAAATTTTCCGGCCGGGCGACCATGAAAAAAATAAATAAAAAAATTTAACTCTCTCTCTCTCTCTCTCTCTAGAAACTCCGGCGAAGGGGTTTGTTTGCCTTCGCCGGAGTTCCGGTCTGTTGAAGAACAGACCAGATCTGGTCGGTTCTTCAACAGGCCATATTAGAATTGGTCAATTTTGTTTGACAATTTTATTTAGGGGAAAGCAAAATAGCTTCTCCACCTCAACTCTCTCTCTCTCTCCACCTCACTTCTCTCTCTCCACCTCATCTTCTCTCTCTCTTCTCCGATTAGGGAGTTCCCGCCGGCGACCTGTCGGAGAAGAGAGAGAGGTGAGGTGGAGAGAGAGAGAGGTGAGGTGGAGAGAGAGTGAGGTGAGGTGGAGTGTTTTTTTTTTATTTTCCCAGAAAATTTCTAAAATTCTACATATTCCCTTTAAAATTTCATACCCGGGATACTATTTAGCTTTCCCCGTCTTTTTTTTTTGTTGAAACGATAATATTTGATTTGGCCAGCGCTTTGGGGAAAGCTAAATAATTTCCGGGGAGTGAAGACTTGGTCAAAAATTGGTCAATTTTGTTTGACAATTTTATTTTGTAAGTTGTTAGAGGGAAATAAAAACATCCACCTCACCTCTCTCTCCACCTCACCTCTCTCTCCATCTCACCTCTTCTCTCTCTCCCCCATCTCATCTCTTCTCTCTGCCTCCTCATCTTCTTGCCACTTCATCATCTTCACCGGCAAAGGTCGCCGGCCGGTCAATTTTCCGGCCAGCGACCTTCAAACATAAAAAATAAAAAAGTTTTTTTTCATCTCATCTTTCTGTCTCTAAACTCCGGCGAAGGGGGTTTCCCTTCGTCGGAGTTCGTCCGGCAAACCTTAAAGGTCTGTTCCAGCAGACGGACGACCTCCGACGAAGGGAAACCCCCTTCGCCGGAGTTTAGAGAGAGAGAGAAGAGATGAAAAAAATTCTTTTTTTTAGAGAGAGAGGAGAGATGAAATAAAAAAAAACTTTTTTATTTTTTATTTGAAGGTCGCCGGTTGGAAAGTTTGTCGGCCGGCGACCTTTGTCGGTGAAGATGATGAAGTGGCGGTGAAGATGATGAAGTGGCGGTGAAGATGATGAAGTGGCAGAGAGAAGAGATGAGATGGAGGAAAGAGAGAAGAGGTGAGGTGAGAAAATTTTCAAAATTACATATTCCATTTAAAATTCACACCCGGAAACTATTTAGCTTTCCCCAAAACTCTGGCCTTTGATTTTGACCGTCTGTAATTTGAGGGGATCCATCCATTATCAAATTTGATTCAATTTGCTCTTCGGCCGGCCGGTTTGTTCTTTAACCGTGTTTACCAAAAGGAAATATATATATAGAGAGAGAGAGAAGAAGAAGTTTTAGTAGTAGTAGAATTCGGTCTTCTTCGTTAAAGAAGTTGGGGTGGGGATGGCGACGAGATACTGGGTGATATCTCTTCCAGTTCCAGATATGGGTCAATCATCATCATCTCTTTGGAGTCGTTTACAAGAATCCATCTCCAAACAATCCTTTGACACTCCTCTTTACCGGGTAAATAAATTCCACCTAATCTTCATCATCTACAGATCTATAATCATCCAATAATTACTTGCCCTAATTTTCATCTCATTTTTTTTTTATTATTGGCAGTTTAATACGCCTGATCTACGTGTAGGAACACTTGATTCACTTCTTTCTCTTAGTGATGATCTTACTAAGGTAGGTCCCTGCATTCTTTTATTTATAATGATTGATTTGTGTTACTTGTTAGGTTTGATTCTTTAATTGATTGTTTAATACCATTTGATAAAAATTATATACAGTCGAATAACTTCGTTGAAGGAGTTTCTCATAAGATAAGGCGTCAGATCGAGGAATTAGAGAGGATTTCAGGTGTTGAAAGTACTGGTTTAACTGTTGATGGAGTTCCTGTTGATTCTTATCTTACTAGGTACTAATTTAGTATTGAATCCATCACAATATTGCTTCTTCATCTCATCATGAGGTTATACCTCTTGACTTTTTTGTTTTAAATAAATGGTGGTAGATTTGCTTGGGACGAAGCTAAGTATCCAACAATGTCACCTCTTCGGGAGATTGTCGATGGCATTCATGTTCAAGTAGCTAAGATTGAGGATGATCTCAAGGTAATTACCATTATGCTTCTAAAGTTAAAAGTATTTGGTTAGTAAATTGTGGTTGACATTCAAGATGTTTCACATTTTTGTTTATTAGATTAAATACTCTTTTTAGTTTGTGTTGAGCTTCAAGATCTTCACATTTGAGATGTTCTTTCTTATAAGCATTGCTGATTGAAACAAAGATAGGATGTTGTATTATTTAGAGGTATGTTGTGGGGCGGAACATTGTTTCATCTTCATTACAAAAGGAATTATAGTATAATTACTGGGCATTGTATAGGTATGGCGAACATGAAATTCACGAGCACTATATCCTTCATTATCACAGTCAACTAGTTTACCTTCTTGCCTAATCCTAAATCATTAGAAAGTAGTATGCTAGCTAGACTTCCATCATCATCATCATCATCATCATCATCATCATCATCATCATCATCATCATCATCAACCGACAGATACCGTAGCCCATTGGTTTAACGGGCAGTTTTAGTGTTTTATTATCTTATGCTGTTTTAGACCATTTTAATTACTGAGTTTGAGATGGTAGCACATTAGCACCATTATCGGTTCCTCTCAGCTCTCTCCACTCTCCAGTTTCTTAGAACTTCACATCTGGGATGAGGCCTTACATTCAACCATCTTCGGGATTTGTCCTTTACAATCTCATCAACAGTGGTGTGGCTAAGAATTCGCGGGCCCAGTGCGAAAAAAAATCGGGGGCCCTTTGTCTGGTAACATTAAAGCGTAAATTTCTATTTCAAATGTAACACATTTAGCAAAAGTCAAAATGGACTATGTTAAAAAACATTTTCTTTCCTCACATGAATCTAAGTTGTATATTTTTTGTTCCGAAAAATTTATTTAAACAAGAACCACACGCATCGAAGTAAACTTATTCTATGAATGAAACAACAAGTATTACACTTCACAATTAGTCTTTAACTATACAAACTAACCTAAATCTACTTGAACAAAACAAACCTAAATCTACTTGATTATCTACTATTAATAGTTGGTGTTGTTATTCCTAATAGTTCGAGATAACAAAGAATTGAGAAAATAAACAAAAAAAGAAAGGCAAGGGAGAGTATTGAACTTGTGACGTCATCCTTATTTTGTAAGCTGCTTACCAACTAAGCTACCCATCTTTTTTTATTCATTATACATTGTCTAGCTATTAGACTTGGTTCGAAATTTAGGGGCCCCTTGGGCAAAGAAAAAATGTCGTAGTTTGAGGGGGCTCGGTGCGATCTCACCGGTCGCACCCCCTCAAAACACGCCCCTGCTCATCAAGGATCCTTATTACTATTTTCTCTGCAAAGAAAATGTGATTCATTTTGAAAACAATCTAATCTATGAATGATGCATGACCTTTCGGGTCGCAAGTGGAATCTGAGAGGAGAAGCATGAAGGCATGATCCTAACTCAATGAAAGTTTACCCATGCATAGACTGAAATAAGTAACAATGTGGGTTGTGAATCATCCATCCCAGGTCCCAAGGTCCTGCTACATGTCTATGTAAGAACAGTCTTGCTGCAGGCATATGATCCATTGGAAAAACCATTATGAGACAGCCATTTGTCTACAAATTACAAATGGACTACACAGAAGTTTACCGACGAAATAAAGATCTTCAGGCGCCATTACAATTTTATAGTAGCTTTAGATCCAGTGATGCTTCGGAGTTCGGACAAACAGTTGTGTGCAGCTCTCAGTATTGATGATTGTTAAGCAAAATTCTCCCTGAAAGTTAAGATGACGCCACATGACCAGTTAGCAAGGTCAGACTCAACTTGTGGACTAGGACCACTTTGAACTGGACGAGCTGAACAAATACAACTTACCCTCAAGTGGCTGATTTAATAAGCCCCTCTGGGCACTACACTTGTAATCGCCCTCCATTTACCTGTAAGATTTTTTTAATAGAATTAGCAAGCCCCTCACAGCTCTTTGATATGTAGGCCTAGATTTTTTGGTCCGACTGAAACACGTGAGCCGTAATTTACCTACCATTAATGCATTCGCCCACAAAGATCGACCACGTTGTCTCACTTCCAAGATCAAATGAGATCCATATGATCATTAATTCATTGTTATAAATAATTGTGATGCCAACTATTTTGTAGCTTCCACATCGGTTGGAGCCTCATTTTTTTGCTTGACCGTTTTTCTGCTTAAATTTTTGACAGATTCGTGTTGCTGAGTACAACAATGTGCGCAGCCAACTTAATGCAATTAACAGAAAGCAAAGTGGAAGGTACGCAGAATTAGCTTTCCAACACAATTCATTTTGGATCCATCTTTGGAGTTCGTACATAAGTCAAGTTGTACCTAAATTTTTCCTTCGAATGCTATCATCTTTGACTGTTCTTATTTAAGAGAATATAAATAAAAATTTTAAAGCAGCAGTTTTAAGATTTTGGTTTTATGATGTACCTCTTCTTTGTTGCAGCTTAGCTGTTCGTGATCTCTCCAATTTAGTGAAGCCAGGGGATCTTATCATGTCAGAACATCTAGTGACGCTACTTGCAGTGGTTTCGAAGTATTCCCAAAAGGACTGGTTATCAAGCTATGAGACTCTGACTAGCTATGTGGTAATTTAATTGTTTCACAATTTAATGCATCTATTAAATATTGTCTGGCTTTCAACTGCGCCCTGATTATGGTTGAATGCAGTAACCTCCTACTGCCTAGGTTATGCATTAACTTATGGAATTTGCATATTCTCTTTCAGGTCCCCAGGTCATCCAAGAAGTTGCACGAGGATAACGAATATGCTCTTTACACTGTAACACTTTTTGCTCGTGTGGCTGACAACTTCAAAACCAGTGCCCGTGAAAAGGGTTTTCAGGTGAGCTTTTTTATTCTCTTTGGTTGCTAAAGGCGGCTGTGGACAGAACAACTTCATTAATATTTTGTCTATTAATGTTCAAGAAATGTTGTATACTGATCTAATTTGAAGTAAGTGTGGAAGAAGTATTGATATTAATTTCTGACGGAGCTCTTCCTAAACACTTCTCTATGTGTTTTCACTGGACTCTCTATTCAGGTGCGTGATTTCGAATATAGTCCAGAAGCGCAAGAGAGCCGAAAAAGTGAATTAGAAAGATTGATGCAAGACCAAGAAAACTTGAGAAGCTCTCTTCTACAATGGTGCTATACCAGTTATGGAGAGGTTTGTTATTTATCCTTTTACATTTTTTATGTCTTTTCTGTCTACAAAAATTCACATGCTTATAGGACTAGGACCGAAGTAGCAACCACGTTTCAGTTAATCCGACTAGAGAATGACAATGACATTCTAAAAGAACATAAAATGAATTAGTAGGAACCCAATTGGGCAAAATCATAGAATAAGCCAAGTGAACCTGACCGAGAACTATCCTGAGCATATGTTTCTCTGTTTTCCCTCTTTATCTATTTCCTTAAACTGAACAGATAGTTGCTTAGCTATTCGTTCAACTATCACTGTTATGGGTTATGTTGGCAAATTACACATAATACAACCTTTTGATATCTCTATGCATTAATCCTGCAGGTTTTTAGTTCCTGGATGCATTTCTGTGCTGTCCGTGTTTTTTCAGAGAGCATTCTAAGATATGGATTGCCACCGTCTTTCTTGGTAAGCAAAGCTCTCTCATCTTCTCTTAAACTCAATGTTTACATGTAACTGAGATTTTGAGTTGATTTCAGGCAGCAGTATTGGCTCCATCAGTGAAAGGTGAGAAGAAAGTACGGTCTATACTTGAAGGGTTGTGTGACGGCCGAAACAGGTAATTAAATAGCTTAAACATGTAAAAAGCATCAACTATTATTTACATTTTACACAATACCTAGGGAATAATATAGTAATACTTGGGACTTAGGAGGATATGCAGGGAACAATGTATATACAAAATTAGTTTAGTTCTTTTTATTGAGTCTGAGCCCTCTCTTAGTGTACCGTCCCGAAAAAAAAACTTGACGAGGATCAGGAAGAAACCGTAGAGAATAGGTTAGAACCTGATGCTCATGTAGCTCGACCACCCGTTTTGGTACTGACGTGGCTCGACAACACGTTTTGGTGGGTTCCACGCACCTATGGGATCCTTTAGTGTAGGAGAACCACAGATTAGTTAGATAAACCGTTATATCCAACTCCTCAATTATTAGTGATCTTAAGAACAACTAACCTACACAAGTCTTCACGCACCGTCTCTAACTACAAACCCTCTGGTGCGTCTAGTATAAATCCGAGATTGCTTTAACGATATTTTTCCTCGTGCACTTGTCAAGGTATCTTTCTCTGGTTCTAGATGTTAACTTTAATATTCCAAGTCTCATCATTTATGTGATTTCTGCAATTGAAAGATTGTGATGTATCATGTATGCAATTCAAGTCTTAGGTTTTAGATTTAGTGTCATTATATTTTTCCAATCTAATTTATGTTTCTGCAGTAACTACTGGAAATCCGACGATGAAGTTGGAGGAGGTATGGCTGGTTTAGGAGGAGACGCTGATACCCATCCGTATGTCTCTTTCACAATCAATTTCATTTGATTCAATCTGAGTTGTGCTCTCTCTTCATCGATTAAAAAAATCTCGTTTAGACGATTTACGATTATATCTTTAGCCTGCAATAAAATCCATCTGATGGAAAACAAAATAATGTATATTAGAGTAAATTATCCAATTCTTTGGTTGTTTTATCTTTGAGAGTGTTTTGAGTTTTCTGTTTCGAGAACCTGATGGAGTATTTACTCCTTGACTTTTATATTATCAGAACTCACTGAAACTTAATGCAATTACATGTTTCATCTTTAGGATTCAAGTTTAATGATTTTCTTTTGTTACGAGCAGTACTTGTTCTTAGTAAAAGCTCCACGAGCTCATCCAAAAAAATTCGACCCTTGCTAAACTTGACATACCATCTTTAACCCAAACTCAGGGCGATCTGTAAACGATGAGGGACTATCATAAATCACGACACTGACCGATGCCTTTGTTTCCCGACCATGATGCTACGAGAAGAGAGCAAGAGCCATAAACAAGTGGATGAGTTTTTTTTTTTTTTTTTTAAATTTCAGTTAGGAGCAAGAAAACAAGAACCAAATGCATGGTCCCAACCAAGTTGGGATTGCAGGGAACAAAGACACTAACTAGTATGTTCAAGTAAACCTAACTAAAAAAAATATATTTGTTTGACAAAAACAAAAAAAGAAACATATCACTTGCTTCTACTTGCCCCATACTTTCATAATGGAAGTTGTTGGGATTATAGTGATTTCAATTCTGTATAGAGTTTGGATTGTATTTGAATTTTTTTTGTCCATATACTCTCTAGTAATGGTGAGAAGTGCTTCTATGTCTTTCCTGTTAGAAACTAACTGCAGTTATAGTAAAAGTTTATCGCTTAGTAAAAGTTTTTTGTCCATTGTTTTGATGGTATCATTTTTTGGGCGATCCGAACACAAATGCCTTTAAGCCCTTGTTTCTATTTGAAGTAAAGAACCTTTCGTTGTTTGCTAAAGCCAAGAGGGAACATGCCCAACCCCCTCTCGTCCCACACAACTATATCTCTAAAGGTTTGGGCTGAAACCCCAAAGTAGTAAATTTATAGTACATGTGTGTATAAATAGTTACGATACAAAAACAGACAACTGCATTTCATGTTAAATTGTGAGGCACAAGGATGATCTTTGCACAACAAAAATAAACCCTTCCTCATACTCAACTCAAAGTGGAAACAAAAGGAAACTTAAAAAGCCAGTTAACTTCTGGACAGCCCATGCCTATATACATAACAATAAGATAATATCTTCTTCTCCCAATCCTAACCCTAGTTAGCTCTTTACTAAATCTCTAAAAGCTAAAAACTCTAAGTTTGTCACTTCATGTTTGTATGGGAATTGAACTTGTTGTTACTAGAGCAAAAAAGCAAGCCTTATTAGGATGGGAATTGGGTTTATGGTGGGGGGACAATTCACTTCAAGTGGTGCCCAATGCTCTGCCACGTTCCAATTCTATTGACCCACTCGACTAACCCTATAATTCCAAAGAAACCTCAATAACATGATCATTTAATTGAGCATTTTATGAATAATTTTATAGTTAGATGAAAGGAAATATATTTATGGATTAAAGGGTTAGCAGATATTTGGATGGAGTCTATATCAATGTATAAATCACTTCAAATATGACAATTCATGCATGTCGAGACATGTTTGCACATCACCACATGTCCTTTCTTCCCCTCACTATGACATGTAGGGCTCTTTCTTCTTCCTTTTTAATGTTTTTCTCTTGAAGAAATTCTTATTTCATCTATACCGACTTGATTTTCTATAACGCTCTACAACTTCCGATATTTTGGTTTTTGATTTAGGGACTATTTTCTTTCAGAAAATAATAATTTGAATGAAACTTTCATAACAAAAATTAGGATAATAGAAAGAACAAAAGGAACCGGAGTTTTCTATTGCAAAATATTTGTAAACATCAAAACATATGAGAAAAACCAAAATTATTTTTTAAAATAGACACTGTATCAAATTACAGTATATTGTTCTGCAATAATGTTATCAGGTTCTTAACAGTATTATCGAGGTGCACAATTTGTTGTAAATGTTAAGAAGCACCGTTGTGGCGTGCCCCTATTTAAAGAAAAAAACAATTTTGAAAGTAGAGACAATCTATATACTGTATACAATTGGACTCTAATGTGCCATGTATTAAACATATCATCCACCCCACATTTGCCAGTGTAACTGTTCAATATCACATGAGAAGGTGACAATTCATTGCATTTAAGATCAACAGCCAGAGCTAAACTAGGGCAAAGTTTTTTAGAACCACTTACCACATATCAGTCCAATTTGCTACACCTCCGCAAACAACCATTTGATTAAGTTGTTAGTTTTGGTTTCTTAGAGTGTAGGACTGACGTAGACGCAACGAAATAATTAAAGAACAATAAAATAAACTAAGAATAATAAAAGAAAACTGTAAGAAACGATAAAATAAACTTAAATTCTTAATAACTTCAATGGTTTTTCTCTTCAAGGTGAATAATAACATAGACTAGATCTCCTTTTATAAGATAATAAACCTTTCTAGATAGACTCAAACTAGGATTCCTAAAATAATAAACTACTCAAACATAGAAACTTTAAAAATAAAGAAATATCAAATTAAAGTAACTTCTCCTATACTAAATAAACTACTATTATAACCAAATAGGATGTGGGCACACATGGACGTGGACCCACACGTTTATGCGCCTGCATCAGCACCCTGTTCCCCAGAAGGTTCGTCCCGAACCGATTTCGATGAAGAAAACAAGTTGATGCACCCGTAGACGATGAACTTTGTCATGGCGATCCGTAATTCCCACTTCGAACGAAGTTTGCACTGGAATGGAAGGATACTAATGTGCAAGTAATCGTCAACCTTGTACCCAAACTCATATGCCAATGATTCTCGCAAAATTAACCTTAGTGAATAAATAATGTTCATCTCGCCATCTTCCCACGGTAGGCACAACCACTTAATATTCAAGAAAGTGTGAAGTACTATGAGCAAGTGTGAAGTAAGAGTAATTGTAACAAATTTCCAAAATACTTCATCAATAGCCAAAGTATAAGCATAACCATCGCTAACTAAGATATCGATATGGAACCATGTAGTGTAGATATGCCACGCAAAATTGACTTTTCCAAGTTCATCTTCATGTAGTTTATGTACTCTAACGTGATCAATACCTGGAGCCCACTGTTTGTTTTCTTCAATTGATATGTGAAACCTAGATGGAAGTTGTTCAATTGGCATGTGATCTTTGACCATTGAGTATAGGTTCATTGTAAGAATTGGGAAATTGATCCTCTTTTTCTTAGTTGTTTGAAGAAAATTTGGTAGGAAGAGATTTGATAGAGAAAGCGGCGATGTGGGACATAATTGATTCGGAAAATTCTGGGTTGTTCTTCTTGTTCCTCTTTTTCTTAATTGTTTCTCTTGTTGTTCTTCTTCTTGGTTGTGATGGGTTTTGATAATTGCTTTTTGTTCTTCTTTTCCTTCACTAAATTCTGGGTTTTGATTACTTGGGTGTGTTGATAACTGAGTTTCAACTTGAGGAGAAGATTCAAAACTTTCTGACAGAAGTGTTGGGGATATGGAAGATTCAAAATTTTCTGGTAGAAGTGTTGGGGATATGGAATAGTAAGGAGAGGTTTGTTGTGTTGGTGATGGTGTTTGACACCAAAAGATTGGGAGGGAAACAGGAACATGTTGGTGATATTGGGGTAGGGTTATTTGGGTGGTGGATGGTGGTGGTGTCGGTAGAGATGAGGGTTCGGGGTTGCGATTTTGGTGGTGGATTTCGAGTGGAATGGTGCTTGGTGAATAATATTGCCGAGGGGTCTGGAATGGGTATGGTTGGGTTATACTTGGGTTGGTAGTAGATTGGTGGTCGTTGAAGCAAAAAGGTGGTGTGGTTGGAGTGGTTGTAGGGTTTATGTATGTTAATGGGAAAACCGGTAAGAGTGGTGGTGTAGTGTTGATGTGAATCGGTGGGAGGAAAGTGGTCGGGCATGGGTTAGCGATAGGTTGACCAAGTAGGGGAATTGAAATTGGTGTTGTGGTTGGGAGTGGTTGTGGTGATGATGTTTGAATGGAAGTAGTAGATGAAGGAGTGGTGGTAAAAGAGGGAGACTTACATATGCCTTCGAGTTGTTTAGATAACTTCATGATGGAATCATTGACTTGATCGAATTTTTCCATATTTTCGTTCTTGTAATTTTCGAAAGCTTCTTCCAATTTTGTTACCGAGGATAACTTCTTGTTGATGTTGTCCCATTCGGAGGCAAAAGTTGGTGTCTTCTCTTTGATTGTTGGAGTAGGAACGGTAAGATTGACCATTGTGATTGGTTAAAAAAAATGGCTCTGAATACCACTTGATGTAGACGCAGCGGAATAATTAAAGAACAATAAAATAAACTAAGAATAATTAAAGAAAACTGTAAGAAACGATAAAATAAACTTAAATTCTTAATAACTTCAATGGTTTTTCTCTTCAAGGTGAATAATAACATAGACTAGATCTCCTTTTATAAGATAATAAACCTTCCTAGATAGACTCAAACTAGGATTCCTAAAATAATAAACTACTCAAACATAGAAACTTTAAAAATAAAGAAATATCAAATTAAAGTAACTTCTCCTATACTAAATAAACTACTATTATAACCAAATAGGATGTGGGCACACGTGGACGTGGGCCCACACGTTTATGCGCCTGCATCAAGGACAAAATATGTCATCCTCCAGATTTATCCCATATAACTAGATGGGCTTAAGGCTCCTTTAGATGGTCTTTGGGAGTCTTTGCATGAGTTTTGAGAGTCCAAATGTCAATTACGGCTATGTATGTGCTCACCCAATACTCACTACTCACTTTGAGTCCGTTGTCTACGACTTAACATTGATTACATATTATTTAATTGAAATAATATTTTTGCACTAAAAACATATGCATAAAACAACGTAGAGTCGCGACAACATGTCATTTCTATAATACATTTTTTCAACAAAAGCTAGCATTCATACTAATGAACTGGTCCAAAAATAGTACTATTGTACATTTGGATTGGTAAGTTTTGATTTATACATATACATGAATTGTCATTTTCTTTTTTCTTTTTTTTAAGAGATACTAAACTTTGCACTTCTTAGATGTAAGGGTTCATATGAGTGGTCATTCTTCTAACCTTCATTACCCAAAGGAGAGCTTCCAAGTGTGCCACCCATTTATTACATATATGAAGTATAACAAAAGTTCAAGAGAGATCTAGACAACGACTATGACAATCACACACATATTTATATGGCCTTTTTAGTGGAGTGTGACAATACATTTTAAGTGTATAAACATAGGCATTGATCTAATCTTCGTTCTAGTCTTTTCTTGTTTGAAGAAGAGATAATGATCATGAGAAAGAACGATTAATAATAAGTGGGTCAGGTGAATCTGTTTAGTCTTCGATCTTTTGTTACCTATAGACTATAGTAGTCGGAAAGCTTCATGTAATTAGTTTTTTACTAGAATAGCGACTATATCTTGTCCTTCTCCTATTCTGCGAGGCAGGACCCACTGATAGTGGTTATATTTTTTTTTCCATTTCTCACTCATGGGCTATCAAATTTTGATGCCAAGAGATGCTAAACCAAATTGATGAATTGGGAACAATTAATTCCAGCTGTTTCTAAATAATTGAGGGCCCTCTAAAAATTATAGTATGTACATCGAAGCTTGAATGGGGAAAGAGTCCATTGTTTCCCATTTAATTGTTTTGCCCATTTTTCTCATTTCAATACCTTTCTTTGTAGATGTGGCAGATGGAAATGCCATTATACAAGGCTTGATTTAGATAATTTAAGACTGCAAGCAGTATCCTTTGAGAGATGTAGGTAATTGTTAGGATTTTTTTTTAGGGCAAGAACTATCTATTCCTCAAAACCTCCTCAAACTTACCACCATTAGCAAGGGTCAAAGCATTTACTTTTTTTGGGAACAAACCCCTTATTAGGATTAGATTTGAGAACACCGCAGGTGGTGAAAATAGTCTCCCATGTGGGATGGAGTATCTAATAATTAGTTTTGAGTTGGATGACCACAAACTTAACATGGTATTAGAGGTATGCCGTGATTGCTTTAAACGCCACATGCTCCGCGTCACCCAAAAAGAAACAAAAATACAATGTCTAGGTGGGAGATTAAGAACTTTTAAGCTCTAGATACCATAAAAGTGTGAAATTCTCCCTTGCCATAATCATTGATAGGGGTTCCATTGTATAGCTTCTTAAAAGGGATATTACCAGAATTACAGAGGATATTACAAGAAATATTACATGAGATATTCTATCGAATAAAGGATATTATATAGATTTTTTGAAAAAATATCTAGGTCCTCTCCCACTCATTGTTAATTGGTTTTGAGTTGGATGACCGCAAACTTAACAGATACACCTCAAAAATTCTGATAAGAAATTAAACTATGACATAGACTTTTCTACAAAAAGAATGTCTCGGCCATTGTTCTTCGAATTTCGGTTGTACGGACAAAATGTAAAGAGAGAAAGTGTTTTATTTTATCTCCTTAACTCCTGACTAGTGACATACTTCGGCCAGGATTCGGTCTGGGTAGTGGCAAGGCAAAGCGTGATTGCTGTATAAGAAAAATTAGATTCGACACACATTTGTTATGTCAAATACCCTCGTATGCGTTACGCTCGGTTTATAGAGAAGAAATAGTCAGTCTCTTATATGAATCGCCATGGCGCCTAAAGTGATTGAGGCACAAGGCAAATCTGAGGAGACTAAAAATCTGACAGTAATGACTCTCAGAACAAAAATTCTTCTTGCCCTGTAATAGACTCACATCACTCGGAAGAGAGTTTGGAGTGCGAGGCTGTGAGATATAAGAGTAAGATCAAGCTTAGTAAGTGTCAAGACAATTTGTGTGGCTCGTAGAGCTTTCTTCAGAAACAAAACTCTGTACCCATAGACTTGAGTTTGGACCCCTAAAGTGGAGACAATACCGATAACTGTTAAGGCTTTGGACGTCACAAACCCCATAAAAGTCGACCTCAATTTGGGTCTTAACCAGTTCACCCAAGCAAAAGTCGACCTCAATTTGGGAATTAACTAGTTCACCCAAGCAAAAAATCATGTCTAAAGTACATCTTAATCAAACAAGGATGGATGTCCCCTGAGGGTCTGAGTGTTACATTAAATTGTCTGAAATTAGAGAGATGAATAATGCAGACAGATTTATTGCTCCCTGCAAATCTGAAACAGCAAAAATCAGGCCATTAAAACCAACTCTCTGAGTAAAAACCATGTGAGAATATGTACAACTTGAGAAGAACTTCATCCATCTCCATCACAAAAACCACTTTATTTTTCCCTACTGATGATTGCTCACTGAAGTTATAACTACACTTCGATTTCTGTTATATATTCTGTTCAAAGCTGGTCCAACTATACTTGGGTTTCGAAATCCAAAAAGGGTAATGATATGCGTATAAACATGTCAACTCGTCTGTACATACAAACCCTCACATGATACTGTGAGAATAGTCCCACATGGGAGAATGGGTAACTAGCAACCAAGAATATAAAATATAAGTCTTCTCCACTCATTGCCAATTGGTTTTGAGTTCGATGACCACAAACTTAACATGGTATCAGAGCTAGGCCCACACGTGATAGGCTTAAAAGCCACACGTGCTCCACGTCACCCGTAAAGAAAAAAAACACATGTGTTAGGCTCAAAGAACGCCACACGTGAGGGGGGTGTGAGAATAGTATCACATGGGAGAATGGGTAACTAGCAACCAAGAATATAAAGTATACGTCCTCTCCACTCATTGCCAATTGGTTTTGAGTTCGATGACCACAAACTTAACAGATACATCTGTTTTGCTGGTTGGTCATGAGTTATTAAATAGTCAATCCACCACATGATTTTTTTTTTTGTGTCGGAGAAATATGTCTATGCGGACAGGTTGTTTATTAGTACAAACTAAATTCTTACTTAGATATAAGAGAGAGAGAGTGAGAGAGAGAGTAAGTTAATGTTCGAAAATGTGTACTTACAGTATTTTTTAACTGTATGATTTGAACTCCGGTTTCATTAACAAAGATATATACATATCACGTCAATATATATTGTGTCACTTATCTCATTTATAATTTATAAACCGGGGGCTGTTTATGTACCAACAACTACTACTATAATTTACTTGGCTTTAAATATAAGTTACATAAACTAAAATGCCCATAATCTATGATTTTTGTTTCTTGCAGATACATGAAAACACACACACACACACATATATATATATATATATATATATATATATATATATATATATATAATCTCTATTAGACTTGAATTCTTGGTTCTCTTATGTTAGACAATCTCTTCCAGAGTCTGCTTGTGATTCTGCAAAGAAAACCAAAAACATAAAAGATATAAAAGTCGAAATAATTACATAAAATGGGTACTCATTGGATGTTAGTATTATTCAAAGTGAGTGAATTTTAGGGCTTACCATGATCTTTAAAACAATTTTACTGAAAAGAACACCAGTTGGTGGCCCCTAATTGATTAATGAACCCTTGTCTCTGGTATCCCACATGCCATAGTAGATCTTCATGTCCCTGAAAATGATATGTTTTTCTTATCAAATAAGTATCATTTTTTTTTTTCATTTATTATGATTCCCATTTTGGATTCTTGTAAATGAGTCATTTTCACAACCAAGGTGGGATTATCTTAGTAGTTTTTTTTAGTACCTGAGAGTGAGTTAAGTAATCACTGAGCCTCTGATCTTGTTGATGTGAAAATGAAACTGATGATGAACTGTCTAACAAGGGTACATTGTTATTTGTTCCATTAGCAAAAGTTGTAGATGCTATAGGAATTGATGATAGGTGTTGAAAAGAAGAAGTTGGTGATCCCAAAGTACTTAGTTTATCCTGCCCCAAGTAATAAATATTCAAATCAAGAACACATCAACTTCAAAAAAAAAACACAAAAGGAAAAGATAAGAGAAGTGTGAGAATAGTCCCACGTAGACAGAAGAAGTCTCATGATTAAAGTCTCTCAACCCAAAAGCAAGTGGCAATGAGAGTTACTATTTTGTCTATGTAGGACTATTCTTGGTGCAAGTCGAGCTGTAATTTTTTTTTTTTTACCTCTGGTTTAACCAAGAAAGCATCTAAATCCACTCCAAAGTCATAAACCATGGGATTCATGGAAGCAAGCTTCAAAGAAAGCATCTGAAAGTGAAAGGGAGAATCATAAATATAAATATTTAATGGTTCACAAGATAAATAAATAAAAAAGGGTAAGGTTTCTTAGTTCATCAATATTGTATCTATGTACCTCTACTTGATGCTGTAAAGACTGAACATAATTGATTATCTCATCCAGCATAACAGCTTTGCTATTCACCTAGAAAGAGAGAGAGTTTTAACGTAATCCCATGAGACTATCATAAAACAATTCAATATTGAGAAATGCTCTTTGGTGCGAAAGCTGACGTGGTCGGCTCCCACTAGTCAGGGCGTTTTTCTCTCCACATGTCTTGACCAGTTGGAGCCGGCCACATCAGCTTTCAGAGTGTGGTCGGCCGTCATTTTCGGGCGAAACAACACTTTTCCTCAATATATAACCTTTAGTTAAGCATGGAGTGAAAAATATATGTATACCTTGTCACAACCAGGGACAAGATCTTGCAACATCTTCAATCTCTCACTTATTTTTTCTCTTCTTACCTGGAATAGGAAAAAAGAAACATAAATCAAATTTACAATAGAAAAAAGAAAAATAACAAAACTTGTGTGTTTTTCTTTTTTGTGGTTCACTTGAGTTCCCTTGCATGATAGATATATTAATGAGAGTTAAGTGTGTCAAAGGTCTAACTTTTGCCACATAGGGTATTGCACTAGTGGTAGTGAATCCACTCCGAAAACCTAGAGCTCACACGATCTATACTTGGTGATGATGGCCTTTTGGGCGTAGGAGTGTCTTTTGGGCGTATGAGCGTCTTTCGGACAGTTTCGTGATGTTATTAGTATATCGGACAGTTTCGCGGATGTTATAAGTATATTCATCCTTATGATATATCTAAGGTATTTGATTGTTTATTGTAATCTCATATTTTCAAATAAAAAGTGTAATTTTTGTGGTACCCTTTCTGCAAGGCTGTGACTATCTGTTGCTTGGCCCCTTCTTGCTCTTACATGAACATAACCAGTAGTAGTTGTTGGTAGATCTTTAATGGCTTTTGAATTATTATTCTTCTTCTTCCTCTTATCATCTTTGTTGCACTTCTTATCTTTTGTTAATTCTAAATTTTCCACATTAATCTTCCTCTGTTTCTTAGTTGGTTTTGCTCTATCTCCATCCTAAAATAGTCAAAAATCATAAAACAAGTACAAAATCATCAAGACATGGAAATCAAACAAGTACCCACCATCAGAATAATAATGAATCATCTTTGGACTAGTTGAATTTTGATTTTACCTGTTTGATTTGATCAAGGGTAGTAGAGTTCATGCAAGACCCATCTCTGTGTTTCCTTTTCTTTTCCATTGATGATGAAGTAGTAGTAGTAGTAGTAGTTATGATCTTTTCTTGATCACTACCTTCAGAATCAACAATTGATGAAGAATCTGTATTACTTTTTGTTTTCTCACTCAAACAGTATTCATTTATAATCTCTTGATAACAACCATTAGAATCAGATTGGAATGAAGGAAAAAGGGTTGGGTTGTTGTTGTTGTTTGGATTGGTATCTACTCTTTCAGGCAATAAATCAAACATTTTAAAGGCAGTATTTGATAGAAAAAGTGAGTCAAGATGAAAGGGTTGTTGTTGGTATGGAAAAGCTGCCATTTTTAGAACAGAGTATTAAATTAGAAGGAAGTGTTGAAGAGGAAATGAAAGAGATTGCAGAGAGAGAAAGTAAGCATTAGAAGGTGGGTTTTTAAAACAAACAAGGGGCTCTATATATAGAGAGAGATTAGAAGAGAGAGAGAGAGAGAGAGAGAGTGAGGACATGAATTTACTATAAACTTGTAATAAGGCCATGCAATGTCTGCCCCATTGCCTAATAATACATACAAGCTAGTAGTTTTTTTTTTTTGTTAAGTTTACAAGCTAGTAGTTGAGTTGGTCTACAAGTTTGTTTACTGTTTATCTATCTAAAATATGTTTATGCTGAAGCTCGAATTGACACATAACATTTTCTCTATGTTACATAAATAATGTTTGAATAAAAAATAATGGGCAATGTGGTATTATAAATGGGAGATGCTAGAGTGCCCAATTTTTTGGGCATTTTAATGCCCCTGATGTGGAATCACTAAAAGACAAGGTTTTTTCAAAGTTTGACTACGGTGGGGACCGCTTTTATTTCTAAATGAGGAAATATGTCACCCTCTAAGTATCAATTTCTAAGTCACTCTATCATTTCCCATTATAAATTTCTATCTCTCACTAATGAGAAAATTTGTAAAAATTGTTTAGATAGACGACAGAATTGTTCGAGTCAAATATAAGTGGATGCTTTGTGGCCAAAATAGAACACTTGGGCCGTGGGTAGATCTCCTCCTATGTGATACATCCATAGAAAATTTCAACATAGAGCGCCACAGTTTTTACAAACCCCTAACTCCAACAAAGCTGTAGTGAAACTGAGTGAGGGAAGGACGAGCTTGAGGTAGAAACAACAAGGAGTTAGAGAAGCATGGAGTCGAGAGAAGAAGACCGAGTGAGTGAGAGATCAAGTGGAAGAGACAAATGCAGCAAGTTACAAAGAAAGAGGACCCAAGCAGCCGTAGAGGGAACCCACAACCGCCTGCTCGCCTTCACCGTCGTCTTCTCCCTTTCTTCAAATGGACGTGCGTACTAGTAGTGTGTGGGCTTAGAGGAGTATGATTTTGAGTGGGCCGAGACATGGTGATATATGCGTGTGTCCATAACACTTCCCCACTTGTATTGGGCCTCCAAAAGAAGGTAAGTAACCTACAAATGTTGGACTGGGTCTGAAAGGTAGTGGTCACTGGGCTTGGGTTGTTTTGGCTACAGATCAAACTTGGAAGCCTAAAAAGTGGTACCATTGGTAAACACAATTTACAGTTGAGGCTAATAAATATGTAAATAGAACTATAAAAGGGCCACCCACTTTGGGGCATCTAATTTTTGTTTCTCAGAATGTAATCTTTGTCAATCAAAGTTGGCTCCAAATGACTTGGGGGGTTCAATTTTCACCTAAAAAACTACACATGTTGTACCCCTTGGTCTTTATCTTCCTCGTCTTCCCCACCCTTTCCAACCAAATAATGAAATTTTGGTTATTGTAGAATTTTTGGTAGACCAAAATATTTCAAAATTTAATCTCTTTATCAAACTTTGTTCAGATAACGTAATTAAATTTAAGTTTGCAAGAAAATGAAAATATTTCGAATATCTTGGAAGATTAATTCATAGGCACCGACAACCACCTTCACCCACTATCACCCCTTCTCTTTCTATCTTTCTCGTTCACCCATCACTTTCTCTTATGATCAAACTTTCTTTCCCCTGCCTTCTTTGTCCTTCTCAGTGGTGACGGATGTCGAAGGTGGTGGGAAGATGACGAAGAAAATATAAATATGTTAGTTTTTCGGGTAAGTTGCACCCCAAGTAAATCTTAGTCCACTATGGTTGACATTCACAAAAATTGAAAGTGTGTGTCGAAAGACGCTCCGTCCACCTTCAATCTTGGCACTTCTTGTGGGTCTCAAACTGAACAGTCTGAGGACACTAAAAATGGCCTCAGTCCGTGTTGTTCAAACGGACATAGATTAGGCCCATTTCGAGTGCCTCGGACTTGCCTAATCCGTGAAGGGAGAAGAGAGCCAGAGGGGCGCCTATTAGGCTCCCAAAACAATCGAATGATGCTTTTACTACGCGCGTAACACCGGAACAAACCCTGGTATTTGTTTCCATATTTTAATAGAAATCTAACCAATTAAGACTTTTCTATGAGAAATCTACGGTCCAAATTTAACAAAATAGAATCTTAAAAAAGTCTATTTATTAGCCCTATTTTTCCTTAATATCGTTGTCATTGTCTTCATCTTTTGTTTCCCCCTTGTGATCGGAACCCTAGTTTGATTAGTAATCTTAATCTCGTTTAGATCTGAATCAATCCCTTATAAATTATAACAACTTCAATCCTATCTTATTGAAACCCTAAGTTCTAACTGAAACCCTAAGTCTTTTTTTTTTTTTGCTTTTGTATCTCGATAGATCCTAGTTAGTTTTGATCGTCGTTTTCGTTTTAGGTTATAATACTTTCGATCTGAAAATTTTGATTTGAGAACTCATGCTATTAACCGAATCTAATCGGTTTTCTATAAACCCTAACGAGATAGGTGGACCAATATATATGACGAAAAACGGATCTGTAGTTGAAGATATGGAAGAAGGAGAGATTTCTGATGATAGTATATCATCTATTGAAGAGATTAGTGAAGAAGTTTTTAAGCAAGAAGCTGATGTTGTTGTTGTGAAAAAATCAAAACCTAAAGAAGATGAATCTAGGGTTTGGATGGGAAGAGAAGATCTAATGAACTATTCTGTTTCAAAAAATTATGGTTCAAATTTGCATAATTTTGCTTGGGCACAAGGTGTTCAAAATAAACCCTTGATTACTAGAGAAAATGTCAAGGAAGATTTAGTACTATCTGATGAGAAAATGAAAAGAGAATCTCCTGATAATGTTTCATTAACTAGCAAAGATGATGATGATGATAAACCCTTGGATACTGTTGTAATTGATGATAGTAGTGAAGAAGATGAATTAGAGGAAGGTGAGATTGATTTGGATGTGGAGAAAACTGAAGACAAATTGAAAACTGATAACTTGGACAAAAAATTTAAAGTATCGGAATTTGATGATCAAATTCGGTCAATTCGAGAAGCTTTAATGACTATAAATGTTTTAGAAGCTGAAAAGTAAGTTGTTCTTTTCTGTTGTTATTGAAGAATTTGGGTAATGGGTATTTGATTTTAGGTTTTTTGGATCATGGGTTTTCAATCCACATTGCTCTTTTGGTTTGTTTGTCCCCAATTATAGTTGCCTTCTAAGGAAGTTACTGATTTTATATCTGTTTTTAGATCATTTATTGGAGCTTGTTCTCTATTATGGAGATGTTTAGAAAGGTTGGAGTTAATGCTTGAGGAAAATCGTGTTCCAGAGGTTGAAGCTCTCTTTCAACAATCATTCAATGGGATACAAGCTTTGAACTCTGTAAAATACCTTGTTTCTTATATGCCCTCTTTGAACTTAGTAAAGTTGCTATAATTCAAATGTTTAACTTTTGTTTCCTATTTTCGGATATCTTATGCAAAAGGTGTATGTTTGTATTGGTGCAGGTGTTTTCTTCCATGACAGTGACTCAGAAAGAACAAAATAGAACTATTTTTCAAAGGTGTTTTGCTCGATACATATTTGAATGGAACTGTTTTTGTTAGTAGTAAATTAGTTATAACATAGTTCGCTTTTCCAGGTTGCTTGCTTATGTAAAGAGCCGAAGTGTTGATATATTTCCATCAGAGTGCATGAAAGAGGTGTGTTCTTTTGTTGGTAGTTAAAAAAATGTCTTCGCCAACCCTTCTGGTAACGACAAAAATGTGGTCTTGTAGGAATACAGAAAACTAAAAGTTGTCTCTTCTTTCACAGGTAGACTCAATGTTGTGTATACTGGATTCACAATGTGGTGTGTCTAGTGTCAAGGGCATTAATAAGGAGACAGAAGTATCGGACAATAACAGGAAGAGTCTGACTGCGTTTGGAGCTTTAGTTGAAAATCGTTCCGTACATGGTTTGAATTCTTTAAAGAAGTTAAATATGGAGGCAATATCTGGAAGTCATTTTGAGAGAAATATGGGGTCTGAGAGTTTGAAATATAGACCATTTTCTGGTTCTAGGGGCAATGGAAACTTCGGTCCCCTATTTGACCTTCACAAGGAACATGATCCCGATAACCTTCCTTCGCCCACAAGCAAAATCCCTCCTCCACCTTTGTCTATGAAACAAACACAGGTTGTTACGGATAAAGTACTTAACTCAGATAAATCCTCCAGTAATATAGCAGATAAAAGAGATGATGTCATGATGCATCTATACGAAACTGATGCCTTCCGTGCTGTTTCTACCTATCAACAGAAATTTGGTCAAACTTCATTTCTTTCTAATAATCGTCTCCCAAGCCCCACTCCCTCCGAGGAAATTGGGCATGAAGATGGGGATAATGGTCAAGAGGTTTCTAGTTCTTTTGTATCTATTTCACCTCAACCTTTTGCACCCACTTTATCTCATGTAAATAGCGCAAATGAACCGAAGGCGATCATAGGTAAAATTGCTCAGACACCAGCATCAGGATGGCAGCCACCTGTTTTAAGTGCTCCAATTAAGAATAGAGACCCTAGGCTTCAGTTTGCTAACGCCGAAGTGGTTGTTCGGGATTCCAACAACTCCTTACTAAATGTGCCTTTAAATCAGCAAACTGGTGGAATAATGAGTTCTGGGAAGCACATCATTGCCGAAGAGTCTGTATTGGACGGGCGTAGTTCGAAAAGGCGAAGGAATGGGTTTACAGGTTCTGATTCTTCTAGAGAAGCCCAGGTAGCATCTCCAAAGGACAGCTCAATGGTTCAGACTCAAGGGGCCGAACCTGTCAGTAGGAATCAATTGGCAGGGAACATGGAAATCGATAATAGGAAAGTGAACAAGGGTGAAACGGGTACTGGAGGGAGACATATGGTTTCCAATATCCACAATATCAATGTAAGAACTGGCGTCAGTGGGCAGCCTATTACAAGTAATACAATATCCTTGCCTTCTTCGATTAAGGACATTGCAGTAAACCCAACCATGTTGATGGATCTATTTAAGGAACAACAGAGATTGATGTCAGGTGGTCAGCAGAATTTTGGTCATGCCCAAAAGGCAACACCTCCAACTGATCCGAGTTCGATACTTGGAACAATTCCGTTACTAAATGTTGCTTCCTCAAAGTCATCAGAGACTGAACAAAAACATATTACAGTTCCAAGGGTAAGGATTTTCAAATGGCTTTATTGCATGTCATATGCAAAGATTCTGTTAATCCAGTTTCAATTACTCGACCACTTTGTTTATAATTATCGTTTTTCTCTCTCACTTCCAATTCCTTGATCTGAGAATGACTTTTCTACAAAGTAGTGTAGTTAGATAGTATGATTATATTTCCATGGTTATCTTTGTCATATTGAGAATGGGTAACAACGTTGCAAGTGATGTGGATAATTGATTTGATGGACTCCATTTTATAAATATGGTGTGTTAATGATTATAGTTTTGGATTTGGCAACGTGGTCACTAATCATCTTGTGTCTATCCACAGACTTCTCAGGGTGAATCACGGAAAATTCGGATGAAACCCCGTGACCCTCGCCGTGTTCTTCACAAAAGTACATTTCAACAAAATGAAATCTCCAAACCTGAACAGCTCAAAACAAATGACAGCCTCCCTCAAATCACGAGGGTCAGCAAGGATAGCTTCCCCATCGGTCTGATTCAACCAACCTCCTCCCCTCTCCCGTCTGCACCTCAAGCAGATATTATTCCACAAATCGCGAAGAACGTTCAAAATGTTTTACCTTCTCAACCAATATTAGATAAGGTGGATAGAAGAGTTGGCTCTACAGGTCGTATAGACCAGCAAAGTGACAACTGTGCCAAAATTTCTCAATTACAAAACGTGTGGGGAGAGATGGATCAATTGTTCGGACGGTATGATGATCAGGATAAAGCAGCTATTCAAAGAGAAAGAACAAGAAGAATAGAAGAGCAGAATAAAATGTTTGCAGCCAAGAAGCTTTGCCTTGTACTGGATATTGATCACACTCTACTAAATTCAGCGAAGGTGTGGTACTTTTCATTTTTAGGTTCCTAAATAAGTTAGTTTAACTAATTGTGTAAGGATTGCTGAAGCTGTAAATTCAATTATTCCAGTTTGTGGAAGTAGACCCTGTGCACCAGGAAATGTTGAGAATAAAGGAACTGCAAGATCGTGAAAAGCCGAAGAGGCATCTCTTTCGGTTTCCTCACATGGGAATGTGGACAAAGTTAAGACCCGGAATCTGGAATTTTCTTGAGAGGGTATTATCCGCTTTAAACTTTTGCAATTTCAAATGTCTGGAAGACTTTCTATTCCTTCTCGTTTCTCAATACTTCCTCTGAATTTTTCAGGCTAGTAAGCTGTACGAGCTTCATATATACACAATGGGGAACAAACGATATGCAACAGAGATGGCAAAATTGATCGATCCTACTGGGTCTCTATTTGCTGGACGAGTTATATCGAGGGGAGATGATGGAGATTCCTTGGATGGTGAAGACAGAGTGCCCAAGAGCAAGGATTTGGATGGGGTTTTGGGTATGGAATCGGCTATCGTGATCATAGACGATTCTGTGAGGGTCTGGCCCCATCATCGACCAAATTTGATAGCTGTGGAGAGGTTAGTGAGCTTCAAGTTCTGAAACTTTTCGGCTTGATACCATCTTTTGGGTGGAATGCTTCGTTTTTCGTATTTCAGGTTTTCCTTGTTTAACAAAATTTCCATTGCAGATATATTTATTTCCCGTGCAGTAGGCGCCAGTTTGGGTTGCATGGTCCTTCACTTCTTGAGATTGATCATGACGAGCGACCAGAAGATGGAACTTTGGCATCCTGTCTAGCAGTAAGAACAACACCAACTAAAGATACTTAAGAAATCTCTCTCTCTCTCTCTCCTGATTATTCTTGGATTCTTTATTAACTACTCGTATCTCTCATCGAATAGGTAATTGAGAGAATACACAAGATATTTTACTCACATCAGTGTTTAAATGATCCGGATGTTAGAACTATCCTGAACTCTGAGCAGCGAAAGATCTTAGCAGGTTGTCGTGTTTTGTTCAGTACCATTATTCCAGTGGGTGAAGCTAAACCCGAGCTACACCCACTTTGGCAAACAGCGGAACAGTTTGGTGCTGTGTGCACCAATCAGATCGATGAAGCTGTCACTCATGTCGTGACTAATACTCTCGGCACTAATAAGGTGAGCTCTGCTCTTGTGTTTAAATGCCACCAGGACTGGAACACACTGTGGTGGTGATTTTCTATTATCTGAATCTGAATCCCCAAGTCTGACTTGTCTAAAGATGGGTCTGTCTTAGTTTGGAGTGTTTTAGTTAGGCACAACAATCATTTTTGGTCATTTCAGACCATGGATTCGTGATTCGGATTCTTTTAATGTCTGACTTAAATGAACTCTGAACCAGTTCTAGTCAGCCATTCAGGCGAATCAGACACACAGTCAGATTAAGAAGTACAGCATTTGTTGTCATTACAGTTATGAAACCCTAACAATATGGGGGTTATGGAATAGTTGCTGGGTAGTTCTGTAACTGATGATTAACTGTCTCTGAAACAGGTTAACTGGGGTCTAATGACAGGGAGATTTGTTGTTCATCCTGGCTGGTAAAGAAACTTTGATCAATTATGAGATTATGTAGATAGTATCGATCAAGAAAATAGGGACTAAATCATGAAGTTTGTTTGTTAACAGGGTAGAAGCGTCGGCTTTGTTGTATCGGAGGGCAAATGAGATTGACTTTGCCATTAAACCATAAACATATCTACCTTCCCCACAACCAAACCTCAGAAGAAAACACACTTCAAAATGGTATAAAATCAAGACCCCCTAATAAAAATACGAAAAAACCAATTAACCCGGCTGTGTAGACTCAGATCGGCTAGAATGTGGTGGATTGGGTTGGCTTGGGTCGGCCATCTAGCTGGCCGGTCGGGTTGGGATGAGGGGTTGAGTTGAGTTAAAATGGGGCAGACTGAATTATAAAAGAAATACCCAAATTTTGACTTGAAGATTAAAATGGTGTGGGTCTTGATCACAATGAGGACCTTGAAAAGCTTGGAAATGGTATGGGGTTTTTTGTATTTTGCGTAGGAGTTGAGATAGAAAGAAATGTTTCAAAATTGTAGTAAAGGAGAGACGACTAAATTTTGAACCAGATCTTGTAGAGGGAGTCCTTCAACTTGAATACCTAAAATGACCTAACTCATTTGAAATGAACTTCTAGTTAAGACCTCTGACCAAGTTCATAAAAACAAGATAGAAATTGTTCAAGAGTCTCTTTGAGAGATAAGAGATGGAGAAAATAATTGGTGGTTGTCAAAGGGGGAAGACTACAATGTGTCCATTTTGTGTTGTCACTTTCATAGAGTTTCCATCATCAATTAGTTTTGGAAGAAGTTGATAATTTAATTAGTTGATGTCAAATTGATAATGGTATGTTTAATCTATACTTTAAAAACAATAGTTTTTTTTAATCAATTTTTATAAATTTCGACAATTTTTTCTTGTTGGAGCAACTTAGGTAAAACAGAGTATTTTATATGCGAAAAGACAATTTGTAGTATTGTTGATGTAGTAGAAAACTCATAAAAGTTTTAGGTCTACGTTCAAAATTTAGAAAATTCGAAACTCGCGAAAGGTAAAGAAAATACTGAAAATTATTGGTAAATTGAATTTCATTAAACAGGAGTTCATAATCAAACCCAAACTATAACTTCCGAATAAATAAAATACTGTTATAAGATTGTGAGGATTAGCCTTCCGGACCGTTAGTGATACTGTCAGTTTTGGCACACCTGGGCCTCACGGTTTTAAAAAGTTTCACTAGGGAAGGGTGCTTAAGCTCTTAAGAGGAACATCACACTCCGTCTCACCATAAATACGGGATTGCTTACAACACACGCTCTCAAGACCGCATCATAATAGAGCGATTCGTGGTGATAACATGTTATAGGATGGTGCGGATCAGTCTTCTGAGTTATTAGTGATATTGTCCGCTTTGACACACCTGGGTCTCACGATTTTAAAAGGTCTCACTAGGGAAGGGTGCTTAACCTCTTAAGAAGAGCACCACACTTCGTCTCACCACTAATTTGGATTATTTTACAACAAATACTAGTGTCTAAACATATACTATTAATATAATTGTGAGAGGGTGAAATCATGGGTGAGATGGAACCAGATTGTTGGGTGAAATGAAACCGTCTCTGGTACTTATTTTGCACCGAAAGTCAAAGTAATCACATTAATTAGAAGTCAAACTGTCTTGTTTTATGGACACCGAGTCTGCGTACACTGTGGGATCTATGATCACACCGCTGACATCACGTTGGGTCGAGTTAACCCAAAAAGTGCATGTACAATGATGCCCATTTTCAGACAATGTGGGGTCACGCGAGTACCTGTCATCCGATATCATGTACTGATTTCGAATAAAATCACGTACTGATTATGGATGACAAGTAAACACGTGACGCCACATTGTCTGAAAATGGGCATCATTTGTACATGCACTTCTCGGGTAAGCTCGACCCAACGTGATGTCAGCGGTGTGATCATAGATCCCACAGTATACGCAAACTCGGAGAATGCAAAGCAACTTATTATTCTCTCTGTCCCAACGACCAAAGGGTGTATGGACTTTATCTCTCTTAACGATGAAAGAGTTTTTTTTTTTATGAGAGAACGATGAAAGAGTTAGGCAATCATACACTTCATTGTATCACCTTCTCTCCTGACAGTCGCTCTATATAGATAAGCTTCACACCATGACATATACTATTAATATAATTGTGAGAGGGTGAAATCATGGTGTGAGGCTTATCTATATAGAGCGACTGTGAGGAGAGAAGGTGATACAATGAAGTGTATGTTTGCCTAACTCTTTCATCGTTAAGAGAGATAAAGTGATAAAGTCCATACACCCTTTGGTCGTCGGGACAGAGAGAATAATAAGTTGCTTTGCACCCTTTCTTGATCGCAGGAGAGAGAAGGGACAGAAGCGAATGTTTGTCTAACTCTTTGAACTGTCAAGACAACGATAATAATGTGGTGGTAGCCTTACAAAATTGTGGTATTCTTCGTGTATGAGAGATAAAATAGAAGCTTGGTTCCTAAATAAGTGCGTTCTGTCTTGGGAAAGAGAAAGTTTGACCTAATCGAGTGATTGTCTAACTTTCAACAAAAAAAGAGTGTTTGGTTGCCTTACTATTAAAGATAGAGTATGGTTGTCAGTTCGAAAGAGAAAGATAGCAATCGTTTTAGTATGTATGAGAATAAAAGTAGATGTTTGTTCTAAATGAGAGAGAAAGTAAGACAATCGTAGATTTTTCAGTGCAGAATGGCATGCCTCGCAAGCAGCCTTCTTTGTTGGTTTATAGTGTCAATTGGTCAGTTGTCCCCTTAGATAGCGGTAACGCCACTTTTAACGGATATATTGGTAATATCATATGGTTAGTTGTCACTTTTAATGACAGTAACGTCTCCAATGGATATATTGGCAGGAGAGAGGATCTTGCGAGAGTTATTTAGTTAGTTGTCGTCTTGAATGTAGATAGCAATAACGCCTCCAATAGACATATTGGTAGAATCATGTGAGATGATCACGCTGAATGGTCTTCCCGCCGGTCTTCCCGCTTATAGGATAGGACTGGCTTCTTATCCTGTATTGACCTCCTTGTCCAATATTGAATTCTTTGTCCAATATATGCGTGATTTCTCGTCACTTTGGGTGCCCGCAAATGAGTGGGTCGAACCTATTTGTCACTCAATTTATGGGTTTAGGTAGCACATAAGCCCACTGATCCTAGATTTTTAGGAGTGCTCTCGGTAGCAGATTTGGCCCATACAATAATAATTATCTGGTCAAAAATAATAAACAACCAAAACTATTAGATTTTAAGATATCTAAAATTCTTGGGATATTTTTTGAAAATCTCCTGTATCAATTGCGTAGTATACGTAACTTTGAAAAAACAATTTTTACGAGGTAAAAGAGACGTCTAGAGCATGAGGTTTTGCTCGGTCGGTAGCTAAGAAATATATGCAAAGAGAGTGCATAAATTCTACTAGGTTTGTGGAAGTGATTTTACACGGAGAATTTATAGGAAAAACATGTATTTTTGTTATGGTTTTAAGCTAATCAATGAACCCTCTGTCTCGTCAACATTTGGTTGTCCAAGTGGTTGATGCTTATCACATCTCATTGAAATTGGCAATGACCTGGAATGGACACTTACTCTTTGTTTTGAGTCCTAAAAAAATCGGGAAACTATCTTCAGAAAGATTTTGACAAAATCTCAGAAAAATCTATTTATTAAAAGCAAGATCAGGACTTTGTAAGAATAAATGCATAATTAGCCTTTGCATATAAAGATTAAGCTAAAAACAATCCATTTAAATTCAAACGCAATAAAATAAACGAAATCTCTTAGTCTCCCTCAAGATCACCTTGAACAAACTTACTTCTTTTCCATTAAAATTACTGAGTGATTTGATTCTGGGTTTTCTTCGAAGTACAAGATTATATAATTTGGAGAAGGAGAAGAAGAAGAAGGCAGACGTTTAATGGAGAACAACAATTCTTCTTATTCATGGTGGTTAGGTAACCATAACAATCATCACCAATCCCCATGGCTTCACTCTACTCTCACAGGTTCTCTTTTTATCTTTCTCTTAATTGTGTGGATTTACCATCCAATACACCTATTTTTTTGTGAACATCCAATTTCTTTTTGAAAGTCTATCTGGGAATGGTAGATGAACTGTAATTTTTGAGGGCAGTCATATTTTAACGGTCCTGTCAAATTTTTAAAAGGAACTTGCCACATCATTTTGACAAAAAAACATCAAAACCCTAGCGTGTCCAGAGTCTATAGGTTAAACTGGTTGAGTTGTTAATTAATAGATTTTTTTTACTTACTATTAAAATTTTATGTTTACTGAGATAAAATAGCTAAGAGCGTTGTATATCTATAATTCTATACGATGCACATCATAGGAAGTCTTTATTGTCTAGTAGAAATAGTCTAAAACGTATCAAACTATTTAACGTACAAAACAAAATAGCATATCAAAGAGGTATACCCTAGCGTATCTGATACTCGCATAGTAGTGTATCAGATACGATATCCGCACTACGTACAAGAGCAATCCGATAACAATATTTTTCTAGATTCTCGATCCATCTCTAACTATGTTACTATTTGCAGATATAGATGAGAAAACAAAGGCTATGGTATCTCTAATTATACAAGAAAAAGGCAATACTTTCGCCCAGAGAGCTGAAATGTATTATAAGAACATACCAGAACTCATAAAAATGGTAGAAGAGTTTCATAAATCTTATTGTTTTTTAGCCAAACAATATGATCAATTAAGATCTGAATCAGCTCGAGTAAGTCGTTCGGGATCTTCGTCTTCAAACTCATTCAACTATATTGAAGACCGCCCAAGTTTTATAAGCAAAGAAGAATCTACCAGAATAATTACTGAAATTAATCGAAAACCCAGTCTTTCAGATTCAGATCGAGATCATGAAGACGGAAAAGTTGAACAACCCAAAGTTGTTGTTGAGACTGGAGTTGAATTGGATGAAAAACAGGATGGAGAAAATAAGTGGGTAGGTATGAAGTTTCAGATTTCGAAGCTTATCGAAGAAAATCTAAAGCAACAGAGTGAGTTAATAAGAAGAAATGATGAGAAGAGAGAAACGATTAAAGAAGTCTGTTTACAGCTTGACAAATTAGTTGAAGAAAACAGGAATCAAGAGAGTTGTGAAAGATGCATGAAGAGTAGTACTACTAGTAGTTCTGCAATTAGTAAACATAATTATCAATCTCAGATATCAAAATTGAAGGAATTGATTCTTGGCAAGTTCTTGGGAGGATGGAGCTAGCCTCATCAACTTCACAATATACACACACATACATTTGTAGCTCATTATTTCCTGGATGGATCAATATGCAATAATGAACAAGGATAGGAGTTTGAATTATTTTAATCATCATAATAATAATATTTTCAACTACTTTAAATTTTCAATAAAACATGTTACTACTACTTTAAATTTAAGCAGACCCACACAGGGTCTTGATGTTTAATTAGTTGAAATTATGTTGAATTTCTTGTTAGTTTTCATATATAGAAGCCAAAATAGTTTGGCAATTTCGAATTTTAAATGTCTAGTCCATAGCCCATAGGTAGTTGGACGATTTATTTATGCTCATCAAAAGCCACTAACATTCAAACACGTACTAAAAATTAAGTAAATGGAGTTGTTTGAGTGTACGGTTATAGAATTGTTCGTGCATGTGGTCAACCTCATGTAATATTAGTGATATTATTTACTTTTTGGTTACTTTTTTAGGCTTTCGTGTGTTTAAATGATTCCATACGAGGTACCTAGTTTAAAAGGTATATTCGGCACTCTCTTGTATTTCGACAATTTTTTCTTGTTGGAGCAACTTAGGTAAAACAGAGTAATTTATATGCGAAAAGACAATTTGTAGTATTGTTGATGTAGTGGAAAACTCATAAAAGTTTTAGGTCTACCTTCAAAATTTAGAAAATTCGAAACTGGCGAAAGGTAAAGAAAATACTGAAAATTATTGGTAAATTAAATTTCATTAAACAAATAGTGGATCCCCTAGTTCATAATCAAACCCAAACTATAACTTCCGAATAAATAAAATACTGTTATAAGATTGTGCGGATTAGCATCACACTCCGTCACACCATAAATGCGGGATTGCTTACAACACACGCTCTCAAGACCACATCATAATAGAGCGATTCGTGGTGATAACATGTTATAGGATGGTGCGGATCAGCCTTCTGAGTTATTTGTGATATTGTCCGCTTTGGCACACCTGGTTCTCACGATTTTAAAAGGTCTCACTAGGGAAGGGTGCTTAACCTCTTAAGAAGAACACCACACTTCGTCTCACCACTAATTTGGATTATTTTACAACAAATACTATTATACATTTACTATTAATATAATTGTGAGAGGGTGAAATCATGGGTGAGATGGAACCAGATTGTTGGGTGAAATGAAACCGTCTCTGGTACTTATTTTGCACCGAAAGTCAAAGTAATCATATTGATTAGAAGTCAAGCTGTCTTGTTTTATGGACACCGAGTCTGCGTATACTGTAAGATCTATGATCACACCGCTGACATCACGTTGGGTCGAGCTTACCCAAGAAGTGCATGTACAAATGATGCCCATTTTCAGACAATGTGGTGTCACGTGTTTACTTGTCATCCGCGTATACTGTAGGATCTATGATCACACCGCCGACATCACGTTGGGTCGAGCTTACCCAAGAAGTGCATGTACAAATGATGCCCATTTCAGACAATGTGGTGTCACGTGTTTACTTGTCATCCGAAATCATGTACTGATTTCGAATGAAAACACGTACTGATTATGGATGACAAGTAAACACGTGACACCACATTGTCTGAAAATGGGCATCATTTGTACATGCACTTCTTGGGTAAGCTCGACCCAACGTGATGTCAGCGGCGTGATCATAGATCCCACAGTATACGCAGACTCGGAAAAATGCAAAGCAACTTATTATTCTCTATGTCCCGACGGCCAAAAGGTGTATGGACTTTATCACTTTATCCCACAATATATGTCAGCGGTGTGAAGCTTATCTATATAGAGCGACTGTTAGGAGAGAAGGTGATACAATGAAGTGTATGTTTGCCTAACTCTTTCATCGTTAAGAGAGATAAAGTGATAAAGTTCATACACCCTTTGGTCGTCGGGACAGAGAGAATAATAAGTTGCTTTGCACCCTTTCTTGATCGCAAGAGAGAGAAGGGACAGAAGCGAATGCTTGTCTAACTCTTTGAACCGTCAAGACAACGATAATAATGTGGTGGTAGCCTTACAAAATTGTGGTATTCTTCGTGTATGAGAGAGAAAATAGAAGCTTGCTTCCTAATTAAGTGCGTACGGACTTGGGAAAGAGAAAGTTTGACCTACTCGAGTGATTGTCTAACTTTCAACAAAAAAAGAGTGATTGGTTGCCTTACTATTAAAAATAGAGTATGGTTGTCAGTTCGAAAGAGAAAGATAACAGTCGTTTTAGGTATGTATGAGAATAAAAGTAGATGTTTGTTCTATATGAGAGAGAAAGTAAGACAAACATAGATTTTTCAGTGCAGAATGGCATGCCTCGTAAGCAGCTTTCTTTGTTGGTTTATAGTGTCAATTGGTCAGTTGTCCCCTTAGATATCGGTAACGCCACTTTTAACGGATATATTGGTAATATCATATGGTTAGTTGTCACTTTTAATGACAGTAATGTCTCCAATGGATGTATTGGCAGGAGAGAGGATCTTGCGAGAGTTATTTAGTTAGTTGTCGTCTTGAATGTAGATAGCGGTAACGCCTCCAATAGACATATTGGTAGAATCATGCGAGATGATCACGCTGAACGGTCTTCCCGCTTATAGGATAGGACTGGCTTCTTATCCTGTATTGACCTCCTTGTCCAATACTGAATTCTTTGTCCAATATATGCGTGATTTCTCGTCACTTTGGGTGCCCGCAAATGAGTGGGTCGAACCTATTTGTCACTCAATTTATGGGTTTAGGTAGCACATAAGCCCACTGATCCTAGGTTTTTAGGAGTGCTCTCGGTAGCAGATTTGGCCCATACAATAATAATTATCTAGTCAAAAATAATAAACACCCGAAATTATTAGATTTTAAGATATCTAAAATCCTTGGGATATTTTCTGAAAATCTCCTGTATCAATTGCGTAGTATACAGAACTTTGAAAAAATAATTTTTACGAGGTAAAAGAGACATCTAGAGCATGAGGTTTTGCTCGGTCGGTAGCTAAGAAATATATGCAAAGAGAGTGCATAAATTCTACTAGGTTTGTGGAAGTGATTTTACAGGGAGAATTTATAGGAAAAAACATGTATTTTTGTTATGGTTTTAAGCTAATCAATGAATCGTCTGTGTCGTCAACATTTGGTTGTCCAAGTTGTTGATGCTTATCACATCTCATTGAATTAATTGGCAATGACGTGGAATGGACACTTACTCTTTGTTTTGAGTCCTAAAAAGATCGGGAAACTATCTTCAGAAAGATTTTGATAAAATCTCAGAAAAATCTATTTATTAAAAGCAAGATCAGGACTTTCTAAGAGTAAATGCATAATTAGCCTTTGCATATAAAGATTAAGCTAAAAACAATCCATTTAAATTCAAACGCAATAAAATAAACGAAATCTCTTAGTCTCTCTGAAGATCACCTTGAACAAACTTACTTCTTTTCCATTAAAATTACTGAGTGATTCGATTCTGGGTTTTCTTCGAAGTACAAGATTATATAATTTGGAGAAGAAGAAGAAGAAGAAGAAGAAGGTGGAAGTTTAATGGAGAACAACAATTCTTCTTATTCATGGTGGTTAGGTAACCATAACAATCATCACCAATCCCCATGGCTTCACTCTACTCTCACAGGTTCTCTTTTTATCTTTCTCTTAATTGTGTGGATTTACCATCCAATACACCTATTTTTTGTGAACATCCAATTTCTTTTTGAAAGTCTATCCGGGAATGGTAGATGAACTGTAATTTTTGTGGGCAGTACATCTTTTAACGGTCCTGTCAAATTTTTAAAAGGAACTTGCCACGTCATTTTGACAAAAAAACATCAAAACCCTAGCGTGTCCAGAGTCTATAGGTTAAACTGGTTGAGTTGTTAATTAATAGATTTTTTTACTTAACTATTTAAGATTTTATGTTTACTGAGATAAAATAGCTAAGAGCGTTGTATATTTATAATTCTATACGATGCACATCATAGGAAGTCTTTATTGTCTAGTAGAAATAGTCTAAAACGTATCAAACTATTTAACGTACAAAACAAAATAGCATATCAAAGAGGTATACCCTAGCGTATCTGATACTCGCATAGTAGTGTATCAGATACGATATCCGCACTACGTACAAGAGCAATCCGATAACAATATTTTTCTAGATTCTCGATCCATCTCTAACTATGTTACTATTTGCAGATATAGATGAGAAAACAAAGGCTATGGTATCTCTAATTATACAAGAAAAAGGCGATACTTTCGCTCAGAGAGCTGAAATGTATTATAAGAACATACCAGAACTCATAAAAATGGTAGAAGAGTTTCATAAATCTTATTGTTTTTTAGCCAAACAATATGATCAATTAAGATCTGAATCAGCTCGAGTAAGTCGTTCGGGATCTTCGTCTTCAAACTCATTCAAATATATTGAAGACCGCCCAAGTTTTATAAGTAAAGAAGAATCTACCAGAATAATTACTGAAATTAATCGAAAACCCAGTCTTTCAGATTCAGATCGAGATCATGAAGATGGAAAAGTTGAACAACCCAAAGTTGTTGTTGAGACTGGAGTTGAATTGGATGAAAAACAGGATGGAGAAAATAAGTGGGTAGGTATGAAGTTTCAGATTTCGAAGCTTATCGAAGAAAATCTAAAGCAACAGAGTGAGTTAATAAGAAGAAATGATGAGAAGAGAGAAACGATTAAAGAAGTCTGTTTACAGCTTGACAAATTAGTTGAAGAAAACAGGAATCAAGAGAGTTGTGAAAGATGCATGAAGAGTAGTACTAGTAAACATAATTATCAATCTCAGATATCAAAATTGAAGGAATTGATTCTTGGCAAGTTCTTGGGAGGATGGAGCTAGCCCCATCAACTTCACAATATACACACACATACATTTGTAGCTCATTAATTCCTGGATGGATCAATATGCAATAATGAACAAGGATAGGAGTTTGAATTATTTTAATCATCATAATAATAATATTTTCAACTAACTTAAAGGCATTAAATTTTCAATAAAACATGTTACTACTACTTTAAATTTAAGCAGACCCACACAGGGTCTTGATGTTTAATTAGTTGAATTTCTTGTTAGTTTTCATATATAGAAGCTAAAATAGTTTGGCAATTTCGAATTTTAAATGTGTAGTCCATAGCCCATAGGTAGTTGGACGATTTATTTATGCTCATCAGAAGCCACTAACATTCAAACACGTACTAAAAATTAAGTAAATGGAGTTGTTTGAGTGTACTGTTATAGAATTGTTTGTGCATGTGGTCAACCTCATGTAATATTAGTGATATTATTTACTTTTCGGTTACTTTTTTAGGCTTTCGTGTGTTTAAATGATTCCATACGAGGTACCTAGTTTAAAATTTTAATTGGCTCTATTTTGATCACCATGTTTCTCTAATGATAATGATTCTTACCAAAAAAGTGATTGTGTATAAGTATAGGACATGAATTTAGTTGGTGATAACGACTTAATATCTAAAACAAAACTAAATACGATATCTTTTGTAAGAAATGACTGATGACACACTTTTTCTTGGTAGTGCATAAAGTGAGAGCTGAAATAAATTAGAGTAGACAATCATCAATTAAAACGAAAATAAAAAAACATTAAAATTCTAAGAACAAATACTACCACTAAGAAGACTAATATTGAACAAATTTGAAAATAAATTTTGTAGAGTTTCTATGAGTCACCCTTTATCATTCCCCCTATAATAAGAAAATACTGTATTAAACAGAGATACGTTACGTAGCACATGAAATATGTCCCCGAAAAACGCCAAATCTCTCTGAGATCGCGACGACAAAAATCCTACCTACGGTAAACCTACCTACCGATTTTTTAAACTGAAATATCGTCCAGTTACGATATTTTCTACTGAAACAAAATTACTACCATTTAATGCTTTGTTCATTAAAAATCATATATTTCTATCTCTCCTCCCGAAACATTCTCCCGCGGTCCCTCTGATTCTCACCCCCCATTCTCTGTCTCTCTCTCTACTTTCTCTCTCTAATAAGTTGTTGAGTTTTACTGGATCTTCTCTCGGAAATCTAGTTCTGCAAATTTCTAGGGTTCTTTATTTCTCTCTCTCTTACGTGTAGATATTTAATTTAATGGATCGGATACGAAATAGAAGTCCTGGATATTCAAGGCAAAGAAGTGGTGGTTCAACTAGTACTGGTTCTTCTTCACCTTCAATGTCTCCGGCGGCTCATCATCATCACGTTCGATCATCGTCGGTGACTGCTATGTCTAACATTAAGAGAACTCAGAATGTCGCTGCAAAAGCTGCCGCTCAGCGATTGGCTCAGGTTATGGCTTCACAGACTGCTGATGATGACGACGACGACGATGATGATCTTGGATTCCAGTATCCTGTACCTACTCCTCCGTCTCATTCGAACAACAACTTTAGTAATAGTATTCCTGCCATTTCTTCTGGTCTTAGACCTACTAGATCTCCATCTCCTGCGGTAATTTCAATATCTCTAATTATAGTTCTTTTTTGATGATTTGAGTCTTGTTAAACGTATTGAATTAGAAGAGATTATGTTTAGAAGATCTATTTATAGTTCAATTGAGTTTCATTGATTTTAGTTTCCTAGTTTGAGAGAAGAATACTATAGATTCGATACACATTTGGTACTAATTGTCAGTTTTTCTGATCATAATCTCTGTTTAGTAAGTTTAAGGGGATTACTGATGACGTTATAATGGATTTGGTTTAGGTGTTTCATGTGATAGGAAGTTCAGTGAGGGTTTGATTTCGATTAATGTTGTGTTTGGTTGCAGGATTCCTAAGTAAGATTCTTATCAAAAATGGAATTTGGTAGGAATCATGAATCCTTGGTCTGTTTGGCTACCAAGAATCCTAGAACTCTTGAATCCTAAGGATTCCTAATTCCAAAATTTGTATTGGACCAAAATCTCACCCTACCTCATAGGATTTGTTAGGATTTTGGATTAATGAACCTAAATTTCAAACTTAAAATCAACAAAAAAATATTTCCTTCTACAAAATAATTATTTTTTTGCAAAATCATTAGTCTTTTCAAAAATCATATTTTTTCTAAAGACGTTTGAAAATACTCAAATAATAATAAATCGTAGGATTCTTAGTTGCCAAACAAGCCAAAAGATATTACTTGGATTCATGAATCCGTGGAATCATGGATCCCAAGGAATCATGAATCCGCGGATTCATGATTCCGCCATCCAAACACACCATAAGTTCTTTGATTTCTGAGTGATTAGATATTTAGTTTGATAGATCTTTTTCGAAATAAGCACTGGAACAAATTTAGATATGTATGGAATGCTTTTTGGATCTATCATTTTCTGTTGAGTTTTGAAAGATAAATGCTGGAAATTCCATCTGCATTTGTTCATGAAATGTCCGATTTATGTTGCTTATGCATAGGTTGATGTTCTTGTTTTAAGCAATTTCTTGGAGTAAGGATGTATATTCGCATGATGAATTGCAAACTTGTGTAAATTTTGTCTGTCAATCAGATATGCTAATTGGATTCTTTCATGTTTTGATTAGTTAGGTAGGAACTTTGCAGAGCAGACACCAGCGGTTCGTTCAACATCAGTGGGAAGGTCGTCAACAACTGTACGTTCCACACCACTGGTACCACCAGTTAAGTCATCATTAAGGACAGCAGTGTCTTTACCTCCACTAGATCCTCCTTCAAATAAGCAAAGAGATAAAAGGTATATTCGGCACTCTCTTGTATTCCATCTAAATGCTTGAGAGATCATGAGAACTTGCCATGGATTTGATCCAGTTGAACTTTTGCTTCATGCCTACAATTAGACTTCTGCTGATCAGTTTGAAAGGAAATTTTATTGTCTAACGGAAATTTTCACCATCATGGACTTGTGGTCCTATTATGTGATGTAGGGAAATAGGGTTTCATATAAGAGTAAATGGAGATTTTCGCCAACTATAATGTTATCTTTGTAAAGCACTTAGGAGTTTAAGTTATGTAATTTTCTATTCCTTCGGTAAAAGTTCTCTATTACCTTAAATTTCAGGTTTACATCAGACATGGGGCATCTCAACTTAAAAGATTCTGGAAATCACCGTGAGGCATCGGTGCTTCGAGATGAGGTTTATTTTTATAAATTATCTTGAGAATAGATTGCGAAGAGAAAATTGATGGTGATTATCATCAATTCCTACTTCTGTTTAATAAAATCATAAGAGAGTCATGTAATTTCTCAATGAGTGATCCTAGATTATTTTGTTGTTAACTCGTATCTGGTTGAAATGCAGCTTGATATGCTACAAGAGGAGAACGAGAATATTCTTGATAAGGTGTAATGCTTGTTTTCCACTGAAATAGCCAGTTTACTGTTCCGGTTAATTGTTTTTGTGTATGACTTTCATTTTTGATTTGCTGTTTAGCTCCGAATTGCGGAGGAGAGATGTGATGAAGCAGAAGCCAGAGCCCGGGAGCTTGAGAAACAGGTATTTACTTATAGGCTAATAATTGTTAGTTGTTACTTGGTAGTATGTTTCTTTTTGGGTTGTGCAACCTAGACTTTTGGGCTTAACATTAGTAGTTTCCTTTGGATTCAATCCTTCATTAACTTTTAGTTTAAACTCGCCTTTATTCCTTTTGCGACAAAATCTGTCTCCTTATTTACAGTTCGTAGACCTGGATTTCACAACTATAAAATAAGAGGTTACATTGGAAAAGAAATTGAGTAGTAGTTACACTTACTGCGGCTTATGCAATCTTTTGTACTATATATCCTTTTTCTTTTGACACCATTATCGTGTTAAATAGAATTCACAGGAATCTTTTCTGTTCATGAGGCTTTCTATAAGCTCTTCCATCTTAATATCATTATCTTCATTGTTTTGAAGTTTGATCTTAATATTCTGTAGGTTGCTTCTCTTGGAGAAGGTGTATCTCTGGAAGCGAAATTGTTGAGCAGGTAGTTTACAAGTTAGACATGAAATTGGGTCCTTCAAGCTTTAATTGTTGATAATGACGTATCATGTGATTGATCTGCAGAAAAGAAGCAGCACTGCGACAAAGAGAGGTAATTAGATAACAGACGCCAACAGTATCTTTTATATCTGTTACCATTAAACAATTGTGGCAGAAGTGCTGATAATAGCAACCTCCCTGTTTTTGAGTGTAAACAATAATAGACAATGGTATCATGGATATTTGATTCAGGCTGCTCTTAAAGCTGCTAAACAAACTAAGGATGGAAACAAGGGGGAAATTGGATCACTTCGGGCAGAAATCGAGGTATCATGTTTCGCGCATTACTTTATCTACTTTTAAAAGTTATATTGAAATTCAAGTGATTAGTTGTAGGTGTTAATATAGTTTAGTGATTCCAATTGTTGCTTGATTTAGTCTGCAAAAGAAGAGGCTGCAGCCGCCGTGGAGCAGCTTGGGGAAGCAGAGTCCGAGGCAAAAGCTCTTCGCTCAATAACGCAGAGAATGGTCCTGACGCAGGAAGAAATGGTTTGTACTTTTGTACAGATTTTATTTCCGAGAGTGGTTTCCTTGTTTGAGACGTGGTCATGTCATTAATTTGTTTTTTCAGGAAGAAGTTGTTCTAAAGAGGTGTTGGCTTGCTCGCTATTGGGGTTTGGCGGTACATCATGGTAAACAATTTCTTACAACTTTGTGTATGCATTTATGCGGCAGTCTCTTCTATGCAATCATTTACATTGATTCTTATAACGTTTGCTCTTAAGTTTTTGTATGGGTTTCTGTTGGACCACGTTTCCGTAAGTTTGATTTTTTTTTTCTTGCAGGTATCTGCCCAGATATTTCATTCTCAAAACACGAACACTGGTCATCCTTTGCTCCTCTTCCGCTTGAAGTCGTCATTTCTGCTGGACAAAGAGCCAAGGAAGAATCTTGGAATCGAGGTAAGTTGCAAGAAATTAATCTGTGTATGTTATCCTACTTGTAAAATTAATCCGTGGAGCAAAAATTGTAAAATTTGGTGGAGTTGGATTGTTTTCCTTCTCTTCATTTTGCTTGAAATCTAGCAGTTATTTGTTGATATGATTGTGTGACTTGTATTTTCTTTGATATTGAAAAATTTAAGCAGACAAAGATGATCTAGATAACAATAGCAAAATTACAAGGGATTTGAGTGATTTAACTGGAGAAGGCAACATTGAGAGTATGCTTTCAGTTGAGATGGGGTTAAGGGAACTTGCTTCCTTAAAGGTATCTGTTGTATCTTGCTGCATTATCCCTTTTCCTACTTGGTTTTGTTTGTCTGGTTTCCTTTCTTTTATGGATTCATTTTTAGAGAAGTTTCATATATCTGAATGCTCGATTGGTTGCTACAGATAAAAAAGAAGTGCTTGGTTGGGTGTCTTTCATGCATTTTCTTTTTCCACGTCCTTCCATTATTATCATGATTTCTTATTTCTTTTTCATGTAATATCGTTTACAAATTTGCTTCACTGACTGTTGGTTCAAGGTTGAAGATGCTGTTATATTGGCAATGGCTCAGCATCGGCGTCCTAGTTTGGTTCGGCAATCTATGTCAGGTAGTCTGTAAAGGTTATATATATATATATATATATATGTGTATATATATATATATATCTTTGCCTGTTCAGTTATGATTGTTGTAGAACCTACTCATCAAGTCTTATGTACTAATTCTATTTGTTGTGCTATATTTTCCAATCAGATTCCAAGTCACCTGGTGATCCAAAATTTATGGAAGCATTTGGTAATAGTTCTATTTTCAGTTTCAGTAGAATAAACTATTGATATGTAGAAACACTATGACTAATGAATACCATCAGTTAGAGGAGTAGAATCCAATTGCGAAGTCGTAAATATGGAGTAGTTTTTGACATTAGGCCAGCATGTCTGAGGTTTTAAAAGGTGAATGATTCATAAGCCACTTGTTTTCATGCAGAGTTGAGTCAAGAGGAATCAGAAGACGTTCTTTTCAAGGAGGTATGTCATTAACTTCTTTATGTCATTAGTTTCTCAAGATGTTCTTGTACTTTGAGCTAACACGACGAAATATATCGAGCTCGCGGGTACATGTGTTCTTATAATTGTAATAAATTATACGTATTTCAAGTCCTTTTTGTTTCTTAGAGTAGCAATTTCTTCATATAGATATTAATGAATAGAAAAGAAAAGGTAACAGAAGACACCCTAGAACTCTCCAGTTGTTTAATTAGTGAATATTCGTAACTGTAACCTGTCAATATATTACAACTTAATTTTGGTATCTTATGGAAATATATAGCTAACTATAGCGTAACAAAAACTACATTCGTGTTTGACCACTGAATTTGGTTCTTTCTGCGGATAATCCGTCGAACAACAAAACTATGTTTAAGTGTTTAACTACACAACGGTAAAGTATGGGGTTTTTACCTCACAAAAAATATTGTCTTTCTTGACATCAGAGAAAATTTGGACTTAATCTTAATTTGCAACTTCTTACAGGCATGGCTTACATATTTCTGGAGAAGAGCAAAATCTCATGATGTAGAGGAAGATATTGCAGACGAAAGACTTCAGTTTTGGATTAGCCGTAGTGGTCAGTCACCAACATCACATGATGCTGTTGATGGTAAGTCTTTCCATGATTTATTCTTATGATGATTCACTAGGTAATGTCTCCTCATGGCCCAAAAGTCAACCCCTGGCAAACCCAAATTATTGATGAGACTTGGACATCGGTGTTTGAGATGGTATGATAGTCGACCCACTGGGACGGTGTGACCTAACATTATATGTTTAGATCTTGAGGTGAAATACTATATCAGGCATCTTCGACTACTGATCTTAGACTACACCAAGAATACAACTTCATATTGTCCTTCATTGAAGTTGCACATCTAGCTTTAGCTTTCTCTTATCTATATGCTTTTGTATTACATCTTTTTTCGTCTTCAAATAAAAATGAATTTGAAATAGTAAAGGAAGGATTACATGATTTTGTATTGCTAATTTGATCATTGAACTAAAATTATTTGTTCATTTTTGCTCGATCCAGTTGAACGAGGGCTCATGGAGTTGAGAAAGCTAGGAATAGAGCAACAATTATGGGAAGTATCACGCAAAGAAATTGATCAAGCAGCAAATTCAGCTTCCACTACCAATCATAAGCCTATTCCAGATATAGAGAGCACCTCTTGAGCCTTCACCATAATATCTCTTGAGGTGTGTTTTCACTTCTCTTCATTTTCCTATCGTTTCGTTCCTCCTATTTCTTCTTACCAGACGTTGCTTCAGTTCGCAAGTGTACCCATTCACCTTTTGCCTTTTACTCTGTAACCTTAGCAAATTCTATGTGTTAAAAAACACAGTATTTTGGAAAACGGCGAAATTACTACAGAACTGGGGTTCATCTGTTCTTGGCCTAATGGGTCCCTTCAGGTCTTGGTATAAGAGAATGAGTTCCTCAGATTAGGAAAAAGGAAGTAAAGTTATCGAGGTAAGACTTGGTTAAACGATTTTAATTTATTTATTTTTTCTGGGGCTTACCCCATAAAACATTTCATTTTTGCATTTAACCTTGTAAAAATGAATGAAATCCAGACTAGTGATTCTATTATTGGGTGGTTGATTGTTTAGTGTTTACAGAGTGAAGAACCCTATAACTCAAAATCTTGGGTTATGGTAAATTTAGAGGAAACCCATATTTTAATTATCCAATTATAAGATCATTAATTCAAAATTCAATTTGAGATCATTTGTATTTTTACATATTATATATATATATATATATTCCCGAGTATCCATGAATGATTTAGGGGTACTATGTATATGGTTGTAATGGGAGTGGGTGATAAAAGAAAGATAGTGAAAACAGGGGAAATCATCATTTATTAATTCATTTAGAGCCTGTAAAGAAGGGAAGGTGATTGATAATTACATTATGTGAAAAGTAGTAGTAGTAATAGATAGAAACAAACGTAAGAGTTAGGAAGAAAACAGTTGATGCCTGTGGTTGGTTAGGTATACCAGTAGGTGGCCATGTGCTTGCGTTGCTTTGCTTGCCCCTACAGAGAGAAAGAGAGTTTTTTTTTTTTAGGGTTGAGGAGTGGTGTTTTGGAGCGTGGTCCACTTTGGACACGCATGAAAACTCACTTGAGGGGGGTGGTGGGACTAGAAAAACAAAAGGTAGCGTGAAGAGAGAGAGGGAAGTGTGAAATTATAGAGAGACATTCTTTTTGGTAAAACGACATTATGTGATTTTGACTTGCTTCCACTATCCAACCGTTTCCCACTTTTGGGACCTATCCTTTTTGTCTATTCAAAGGGATCCCACATAACAGATGTATTTTTTCCCTTTTCTCTTTTCCTCTTATTAATGGTTTATTCTTTTTTTTTTTTTTTTGTTAAGATAGTAAGATACCAATGGTTTACTCTTGGAAGGATACTTATGTTACATATCAAATGAAATAGACTTCACATTTTCTTCCTGACTTCAAATAATTTAAATACTACTATTTTTGCGCTAGTCTAAAATGTGACATCTCAAGCTTTAGCAGTTGCGGATGTTGTCTCTGTTTTTGACACTCCAAGTCTACAGGTATGAAATTTTGTTTTTGACGGAGGTTCCACTAGTCCATCCAAAAAGCCACGTCACTTACTAAGTTTGTGTGTTCACCTATAGTCCAGGGGCCGGCACTCTCTTTAGCGGTGAGGAACTGTCACATAAACTACTACATGGTCAATTTGGAATTAACAAGAATTAGATGACTAAAAACAAATTTAAGCAGTGACTTGTTGGGCACTTGGCAAGGTGGGGTGTCACTACGACCCAGCTCAGTTTGTATATAGTGCTGCCTAGTATTATAATAGAACTAAGTTGCTTATTAGTAGTTCAACAAAAAAAAAAAGTTGCTTACGTGTGACCGGCCCCAACCTGGTTTTGCAGTGGGGGGAGCTAAACAAAAAAAAAAAGTTGCTTACGTGTGACCGGCTCCACTACCCCCCTCCCCCCTAAAGGGGGGGGGGGGGGGGGGGTGGTGGAGCAAGACTTTCGCGGACTCTTGAGAGTCCATGAAAGTCTGAGGCATTCAAATCCAGACATTTGAGAGTCCACGAAAGTCTGAGGCATTCAAATCCAGACATTTGAGAGTCCACGAAAGTCTGAGGCATTCAAATCCAGACATTTGAGAGTCTATGAAAGTCCGAGGCATTCGATTGTAGACAAAATATGTCCCAGACTTTGGTGGACTTCATAGTTTGATGAATTTGTGAAGGATTTGGGACAAATTTGGAAGCCAAAATGTCTTTCAAAAAACAAGAGACATTTGAAGTCCATCATGTGATCAAACAACAATAATAATATTAAAATAATAAATGTCTACCAAATGTCCATCAATGTCCACAAATATTCACAGATGTTTACGAAAGTCGAAAAATATATTTTTGAAATGTTAGTATAAACATATTATTTCATGTGATTAAACAATAATAATAATATTAAAATAGTAAATGTCTACCAAATGTCCATCAATGTCCACAATATTTACAGATGTCTACGAAAGTCGAAAAATATATTTTTGAAATGTTAGTATAAATATATTATTTCATGTAATTAAAAAATAATAATAATATTAAAATAATAAATATCTACCAAATGTCCATCAATGTCCACAAATATTCACAGATGTTAACGAAAGTCGAAAAATATATTTTTGAAATGTTAGTATTAATATATTATTTCATGTGATTAAATAATAATAATAATATTAAAATAATAAATGTCTACCAAATGTCCATCAATGTCCACAAATATTCACAGATGTCTACAAAAGTCGAAAAATATATTTTTGATTAGCACAAATATAATATGCATTACACATTTTGTCATTGGACTCAAGATCTTAAAATGTCCCCAGGACATTTTGTCTATGGATCAAATGTCTTGAAATGTCTATAAAGACATTTTGTCTACAAACTCTCAATGTCTTGAAAATGTCTATGAACACATGTTGTCTATAATAACTCATCCGAAATGTCTTGAAATGTCTACGGGACATTTTGTCTATGAAAGTCTGTGAAAGTCCCGCTCCACTACCCCCCTAAGTTTACAAGGATTATACGGGATTAGGTTAATTTGTACTTGCCACATCTCTGCTAAACAAAAGGTCTTTATCCAATTTGCAGCTTCTATTTCTTAGTAAATTCTTGGCCGAAGCTGGCATTCTCAACCCCATTATACTTGTATATTTGGAATAAACGTGCAACGACATAATAAGTATATGTTGGATGAAATCAAGGTAGATCAAATATTAGTATATTTTATGTCATTATGCATACACACAAAATGCATCTTAACTTACACTTCACTCTTCTCTGTAAAAAAAAAATCTGCTTTTAAGACGTTATAATTAGTCCAAGTTAAACCTAATCAGTAAAAACTTGTGAACTATTTTATATTATAGGAGAGGGGAAGGGCGACATTGGTACCACTGGACCTACTTTGAATTTTGTGGAAATATATATATCTTCCTTCACACACAACTCAGTCTACTTTCAACATTCTCTTCAATTTTAAGTAGATTATTAGAGAGCTACTAATAGCCAATAGTTCAAGGAGTAATTAAATTTTTTTTTGCTTGCTTCAACTAAGCACAAAAATTCTTGAAGTAGTTAAAGAAAACGAAGAACAAACTTTAGAATAAAAAGAGGACTAATGATATGAAATTTGGAGAAAGTTAATGGACTTTTCAATGGTTAAAATTGTAAAGACTTGTTAGATGAAAAAGAAAGATAGAAAGGTGACAAAAAGGGGAAGTGAATGATCCATATAATATACAAACAAATGCACACAATTCTATGGAATACCCACTAATATTAGTATATTAGTATAGTAGGAATGAGGGTGGAAAAGAGAAGAAGATACACCAACAATCATGGTTAAAAGAAAGAAAACAAAAAAAAAACACACACACAAAAGTGGCCCCACCCACCCTCTGAAATTCCCAAAGATTTGTAGATGTTGGATTATAATGTTGTCTTTCTTAAATTCCTAATATAATTGTTGTTGAAGTGATGAATATGTCTTTGAATAACATCATTGATTTGATGTTAATGGGAATGGAATATACATCTTAAATGTCAAGATCAAAGACATTATCATTCAAACTATATGGTATTTTTACTACTATGTCATAAATATGATGTGGCAGCTCAAAGGAATATGTTTGCAACAAGAAGAAAAGCTCAAAGTAGTTCAACAAAAAAAAAGAAAAGAAGAAAAGCTCAAAGGAATATGTTTTTAGGTCATTTAATTGATTAATGTTGCAGTCAATTGTATTAGAGAGTCAAATAAACCAATTTTGTCACAATGATGCTAGACCAACTCCTACTCTTACTCTCTAATTGTTTCCAAGACTCTAGCGGCGTTTCTTCTAGATATGTCTTTTGAACTCGGATCTTTTAAAATCTTCAAAATTAAGACATAGGAAGTCAGGTAGGCGGCCATCTATATGAAAGTTGGTTTAAATTGTTTGTAGTTCCCGGATTTCATTGTTTAAAAGACTAATTTACCCATGTTCTCTTGTGGAATACATAGGTCATGGTAGTTTTACAAATTCAAAACCTCATGTGTGTGTATAAATAAATCAAAAGAGTGAAGTTTTATTTGTCTCATATCCCGGGCCATTTTGGGAGGTGTAACAATGGTTTGTCATTTTCCTTGTAACTTTCTTATGAACACAGAATAACAGGCAATGTCCTGTCATTTTCTTTCCTGAAAAGCCATGAATTCTTTCTTCACTTTTTAAATAGACCATCACAACAAGGTTAGAAAGAACTTCAACAGTAATACATGCAAATGATTAAGAGACAAATTTTCAGTGGTTTTGATTTACTTCTTGATATAAGAATTTGCTATTGTATTTACTTAGAATTGAGTAAGTTATCGTCAATAAGTACAAAAATACCATTTGAGAATTTATTGTCTACTTGTCTAGAAGTTTGAACAAGTAGTCGTTTAATATTGTTGTATTAGCTATAGTCGGTTGTTCCCACTCGATTGTTGACATCTTTAGAAGAAAAAAAGGAATGTCCAAAGAAGACGCTTTTCACTTGACAAAATATAGAAGTGAGGAATGTAACTTAAGAGAGTCGTGCGTTTTTAATTAATATAAGTCAAAAAGCAATTGAAGAAACAAAAATACAATAATCGAAAACTTTTGGTGCCGGTTGCCAAACACCACCTAAGACTTTTTCGAAAAGATTATTTACATTATATGTTTGGATTGGTGTACCCTAAAATCTGACTTTTAGGAGCATTTTAAGCTTATACCACTAAATTGGTCAATCAAAATAGTATCTAAAAAACTCCTCATAATTAAAGAAAATCAAGATTGAAAAGTTAAGATGATGATCTTAAAATTCTATGGTGGTCTTTATCTTGTTGATCACTCAAAGGGTAGGACCATTTGGTACTAAGAAAGAAAAGCAAAAAATAAAAACAGCTTTTTCAAAAATGCTTTCTGTTGTTTTGAGAGTTCCTCTCAATCTGAGCTCCTCAACTTTACCCAGTACTAACTCCATGAATTTCTCTCACAGTTTGATGGATTTCTCTGTTTCTCTATATTTGTCTTCAAGATAGAAAGCCAAGGGATATGGATTATGAGCTGTAGAAATGACTTTTTACCACTTCAAAACAAACATATCAACTCACATAATAAGCTCAAGTTTAAGTGCTTTAAGAATTTGAAAAATGATGATACCCATTTTAAAAATATAGTTTGTAGATATGTATATAGCCAAAACAAGACTATATTTCTCGGTCGATTCCAACTGGAGTGAAGTAGTTTTGGTTTCGAGCAATTACATAGGAAGTTATGTTGTATCAAGAATTCAATATGAGAATTTCGAAGACTCAATATATCTCGAGTAACCGTGCCAGCAGCCACTAACTATTCTGTCATGTGGATTAGGTAGTTGAGCTTATACAATTTTTTCATTGACATTGTAAGTTCACGACAGGTCTTGTATTTGTGGATATTTTATTGATATATACATCTTTATGTTACCCATTACCCACATTGGTTTGAAAAGATGATGAAAAAGCATATGGGTCACTCATGTACTAGATAGATAGATGATCATCAAGGCTTAATCAATCCACCCAGTATCTGAAAAACCCAAAAACAAAAAAAAAAAAAAGTTGGTTTTGTACCTGATGACTGACAATATATGACTGCAATATTTTCTGAAAAATGAAGATATGGTAATTGATGTCATCTCTCTATAGTCTCTAGTCTCTAGCTTGCTTGGTGAAGTATGTATAATCACTCGCACCCATTTCTTGAAAAAATGAAAGCATGACTGTAAAGTCACCATCTTTATACAGTTCATCTTTTGGATTTACTTACTCCAATTCAATTTGAAAAGATAAAAACTTCTTCATCTAGACCCTTGAATTCATTTTGTTCATATCTGAAACCACCCAATTTGCATTGACAATTTCAATTTCTTTTTTAAGTCAATATTTTTTTTTTGCCAACCCACTTTATATTTTCATCTCCATTTTCAACTATTCAAGTTTCTTCAAGGAAGAATCCCAATAGTAACCAAAAGGTTAAAATTTTAATAATATTATAAAATTATAATAATATAAAATTTTGGAGTGTCTCATGTCTGTTTGTTTAAATGCTTGATCATTGAGCAACAACAATTAGCTTATCTCTCTCTCTCTCTTGAAAAATGTATCTTCTCTTGTCATGGAAAACAATGGGTATAGTTCTGTTTCAGTTTTTATGTTCATTAATGGTAGTAGTTGAGTCTTCTCCATCTCTAGCTGACAAGATTATTGAGCTTCCTGGCCAACCACATGTTAGTTTTCAACAATTTTCAGGATATGTTCATGTAGATGACAAGAAACATAAATTTCTGTTTTACTACTTTGTTGAAGCAGAAACAGATCCAGCTTCAAAGCCATTAGTTCTCTGGTTAAATGGAGGTTTGATTCATACTTACTTTTCTCACTAAAAAACATTAAAAATTCAATAAAACAAGAAAGTTGGTTTCCTTTTTTTTCATAAAAAAAAAAGTATTGAAAACTTTTTTTGATTTTTTATTTTACAGGTCCTGGTTGTTCTTCTCTTGGAGTTGGGGCATTCTCTGAAAATGGACCTTTTAGACCAAATGGTGAGGTTTTGGTGAGAAATGAGTATAGTTGGAACAAAGGTAACACTTTTAAGAAGAAAAAACAAGTTCATGTTTCTTTGCTTTCCTAAGAGATATAAGTAGAATTTTTGTAAAAGATCAACCAAAAAGGCTGATTTTTTTTTTATTTGATTTGCAGAAGCTAATATGTTATATTTGGAGACACCAATTGGAGTTGGATTTTCTTATTCTTCTGATAGCTCTTCCTATGATTCCATTGGTGATATGATAACAGGTACCTTTCCTTCAATTTCAGCTCTTATTGAGAGAGAGAATGTGTTGATTGTTCCGAGTCACGGTTTGCCATGTTTGTTTATAAAAGAAACTCTGTCTAAGTCTCACTCAGGCGAAGTCTCCGAGTATAAACCGGAGATGAGAGAATTGGCTTGGGTTTATAATCAGAGACTTCAATCTGAGTGAGAATTGGACCGAGTTCCTTGAATAAACTGTCATTACAAACACGGGGGGCGTCACAGAAAGAGACAGTCAGAATCCTTCCTGATTTTGTTGTTGCATTTCACATTTGGATTTGAATTTTATGTTCATCGAGAACATCTCTCGAAATGGATTATGTTAAATCATTATAGACAAAGGTTTTAATGTTGGGTTTGAATTTGATCTTATTTTTGGATTCTTTAAGCAAGGGACAATCTTGGTTTCTTACAAAATTGGTTCCTCAAGTTTCCACAATACAAACACAGAGACTTGTTCATCACAGGAGAAAGCTATGCAGGTAAATTTGTTGCAGGAGAAAATAAAATTCCAACTTCCAAAATCTCTTTCATACAAGAAAAATGATATAAACCCTTTTTACCATTTCTAGGTCATTACATTCCACAACTTACAGAGCTTATGATTCAATCCAACAAGAAAGAGAAAATGTTCAATCTTAAAGGAATTGCTGTGAGTAGCCGAAAATTATAATATTTTCATGATCTTTTATCAAATTTTGGTTACTGTTTGATTAAAAGTTTGCAATTTTTTGCAGTTGGGTAACCCGGTTTTAGAATTCGCTACCGATTTCAATTCAGGTGCTGAATATATTTGGTCTCATGGGTTGATTTCTGATTCAACATATAGACTTTTCACCTCAGTTTGTAATTACTCAAGATATGTTAGTGAGTATTATAGAGGCAATGTTTCCCCTGTTTGTTTGAGGGTAATGAACCAAGTAAAAAGAGAAACTAGTAGATTTGTTGACACCTACGACGTTACGCTGGACGTTTGTATTTCATCGGTTCTCTCACAATCCAAAATTATTAGTCCTCCCCAAGTGAGTTAAACCCGATATTTCTCTTTTTTTCATCTTATTTTCTTTAACTTGCATTTGGTTGGTTGTTTGGTATCTAAATTCTTGTTCTTGTTTATCCCACAGCAAGTTCCACAAAGGATTGATGTATGTATAGACGACGAAACTGTAAATTATTTGAACCGGAAAGATGTTCAAAACGCTTTTCATGCCCGTCTTGTCGGAGTCGACGAATGGACTGTTTGCAGCAAGTAAATTTCTTCACCTTATCAAAGAAATCGTAGCGTTAAGAACAACCTTATTGGCAGCTCATAAATTGATTGATAGTATGAGTTGTTTGCGACAACATCAATCAGTTGGTCAGAATACGTAAGGGCCCATCAGCCCTGTCCATTGCCAATATTCTTCCTGTTCGGCCAATCGACCGCTTACCTATGCGAACGCAGATTCCCTGGCCCAAAATGCGCTGACAGTAACCTAGCCAAACCTGTCACCCACTACCCAAGTGTTGAACACTCGCTTAGACGACATGGGATATTAACCAACCAATAGTGACGATATACTAAACATGAAGATTTAAGTTCTTTGTAAAGAAATTCATATGTTGTTGAAACGATTCCACCATGAATGCAGGATATTGGATTACAAGTTGCTCGACTTAGAAATACCTACAATACCAATTGTTGGCTCAATAATCAAGGCTGGAATACCCGTCTTGGTTTACAGGTACTTTTCCTTTTCAGATATGAATGGATCTTTTCTTCATTGTTCAATTTATGGAGATTAAAAGCAGCATTTTGTACTTGGATTGCATCTCAATTTTCTTCTGCAGTGGAGATCAAGATTCTGTTATTCCCTTGACCGGAAGCCGAACACTAGTCCATAGACTAGCCAAAGAGCTAGGACTCAATGCAACTGCACCTTACAGGGTTTGGTTTGAAGGGCAACAGGTAGTTTGACATCTATCTAACCACATACTTTCTTCGACTGTTTTGATTCATAATCATAGTTATAGATTGTGCCATTAACGCATTAAGACTCTAAGTAAAACTCTTAACTGTTATATCGTATGAACTTGTTTTTGGCTCTTAGGTTGGTGGATGGACTCAAATGTATGGGAATATACTTTCGTTCGCAACTATAAGAGGAGCTTCTCATGAAGCTCCCTTTTCTCAACCAGAGAGATCGCTCGTGCTTTTCAAGTCATTTTTACAAGGCAGACCACTACCTGAAGCTTTTTGATTTAGCGATACCATTAGTTTATAAAGGAATTTGATCAGAGTTTGTAAGTATAGTTTGTATTGGGGTTTTAGGAAGATGATATGAATGAAAGAGGAAATTGAATTTGTTTGTTGAAAAGGTTTTACAGAAAATGAAGTACAGTTTTGGATTGAAAATGTGGATGTTCACCAAAATTCCTGTCATGTAATCAAAATAATCACTACCCCAACACCTCTAATACAAAACCCAACGAAACAAACATGAAAGAAAAAAAATATGGAACCATAAGTCCATAACCAATATTGACGGTGACAGTCCCACATCGCTCGGGGTTCTGGGAAGCAATTGGCCTCTACCTAATAGGTGATAGGTTTTTCCTTGTCATTTTAGCTGCATCGAGAAAAGTTATGATACAATTACATTTGCTGTTCAGGGGTCTAACCATTTTATCAATTTTCGAATTAGTCATTTTTTACCGAATGGTTTCATCTGTCACCAAAATGAAATTCAGTTTTCACTGGCGTGGTTGTTGGACTGGGCAGATACCGCAAGCTATGTCAAGGACGTTGATCTCGGATGGGACCTCCATGGCAAGCTGTGGCATAGCAAGTGAGGGAAGGATGAAGTTAGGAGCATTAAAGGAGGAAGGAATCGGTTTAACACTAGGGCTGCATTTAAGTGGATTGCGGCAGCAAGGCCACTCTGCCACTTACAACACCCCACAGTCTCCGTGATTATTTTGTTAGAAAGTTGTATGCAAAGAAATAATCCAAAGTCGGATTGTTTTCTTCATGGGTGCTTCTAAAGGCACCTGACCAAACAGCTGTTAGCATCCATCTCTGTTGGCACCAGGCCCAACCGCTCTATTTTCTGTTGGCACCACTCAAGTATGTAGGCACCGGTCCATTATCTGTTGACCCTAACCCCTCCATCCATCTCTCACAAAATCCATCCAAAATTGGGGATTTTAAACTTTCTCTCTCTAAGCTCTTAAAAAACCGAGTTTAAACCTCATCAAATCGCTCATAATCTCACTAATCTCCCTCAAATTTTGTTGAGAATAAGTCATTCGACTCTCTAAGTCATAGAATCAAGAATCATTTGGTGGAGACGAAGTTGAAATCAAGCTACAATTGCTCCTTCAAGGTTGGTTCAAAAACCCTAACTTTTTTTAATTTTTTTGAATAAATTTGTTGTTTGATTGATTGGGGATGTTAATAGTGTGTTGTAACATGTTTAGAATGTTGTATTCTTCAATTTCGAATATATTTAGAGCATTTTCTGTGAATATTTGATGCCCAAACAAACTGCCCTAGATCTATGAAGCTTCTGGAACGACTCGGACGGACTGGACAAGTCCGTCCGTGTCTTCCTAGTCACGGATCAGCTAATCCGTGACTTAGTACAAAGAAACAGACTCCCTTTCCAGTCCGTGACGGACTGGGTAATCCGTTCCGGACTTAAAGGGCACGGATTACCTGATCCGGGACCTGGGTTTTTTTTTTTTTTTAATCTTTCATATTTTTCTTTCTTTATTTTTCTCATCATTTTTCCTTCATTATTTGAATGACTTTTTTTGTAGCGATACGTGCCTATTTTGAATGACCTTTTTTGTAGCGATACGTCTAATTTTTTCTTCATTAATTTAGAGTAGGAAAACATATTTTGATTATTTATTGTTTGTGCATCACATATCCGCGTATTATTCAAAAGTTATTATGGCACCACGTAAGCAACGACGAACGCAAGGAGATGAGAACGAAACAGAGCCTCCTATTTCGATAGCACAAACAGAAGTAGGGGGTCATCTTCATTTTCAGACCCGTACTCTGGAGGTCCGATAGATCGTGCGCTTCTACCTTGTTTCAAGAATCATGTTGCTTATACGATTTGGAACAAACCGGTAAGCAAATATTATTTTCTAATTTTAGTAGTTATGATAAAATTTTGTTAATCATCAATCTAAAACAATATCTTTTTTATTTTCAGGAGAGGCCGGTGCTGAAGTTACACAACCATGCGTCTGCCGTAGTTGTGGGTACTGCTTTGAAGAAGACGAATGGGTGGGACCTGGAAACTGAGTGTCAAAGTGTTCGAGAGAGAGTCCGGAACACGGGATTGGCCCACATCGCCAAATATTCATACACCAAGCTAGATCGTGTTCTAATCTCGGCATTTACAGAGCGGTGGTACGAGGACACAAATACTTTCCACATGCCGTTCGGGGAGATGACGATCACGTTAGAGGATGTGTATCGCATATGTGGTCTTCCAATTGAAGGTAAACCCGTTGTTCTGTCCAAGACGGATGATGAAGATTTGAACGATGACGATGACGATGACGATGACGATGATACAAAAGATCCAGATGCATTACTAGTCTCTCGTTATTTACAATTAGATTACGAAGGTGTAAAACTGCACTTAGGTAAATCTAAGTCTGTGGAGCTTAAGTGGTTGAGGGAGCAATGCAGTGGGTCGAAAGAGGATGACCCCGACCTTGTCAAAGATGCTGTTGCACGGGCATACCTCTTGCATCTTTTTGGAACTAAATCCTTCTTCTCATGTGAACGAAATACTCCACTTCTTTCGCAACATAATTCTAACCGGGGTTTCTGTCCACCTCTTCTATTACCTGACCTGGAGGTCAATACTACAAACTTATGTTTTTTCCCAATTTCTTGAGCCCAACAGATTAACTCCTCTTTAGTTTGAAAAACATCTTCAGTCACAAAATACTGACCAACATCAATACTAATAAATTGACACCCATCATTTGAAGGTCGATTTTCTTCTTCGGCATGGTACTCCTCTTCAATAGGAACAATATTAAGGTCCGGAATCTGTCAAAAGGTGAAAAAAACATAAAAATCACTTAAAGATAAAAAAATTCTTCAGGATGGAACGGACTGATCGAGTCCGGGATGAAGGAGTTGAAGGAGATGTCCTTCGACCAAGGTGACAATGCGAACAATTTGTCGGATAGGACAATTGATGTGGAAGATCATCAAGTCCGATTGATTTAGGGATCGTAGAGTTGTAGCTAGAGACCAACTACGATCGTCGAATTACGAAGTAATTCGCGGCTAACTTCGATCGGATCCTACAACGGGTTACACATAAGAGTGACAAATTGATCTAGGATATGACTAGTGGGAGTGAGATATAATCATGGGAGTGTCCCATAAACATATCTCATAGGCCTGAAAAGGAATTAGGCAAAGATAGTACAAAAGGGCCAAAAACAGGGTTTTTGGGCCTAGACCGGTTCGGGTACTTATAGGACTCGGATTGGGCTGAATTTTGGAGGGTTAGTTTCTGATATAATAAACATTATATCTGCCAATTTTCGTGGTGTTTGGGCACCTCCTCCTTAGGGAATTGAGAAAATACCAATAGTTGCTATTTTCGACTATTTCCCTAAATCTTATTCTAAAGGGTGTTTTAGGAAACCTAAAAGGAGGTGGATTCTTATTAGGGTTCTATATAAACACTCTTAGGGCAGAGAATAAGGTGTGAAATTTCTCTCTAAGCTTTCTTACTCTACCACATCAAGTAGAGAGGAGAAAGTGAGCTAATTCCCATTAACTATCTATCTAGTCAAGAAGAAAGGAGTTCTTCTTCCAACCACCATTGGTGTGCTAGCTATACAACAAGGTGGGAGATCAAATTGTTTGCTCGTGTCCCAAGTAGAGGAGCTACACTTGAAGCTCTTGGTCTTCTCATAAGCAATTGGAAAGGTTCGAGGGAAAACTAGCGAACAAGGTATTTATCTTTCTAGTTTAATTAATGATTATCATAGGTTTATGCATGTGATCCTGGGAATACTAGTGTAGACATTAGATGTCTTAATTCCGCTATAAACACTAGTAGAAGGGTGTAAAACCCAACAGTGGCGTCAGAGCCTCTTGCAATTAGCCTATCTTATCTAAGTTTTGGACCAATTCCATGCTTTCCTAGATAGATTATTGTGTCAAAAGATTTCAAAATTTGTTCTTGAAAAGAGTTTCAAAACCTAAAATTTTGATCCAAATTGGTTTGATTAAAAGAGTTGTTTTTAAGTTTTTTGGAAACTTGTGAAAAACAAAATTTGGAAATTTAGAATAGTTCTAAAAAGAATTTGAAATATTTAGAAGTGTTTCAAATTTTGGAAAAAGCAATTTAAAATTGCAACACAAAAAAAAAAAAAAAAAAAAAAGGGGGAGACTATTGAGTTTTTTAGAAACTCAATAGGTCCGGCCAGGAAGCTTCCTGGCCGGACCAGTAGCCTGGAGGACGCGTTTGGTAGACGCGTCCCAGATTACTGATGGACGCGTCTGAGGACGCGTCCAGACGCGACCAGTAGCTTAACCAGGACGCGTCTTCCAGACGCGTCCAGTAGCTACTACCAGACGCGTCTTGGAGATGCGTCTGGGGTCCTGGGTGTCTCGGACTATGTCCGAGACACCTAGTGCTGGTCCGGTCCAGCACCAGATGCGTCTGGGGTCCTGGGTGTCTCGGACTATGTCCGAGACACCTAGTGCTGGTCCGGTCCAGCACCAGATGCGTCTAGGACGCGTCTGGTGCTTGGACTAGCGTCCTGGCTCCGGCCAGGACGAGATCAGGCCTATTGGCCTCGGCTCGGACATGCCGGCCCTATGGGCCGTGCCATATCCGGACCTTGTCCAAGCCCTTTTGTGAGCTTGGGCCGGGACTTGTCTAGGACTTGTCCCGGGTCTTTTCAAGGCTTTTCGGACCACGAAAAGGGACCACTATTCGAGTGGGAGTTTTATCCAAATTTTCTCCCAAAATTCCAATCCAAATATTTCCGAAATTAACCCGGGCCATTCAAGGCCCAAACGGAATTTCTCTTTAAAATCAAATTTTAAAATCAAACCAAGACACACCATTAGTCTAATCTTTTGATGTAGACTTAAGGTGCGTACATGACATACGGATGTCGACAAAAGTATCTCCCGGATATACATGCATATATAATTGATAGCCTTGAAATATATTATATGATTGCATGTGATGTGAATGCGGAAACTAGTATGGCCATATAATTTATTTCTTATTCTTGTTTTGAGCACGGATGGGTGCATGTTTTGTAATAATTTTAATTTCAAGTTTACACGATCTGCGAATCGTTTGAGTCTTGTAATTAGAGTTTAGGGTTTATGAGTCCATTGATGAAACTCAAGGAAGAAATCCAAAGGCGAGTGGGAGAAATCAATGGAGGTTCAAAGACGGAGATCTAGACGAACTAAAAGGCGAAACAAGAAGCAAACCAAAGGAGATTAGATCTTCTAGGTTAGGGGCCATACTAGGATCCATATGTGCTTGATTTACTTTGTCGCGCGCATTTACTTACTTATTTACGCTTTATGTCGTGGATGTTAGTTAGGCTAATTAGTTCACTAAAACGAACGCCAGACTAGCGTAAAAGTCCCTAAAAGTAATTTTGAGTACAGTGCCTATCCAAATTAAGACACTCCTTGCGCCCTTGTTCGAGGAAGGTGGGTCGGCCTTCGCAGAGTACCTCCTCTACCTTGGGACATTGCGGGTAGGCCTATAGAAGAGGCCTACATGTCTAAATGGTTCTACTCAACGAGATCAGCAAGAGAGTCTTGGATACTCGAGGCAAAAGGATGGATTTTACACTAAACATGTAATCCATCAACCGAGAATCATATAGTATGATCAGTGAAAGTATTCACTCACCTAAATCAATGGGAATTAAGGGCAGGGCCCTAGTCCGCTTAATCCTTGAGAGATGGGATCTTGGAATCGCATTATTCATCTAGGGACACGTTTTATCTTGAATAATGTGGCAAAAACTTAGGACTTTTTGCAAAAATTATCGAATGTAATACTTAGCAAAATCCTTTTTCTGTTTCATGTAGTTTTACTATGGCAAAAATCAATCTTTTCAACCTATGTTCAATCCTTGATGAGGACAAATTGAACATGGATAACTTCCTTGATTGGGAAAAGAGATTGAGAAGTGTTCTCAAATCTACAAACAAAGAAAGCGTACTGGATACCCCTATTCCAAAAATAACTGCGAACTCAAAGATTGAGGAACAAAAGCAGGCCAAAAGTATCCGGATGAAATCAATTTCAGTAACTTGCCTTATGTTGGCAACCATGGAGCCTAATCTTCAAAAGAGATTCAGGAAAATGGATGCGCATACAATCATCCGTCGATTAAGGGACATGTCCCGAAACAAATCACGGTTGAGGAAGTACGGAACTTCTAAGGCAATCCGGAGAGGCATTGGAATGTCTGAATCAAAGAAAGAACTTCAACTGATTCAGAAGAACAAAAGGAAAAAGGAAGGAACTCACGATTCCGACCAAGGTATCTATGTTATCGAAGTTAACTTAGCAAATACATTTGATTCTCAATCCTGGGTATTCGATACCGGATGTGGTGCTCATATCATTTATGATGTGCAGAGCCTTAAGGGAATCAAGTATTTATCTGGAAGGGAGCTTGTCCTACGAGTAGCAAATAGAGCAACGGTTGCTGCGAAAGCTGTAGGAACTTTCAGTCTACCTCTAGAAACTGGTCTAGTTTTAGAACTTCATAATTGCTATTATGTACCCTCTATTTCTAGAAACATTATCTCTGTCTCAGAATTAGACAAAGAGGGATATCACCTATTAATAAAAAACCATCGTTGTTCTTTATACAAAGGTGAAATGTTTTATACCAGTGCTAAGCTATACAACGGTCTCTATATTACGAATATTGAGAACGAAGTCTTCAACATAGAAACCAATAGGCTACGGTCAGATGATTCAAATCCAAGTTACCTTTGGCATTGTCGTTTGGGTCACATTAACATGACACGCATGAAGAAGCTCCATGAACATGGACTTCTAGGTTCGTATAATTTAGAATCATATGACACATGCGAATCATGTTTAATGGGTAAAATGACGAGGTCTTCTTTTAAAGGAAAAGGAGACCGAGCCAAAGAACCCTTGGAACTCATACATACGGATGTATGCGGACCAATGAGTACTCCGGCGAGAGGTAACTATGGCTACTTCATCACGTTCACGGATGACTTCACTCGTTATGGTTACATATACTTGATGAGGCATAAGTCCGAATCGTTTGACATGTTCAAACAATTTCAGAACGAAGTAGAGAATCAACTTGGCAAGAAAATAAAAGCCATTCGATCCGATCGAGGTGGTGAATATTTGAGTCAAGAATTTGACGATCATCTTAGGAGTTGTGGTATAATATCTCAACTCACTCCGCCAGGAACACCCCAGATGAATGGTGTTTCTGAAAGGAGAAATCGCACCTTGTTAGACATGGTTCGATCTATGATGAGTTTAGCAAATCTTCCAAACACGTTCTGGGGGTATGCTCTAGAAACGGCTGCTTTCACACTTAACCGAGCTCCGTCAAAAGCTGTAGAAAAGACGCCATATGAGTTATGGTTTGGAAAGATTCCAAAGCTGTCTTTTCTCAAAGTCTGGGGATGCGAAGTTTATGTAAAACGCTTACAAGGAGACAAACTCGCACCTAAATCAGACAAATGTCTCTTTGTGGGCTATCCAAAAGAGACAAGGGGTTACTACTTCTACCACGAATCTGAGAACAAAGTGTTTGTTGCTCGAGATGGTGTCTTCCTTGAAAAGGAATTCCTTTCCAAACAGACAAGTGGGAGAAATGTAGATATCGATGAAATTCGATATGAGCAACAAATAAACACAGATATAGAAATATCAAGAGGTTTAGCGGCTCCTATCTATACACAAAGTATGGAAGAGGAGAATGAGGTCGAGAGAGTACCTCCCGCTCAAGTCGAATTAAATTCGCAGGAGACATCTCAACTAGTTGAGAACACTCCAAAAGTTGCTCAGGCCCCTCGTAGATCTCAAAGGCTCCAGGAATTATCTCAGAAAACAGATATCCTACTGTTAGAAGATAATCAGCCGAGTACCTACAACCAAGCTATGACGAGCCCCGACTCCGAAAAATGGCTAAAAGCCATGAGATCGGAAATGGATTCCATGTCAGAAAATCAAGTATGGAACTTGATCGATTTGCCCGATGGAGCAAAACCAATCGGATGCAAATGGGTTTTCAAAGTAAAAAACTGACAAGGATGGAAACGTTAGCGTTTTCAAAGCTAGACTCGTGGCAAAAGGATACAAACAGATTCATGTCATAGACTATGATGAAACCTTTTCACCTGTCGCAATGCTTAAATCCATTCGGATCATTCTAGCAATTGCAGCTCATTATGATTATGAGATTTGGCAAATGGATGTCAAAACCGCCTTCCTGAACGGACACTTGGAAGAGGATGTGTACATGACACAACCCGAAGGTTTTGTAGATTCCAAAAATGCTGGAAAAGTTTGCAAGCTTAAGAAATCCATTTATGGACTCAAGCAAGCAAGCCGGAGTTGGAATCTTCGATTCGACGAGAAAATCAAAGAATTTGGATTTCTCAAGAATGCAGAAGAATCTTGTGTTTACAAGAAGGTTAGTGGGAATCGATCCGGACGGGCGGGAAACAGACACTAACTCAACCGGTCTGGGCTGAACGAGCACAAGTCCTAAGTGTCCATTTGGACGGCCGGACAAAACGGGCGGACATTTCGGTTTTCTCCAACAAAATGTCCGCCCGTGACCGTTTTGATAGTCGTGCAAATCGGGCATCGGTCGGTCGGGCGCCGGTCACTAAGGAACAAATACAAAAAAATTTCTTCGAAATTGTAACGACAACTTTCTAAACTCCCACTATACAATTTCAAAAAGTAAATGAATACAAAATTAAAAAAAAAATCATTGAGATTTCTCATGGATTATGAACGATTTTATTCTTCTCCTCATGGATTACGATCGGTGTCTTAGGGTTAATAATGAGTTACTCATATTTTAGAGGAGAGAGAGACTAGAGAAGTAGAGAGGCGAAGACAAGATTAAGAAAAGTGATTTCTAAAGTTATTTATTTTTACTCTTGAAATCTAACAGTTGTAGGCGGGTGGGTAAGGATAAGAGGACGAGTATAGACGGGTTCGGTCGGGCGGACTATATAAGCGGACGGGCTCGGTCGGACGGACCATATAAGCGGGCGGACTCGGTCGGATCATCAGGTAAGGACCTATGCCCGCGTTCGTCCGCTTAACCTCTTTCGATCGGGCGGGTTCGGACCGATTCGGGCATCTGACATTAACGGATCCTTCGGACTCGGACGGTCGTGGGAGGGTTCCGGGTTTTCGGGCCAAAATCCTTCCCCTACTTCCGACCACCACTACAATTTATATATTTTCTCTATCTGTCTCTCGTCCCCTATCACCTCTCTCACTTCTTCCTCCTCTTCTCTTTATTTGTTCGATCGAAAGAGAGAGTCTCTTTTGTCGAAACCCTGTTCTCCTCCAAATCAGTAGACACTATCTGCCCTGTTTAAAAAACCCTTCCCTTCTTTGAAACATATCGAGAGAGAGGAGAGAAGAAGCGAGCGAGAGAGGAAGGAAAATTTAAAATATAGCATAATTCTATGTTAATTGACGTAAAATGCTTTCGCGTTAGCAAATTAACATTTTTATTTAATTTCTACATTTTTTTGTTGAAAAACATTTCTACTTAAGGTAAAAAAAAGAGGGGTTGGGCAAAAGGCCCAAAATCAACCCAACAATATGTATCAGGCCCACTGCAGATAAAGAATGAGGGGCAGGTCCAAAAAAGTCAGGCTAGGGGTGGAATTTCCGAAACACCCTTCTTCTTTTTGAAATTTACGAAACAACCATCGAAAAATTCCCGGGAAACTCGAAAATTTCTGACAAATAATCTGACACGCCTCCCATCAGACTGTGTACTTTCCATAAATTCACAAAATTGCCACCGAAAAATTCCCGGGAAATGCGAATTTTTTTGGAAAATAGTCTGATGCACCTGACATTAAACCTTGTACTTTCCACGAATTTACAGAATTGCCATTACAAAATTTACCAACTTGCCATTTTCGTTCTTTTTTCCAGATTTATTTCTTATTTCTTATTTATTTTCTCCCACACATATTTCTCTCTCCAATCTCAACAAATTTCGTTCTTTTTTTCCAGATTTATTTCTGATCTCTTTCCAATCTCAACAAATTTCTTCATTTTTGGTAGTATTTCATTGATTTGTATAAAGAAATTTTCTTGTGTACCGGGAACTATTTAGTGTACTGGTCATTTTTTAGATATGTACTACACATTTTTGTACTGGGAATTTTCTTTTGTACCGGGAATTGTTCTGTGTACAAGCCATTTGGTTATGTACTAGAAATTTTTGTAGTGAGAATTTTCTTGTGTACCAGGAATTGTTCTGTGTACACGCCATTTGGTTATGTACTAGACATTTTTGTACTGGGGAATTTTCTTGTGCACCGGGAATTGTTCTATGTACTGGCCATTCGGTTTAGTACTGGACACTTTTGAACTGGGAATTTTCTCCTGTACCGGAAATGGTTCTGTGCACTGGACATTTGGTTATGTACTTTGATGTTTTTAGAGATGAAGAAGATAAAATGTGAAACAAATAAGAGTGATGAAGAAGAAAAATAAGAACATAAAACTTTTAGAGAGAGAAAGACAGAAAACTTTAATGTTTTTAGAGATTGAAAGAGATGAAGAAGATAAAATGTGAAACAAAATAAGAATGATGAACACCCAAAAATGAGAACATAAAACTTTTAGAGAGAGTAAGAACAGAAAATTGATGTTTTTAGAGATTGAAAGAGATGAAGAAAATAAAATGTGAAACAAAAAAGAATGATGAACATCCAAAAATAAGAAAATAAAACTTTTAGAGAGAGAAAGAAAAGAAAATTTATGTTTTTAGAGATTGAAAGAGATGAAGAAGATAAAATGTGAAAAACAAAATAAGAATGATGAAGAAGATTTTTGGATGTATAAATAAGAAGAAAGAAGGAGTTGAAACAAAATATGATGGGAGGGATCCAAAAAAATTGGCTGAAATTTCGTCAAAAAATGGCGCCATTTTTGAATTTTCAGAAAATCTGAATGTTTCTCTGACATGACGTCATGTACGGGGAATTAATTGTTTCGCTGTCGTCCGTCAGATTGTCAGAAAACACAGAACTTTCCCGTGGAGGGGTAAAAGAGGGATAAATAAAATAAAAACCAGAAAACTGTGAGCTGTCTTGACAATTTGGACTGGGTTCTAATTTTTTTTTTGGACTGGGGGTAATGCTTATTTACCCTCCATTCTTTGGGCCTCTCACTCAAAAATCCTAAAAAAAACACCTAAGCTTGTTCTCGTGCCAACAAACAATATTGTAATATTAAACACTGAAAAGTACCTAAAATAATTTGTTGTGTGAAATTCATTTGGCGTCCAATTATTATCGGTAACGGTAAAGCATATATTATGTTATCTAAGCCTTGTTATTTATATGGGAAGTTCTCTCATTGTAACATTTTCTTAGCAATATATTATGTTATCTAAGCCTCGTTATTTATATACGAAGTTCTCTCATTGTAACATTTTCTTAGCAATATGTGTTGATCAGTATGTGCATAATTCTATCATGTTTTTTTTTTTTTTGAGAAATCGACTACGATCTACGTTAGTCGTTACAAAGCATTGATACATCATGAAGATGTGATGAGCACGATAACCACTTAATTTAAACCATAATGAGAGAGGCCTAAAGCCCGACAACATGAAAGAGGACTAAAGTCCGACAAATTTATTATATTATTTACTTTCTATATAGCTTAAATTACATAGGATAAAGTTGGATGGCAAACTGCTTCCATCGAGACTCGATCTCACAACTTCATAGACTTAAAAGGGGTGTCCAACCCAAAGGGTGGTGGACATAATTCTATCATGTTATTTTTTTTTGTATGCATTTACCAATTTGCTCTATGAAATATATTAGGCAAAAATATGTTCTTCCATATTTGAATTTGAGATTGAAACAAATGCTGTGTCATTGGTATATTAAGTGAGACTATAAATTAACAGGTTGCATTCTTATAACATCCATTACTGGCTACACGTATTTTCTATCGTGAAAATTGATACAAAATGGGTGTCTCATTTGATGGTCAAACACAGTATAGTGAAGTCCAAACTGTCAGATGTTGACTACTGAAAGAAAAATGTTAAAGTTCCTATAATACTCCTTTGTCCATCGTTTGGCTTATGTGGCAAATAAGACATTTCGTCTTTTCATACACCCTGAGAGGTGTGAAAAGACGAAAATATCCCTTGTCTTATTCTATTACAGTAAACAAGAAAGTGCGGTAGGGGTACCTATCACACACCATTGATGTTTTTTTTTGTTCCTCTGAATATTGACTACAAAGACATTGATATTCCGATAAGATGTGATAAGCACGATAACTACTGAATTATTATTAGTCTAAAATTCGACGAAATTAATGACCTACAAATAATTTTTTCATTATATCGAGGTAATTTCTATAAAGGTCAAAATAATATTGAAAATAAGTAGAAAAGCACAAAACATTTGAAAATTATTATTCAGGTCAAAAAGTGTGCAAATACTAAAATACCCTTTTATGTCATTTTTTGTCATTTTGTGTAACTAAATTCTTTTATTTTTCTTTAAACTTTAAATCGATATAACTTTTGTTTGAGATGTCGGATTTCTATAAAAGTTATATATTTAGAAATGATTTTTCATTAGCTTTCTAACAAGATCCACTTTCAATATTTTTTTTCAAAAAAAAAAACGGGAAAAAACGCCGTTTTTTTCCTTTACGTTTTTCTGCAAACGTGTTTGCAACAATCTGTTATGCAAACGTGTTTGCAACAATCTGTTATGCAAACGTGTTTGCAACAATCTGTTCTGCAAACGTGTTTGCAACAATCTGATCTGCAAACGTGTGTTTGCATAATGTAAACTGCAAACATGTGTTTGCATAATGAGAGAAAATAAGTTTTAGTGGAGAGAGTGGAACCCTTGATGTTATATAAGAATTGAGAGATTAAATGAGGAAAATAAGAAGTTCTATAGATCTTTGATATAACTTAAGATTACATAACATTAGAGATTAGATGATAATCTTCGTGGTACCTTAACAAAAAAAATCATATAGAGTTCGCAATAACCGAAAAACTTCCATCTCGAAAGAAAAACAATTACCCATCCAAAAGCGAAAAACCTTACTTAACCACTGCCTTTGCTTCTAAACTATATCGTTGTGTTTTGGCGGCTTCTCTTGTCATGTCCAATCTTCAAACTCAAAGCCAGTGGCATTGTGAAATGGAATTAGGCTTCAAGTACCACCAAAGATCAAGCTAGCATGAAGTCTCCGAAAACAAACCCACGATTTTTCTATTCCATAAATGCTTATTTCTGCAGTCAATTTCAGGTTAATTAGGAGTATTAACTTTGTAAGCATTCATCTCAAATCTAGTTGGTAAGGAGTATAAAAGATATATTAACTGAAGATGTATCTTTGTAGAAGGTCAGCTATACTATAAAGCAACTAGAGCGAAAAAGGAATTCTATTAAACTAAATGGGTATAGAGTGACTTGGCCTATAGCCACTGAGTAGCTCAATTGTTCAAAACAAACAAGGTAAATTCAAAAGAAATTGGTAACTTAAATGTAACACATGATATGGTTACGGGCAGGAATTTGATTTATTTGCATTATTAAATATAAATATATGAAAAGATTTAGCAGCGACACCTATGAGTCACAGCAACATGTTGTAGCTGACATGATCACAATGAGATGCATGTACAAAACAATTAAACATCTCTAATGACATAATCGAAGAACGAGTTATAAATCAAGAGGCTAAAAAGTGGAACATATTCAATAAGCAATATCTACAAAGTATCAAGAAGGTAGAGGTATCGACCAAGTACCTGCAACTGGCCTTTTCCAGCACACGAAATAAAGAGAAGCTCTAAACAACCCAATACTATTTCCAAAAGATTCATCTCTTTTACTAGACGTGGTGTTAGACTTGGTACAGTGAAGAGTTGCACAGAAAAAGGATGGGTCCATAGTGTAAGCAATCTCTTCTAGTAGAGGTTGGATCTTCTCAGCACCTTTATGCTTCGAACAGAAGCCCTCACGCTTCCAAGCAGTTTCAACTACACAATCACAACACCCACCACCCGTGTACATAAGAGAATAGTTGTGGTCTTTGTGGTTTTCATTCTGAAAACAAAATCAAGATAATCAGCAAAACCAGCACATAAGAATGAAACTTATCGAAGTGATAAATTATCTCTTTATCGACACCGATACCCTCAGATGTTACATAATGCTTAATTGCTTGTTTCTCGAAAACCAAATTTTTGTAGTCATTATAATCCCAAATACCAACTAACTTAAAATCAGAAAACAAATTGAATGCATACAAAAGCTTTAAACCCATAACAATGAAGCGAACGAAATTAGAATTTCACTTAACCAAGTTCTGGATGACCTTAAAATGGGAAAGGAGGAGATTAGTCTTTCCTAAATGTCATTTCTTCATAGGCCAAGACACCAAGAACCTAACCTCATTACCTACCTGAACCATTCTTTCCTGCCTTTCAATTCAAGCATTTTCATACAATTTTTGTTTTTTTTAAATAGCTTCAATTTATGTTCTTCTTCATCACCAATAGAATCCACCCAATTCAATTAATTCGATCCTCAAATGACAGCACAACAAAATGCATTTAACCATCACTAGAGAACAAAAAACCTAATTACCCATTTCCACAATCAGAAAGAATTAAACCCCACAAAAACAAAGCAAAATCACTATCTATTATCAATTTGAAGAAACCCCCATAAATGTCAATGAAGAAATCTAAATACCTGCAACAGTAACAGGTGAATCGTCGTCTTTTGATCTAACCTGATCATTAGTCTTAGAAACCAAGTTTTCTTGTACCCTTTGACAGAGTAAACAAGCTATCTGAACAACTCTAACAACAACATCTAATTATTTAGAGTATTTATCGGATTCTAATGGTTTAAAAGTTCCGATACTCTCGTCCTCCATTACCGACGAACAAGGTTTCCATACAAAGATAACGATGTCGGAAGAAATCTAAGAAGAAGAAGAAATTATAACGAACTGAACTTCTTAAAGAGAGAGAAATGAATCAGAACACATGAAAAAGCAGAGAAGATTTCGAAGAAGAAGAAGATTTGGAGAAGAAGCATGGAAGAAGAAGAACCCTAAAAAATTTCTGGTTTTTTGAGAGATAAAATGAGTTTTGATATGCAAGGGTATTTCGGGAATTAAAATATCCAAAAAAGACCTGAATAGTAATTATTAATATTATTTTAAACCTAACCTCTAATTAGCCCTAATATTTTGGTAGAAAATGACTAATAGTAATAGATTGAGGCTTTTTTAGTTATTTAAAAAAATTTTACTACCCAAATAGTCATTTTCTCAAATAGGAAAAGAGCCCGTACTACAATTTTCCACGTGAGACGGAACACGATCATTTCCCAAATCCAGACCTTTCTAATGAATTATGGCATACTTAAGGGGCATTTCCAGAAAATTACATCGTAACCTCACTTTCTCTCTCTATCTCTCTCTCCCTCTGCAAATTTTACATCGTCTGAGGTTTTTCTGTCTCAGATCCCATCTTCTTCGATCATCTTCTGACGACCTTGATCTCGATTCTCGTAAGTTTCTTCAAATTTTTTCTATATTCTCTCTCTACAACGATGGATCTGAAATCAGAAACTTGTTATTGTTAAGAAAGCTATTGATTTAGAATCGTTTCTTATAGATTATGATTTTTCTTATATAAAATTTCGTTTTCTTGATCAGATCGTTGTTTTGTTCAATTACGTAGCTTATTTGTTAAGAACACAATTGGTTTTAGAATCGTTTCTTATAGATTATGATGTTTCTGAGACGAATTTCATTTATCCGGATCAGATCGTCGTCCCTTTGTTCAATTACGTTTTTTATAACTTTAGCTGCTACACAATTTCGAATAAAAACTGTTGAGAACTTGAGATTATGTATTTATGATTCATATCGTAGCTCTTTGTTGTTATACTTCATGCCAATCGAGGATTGGATTAGTGATTAACTCATGAATTCATTAGGTTTTGGCTGAACGTTTAATCTAGTAAAGAAGAAAGACGATAAACTGATATCTTTCTGGTTTCTTAGTCCGTCGTTCACCATTTTAGTTGTGATCTGACCAAGTGATTGTGGAAAATGAGCTTTCTGGACAATATACAGATATAATTATGGATGGTGGATTTGGAGTTCTATATGCGTTAGAAGATTAAATTAGGTTATTTGGTTTAAAGTTTTGCAGATATATTTAAGGATTTGCCGGAGGATTAAAGAACTTTAGTCCTTGATTCTCCATGGCATCTCATGTACCCTCTGGGGTACGAAGACCGGGTCCTCCCCCGAATTACAACCCGAATTTCCAGCAGGCGCCTGATGCACTGGCTAGTAACATGCAAAACTTACAAATTAATCGTCCGCCTGGTCCACCTTCAGCTAGACCTGGTTCTTCGGTTCCTCAAAATCCTTCTTTTGCCTCCCCTAGACCCATGAATTTTCCGCCTTCAGGTCCCCCTACCAGTTCGGCATCGGTACCTCCTCAATCACTACCTCCATCCTCGTTTCCTGGCGCTTCACCTTTCACCCGCCCCAGCCCACCACCCTCTGGCTTTCCTGCAGCGGCCGCCACACCAAGTGCTGGCCCTCAAGTGGCATCTGGAAGACCATCAGGGCCTCCATTTTCTCAACCTCCCCCTTTTGGCGCAAGACCATCTCCAGGAGTGTTTACTTCTTCCCAAGCGATGACTGCCCCGCCCTCTAGTGCACAAGGTCCATTTACAAATGGTCCACCTATGCTCGGACGTGGACCACCTCCCGGTGCCTCCCCTCCATATTTTTCTAGTGCACAACAACCACCTGCTGGACCTCCTCCTGCAATACCGCCTGCGGGTCCTTTTGGTCAAAGTCTAAACTCTTTCCCAGGAAGTCCACCACCTAGTGTTCCAATGGACCAAGGGTTGCGCCCACCAGGATCATTTTCATCTGCAAATCCAGGAACAAGACCACCATTTTCAGTTGCAAGTCAAGGCATGCCACCACAATTTGGTTCTCCATATGGTTCTCAGATGCAGCCGGGGCAAATGTTTCAGGTGAGTTTTTCTATTATTCTGCTACATTTTTGTATTTATCTTATATTTTTTCATAAATTGATTTTTGATAGACTATATTCATTCACTTTGCAAGTTTTTGCTGTCTTTTCTGTTACTTGAACGCTAGGTTTTTGTTTAGCTTTTCGCAGATGTAATCTTCTCACAGATTATTGATAGTTATTTACTAGGATACTTATTATTGCTTGTCATTCTTTTAGGGAGCTCCTCCAGTTCCAGGTGCCATGCCACCTACAAGGCCCTATGGAACCCAACTACTTCCACAAAATCAAGGTATGCATATGGTACCACCGGTGGCAGGTCACTTGCCCGTGTCTGGAGCTACAGCAGCAGGGACATCTAAAATTGACCCTAATCAAATACCTCGCCCGATTCCTAGTTCGTCGGTGACCTTATATGAAACTCGACAGAATGGTCAAGCTAACCTTCCACCGGTATGTTATATTATAATTAATTTTTTAGATTCTAATTGCATTTTTTCAGGTAAGCAGTTAGTTATAAGCTCGTTACTTCATTATATTTTTGCCCGGGCTTCAAATATCAAGCATCTTTGTCATGATGAACTACAGAGAAACACAAATCCTAGAAGTGTTTTTTCTTCTACGCCTTCTCAGAATGAGTAGCTCCATCTTCGAGTCAGGCTTCCAGCCTTTAATGGAAAAGTCGGAACAGTGAAACTAGACTCATTATCCCCATGTGTTAGCTTGATGTGCCACAAATATATAAGTAGAACTGACTGTTATTATGTTCTTTACATGCAGCCTGCAACAAGTGATTTTGTTGTGAAGGACACTGGAAATTGCAGTCCGAGGTACATGAGGTGTACAATTAATCAGGTGCCGTCAGATCTTTTGCCATTATTTATGCATTTGGTTCCTTTACATTTTCCGTATCTTTGGTTTTCAAATTTGAAATGTTATTTTTTTTTTGCTTACCACTTTCAGATTCCTTGCACTGGAGATCTGTTGTCAACATCTAGCATGAATTTGACTTTGATGGTTCAGCCACTGGCTCTTCCACATCCATCGGAGGAACTTATCCAGGTACTACAAATATTTGTAGGTTGGAGTTTTCGTTTTGTTATCCTATGGCTTACTCAGTTTGGTCTTTTTTTTTTACAAAATATTCTTAGAATCTGCGATTGCAATTAAAAGTATAAGACAATGTATATTTAAAATAAACTTGTCTTTTTTGCTTTTTCATTGTTGTTATACGTAAAGAATAGTTTGACCTTTATGTTTAAGTTTAAATGTTGAAATTTGGGAAATCTTATCGCTATCATTGGCAGACATGGGGTATAATTTTCCTTCTCATTATTTGATTTAAGTATTATACAATAATATCTGTAGGTTGTGGATTTTGGAGAAAGCGGGCCTGTTCGCTGCTCTCGCTGTAAAGGATATATAAATCCGTTCTTTAAATTCATTGATCAAGGAAGGCGTTTTATTTGTAACTTATGTGGTAGGCTACTGATCTGTGCCAAATTTTCTGTTTTGTGTTTTCTATACTTGATTTTGTTTGATAATGGTCTACGATCTTCACAGTCCTCCACTTCTATCCACTGGAATCATATTAGGAGACAGCTATTTATCTCATCCATTGTTAACCATCTTTCACTGAGTGCACGTGGTTGTGGGCAGTCTTACTACTTGTATTTGATGTTTTAGCACGGAATACACCCACACACACCACACAATTGACTTCGCTTGAGGCTTATTAAAAAATATATACTCAAGTGGTGAAGCATTTCGAACTTTCGTGTTAACCATTTTGTCGACTTACCATTTCAACATGCAAGAACTGTACCTTTCTCACTTTTCCTATAGAATGATTTTCTTTTCATGCTTCAGACTCCTGTTCATCATTGTGCCTGATGGCTGTTATCATTCAACTTGGATGAACATTATGTACTCTCCCACTACTTTTGCATTCGCAATGTTTGCACCCCTTTTGTACCTTTCCATAAGAGTAACTTCTATGTATATCATTATCCAGACCCAGACAGTTTTCATATTCTAAGGTTTACATGCTATGGAGATCATATAAGAAGTAGATTTATGCTCATTCGAGCCTGCATCTTTCTACTGTAGTACTTTCCAGATTTAGCCCGCACTAATGATATCTCGAAATAATATATTTTCAGGATTTACGGATGAAACTCCTCGCGACTATCACTGCAATTTAGGGCCAGATGGTAGGCGTAGAGATGCCGATGAGAGACCCGAATTATGCCGGGGAACAGTTGAATTTGTTGCTACAAAAGAATACATGGTTAACATCTCTGCTAGTATTATCTTAGAAGCATGATCATATTTTTTTAATTTCTGTGACTTTTAAAAGAAGACAACTATGTTCTTCTAACGCTTTTATTACTCTTCACTTTGTATTTTTTTAGAATATTTGTACCCATAGCTTCAAAAAATTTAGTGCTTGAGATCTAGTTGAGTTTTTTTGAGATACAAACTCTTAGTTGGTACTAAAAAAGATGCCATGTTAGTACTTAACCCCAGTGTGGCGCTGAGAGTCAGATTGTTGCCCTCTTCATTTAAAATTTTCTTATGTAACACGAATACTCTTTTCATGTATTTTCTTTGCTTTGTTGGATACTGGGACTCAGATACTTGGATACTCTTATTGAACTCGCAGCCAGATCTTATATGCACATCTTATGTACACGCACAAAATTGTTTGGACTACGTAACTGCTTTAGTTAAAATATTTTGTGTTTAATAGGAGGATGGTGCTCTATGCTAGAAGATTCTCCTCTCTTATTCAATCTCACAAAGTGTTAATTTGACTGATAAAGAATAGAATTCTGATTAAGGTAAGCTACGTGGATTTTGGGAACTTATGAACTCCTATAATTCGTTTACAGGTCCGTGATCCAATGCCTGCAGTCTTCTTTTTCCTAGTTGATGTCTCCATGAATGCCATACAAACAGGTGCAACTGCAGCCGCATGCAGTGCAATCAATCAAGCTATTGCTGATCTTCCTGTAAGTATTACGATTCTGCCTTAAGAAGATTAACCATGAAGCATATCTGCTCCACACTTTTGCATGGTACACAATTTTTTACGGAGATATGATTGTCCCATTTTGAGCACCTTTAGTAACTTGTAACAAGTGGAACGCTGGCCTGGCTGAGTGAGTTCTTTTGCATGTTATCTTAACTTGCTGGCCCCAAAATCTGCATTCTATGCTGTGTTTTAGTTGATGTGATGGATTTTTTTTGAGTGATCAGAAGTTCTAATGGTAAAAGCTTTTAGTATCTCATTTGGATGCTATTAGCATTCTAGCGTTGTGTAGAGTACTCAAATTGATATGCAGTTGAGTTTCCACTAGAGCTATGTACTTGCTTTAGAAACACAGAATTTAATTATTATGTTGATTGAATGATTGTCATGGCAGGAAGGTCCAAGGACAATGGTCGGCATTGCAACATTTGATTCAACAATTCATTTCTACAATCTGAAAAGAGTATTGCAACAGGTAAATTCTAAATACCGATTTCAAACTTAACCATTTGATTAGGCATTGGATTAGTGTAACTGCATCTGACGTGTCTCTCTTATAGAGATTTTCACTTACTCTTTCAAAAATCAACTTTCCCCTTAAAAATTTACAGCAATGTGTGGTAATTAGTTATTCAAAGAAATGTGAAGGCTGAAAACTGAAAACTGAAAATAGCTCTGCAGTTCCTAGTTAGATTCCATTTGTATTACGATTTACAGGTTCCTGGTTAGCTCTACCATTACCTGAAATTAGTACCCTTTTTCGTTCCCATTTCCCAAGTGATCTTGATGATTAATATCAAGATATATTCTAGAGATAAAACTGAATTTCACAATAATTTCTTTAAGAGTTAAAACTGATTTAGATCTCGATTGACCTTTGCAGCCTTTGATGCTTATCGTTCCTGACGTGCAAGATGTTTATACCCCCCTTCAGACTGATGTGATTGTTCAACTCGCCGAGGTCTGCAACTTACAACTACAATATCTACTCCTACTACTTTTTAAGTGCATGCAATATAAAGATCAAATAAATCTTCCTTACTTCTTTAAGTTATCTTCTTGTGTATCAGTGTCGTCAACATCTGGAGCAACTGCTGGAAAACATTCCAAACATGTTTCAGGATAACAGAGTAGCTGAATCTGCATTCGGTGCAGCTACCAAGGTAAGATTAAGGTCATGGTTAATGAATTGGGACGCTACTCTCTTGGGTGGGGAGTGTTTATGGTTAACGAACGTACCCTTTTCTTTTTTTTGGGGATAAGTGGGATTGTTATTAAGTTTGTGCATTCAAGAGTAGACCTACATGATGTATTTCTTTTCTATTTAAAGGCTGCTTTCTTGGCGATGAAGAGCACTGGAGGAAAACTTCTTGTATTTCAGTCAGGCAAGTCAAGTTTTTATTTATTCAAGTCTTCATTTCTCTTCAGCAAACTCATATTTTATTTTACTTTTTTCTGAATACTTAATACTTTATACTTGAAATACTTCTAGCTTATTGTTGTTTAGATTTCTAATGCAACTATATTGGAACAATGACCTTCTGTTATATTTTATTCTAGTTTTCCTAATTATGCTTCTGACAAGTAAAAAAACAAGAAGCATGTAGTACATATAATGTTGTTGATTGCTCCTTGTCCTTTTTCACCTGCAGTCCTACCATCAGTTGGATTTGGAGCTCTTTCTGCTAGAGAAGCAGATGGAAGAATGAATTCCTCTGCTGGAGAGAAGGTATATTGCCTAGTTTAGTTATGTTGATTCATGCCTGCTTTTCCAAGTTGCAACATAGTATTTGCATCCTCCACATACTTGGTGGTGCTTTGGAACAGTTAACTCTTTTAAGGGTAACCTAGTAATGTACCAATATGGTGGTTTCATTCAATTGTTTGCAAGTTTCAAGTAGGGGTCCAACCAATTGGATTATCTGCAGTTTGATTTATTGTGCCTGTTGATGAATTGATGTCTTAATTACATCCGAAGCCAACATTTGGAAAATCACATCTTTTTGAACCTTGCTTACAATTTAGTTGTCCATTTTCATCTTTCATGCTTTCTTAGAGCTTTCAAAGTGCAGCAGGCATTCAAACTTAAACCATCTCATTAGTTGTAATTTATCTGTGTGTATCCTTTTTGTGATGTGATGCTGCTGCTTCCTGTTTTGGCCTTCATTGTCCTTTCAAATGATTAAATGAGGCCATTTAGTTAATCTGAGAATGCTTTCTGAGTTAATGCATATAATTTCTGTACTTCAGGAGTCACACAAATTGCTCCAACCAGCAGACAAGACGTATAAAACTTTGGCAATAGAGTTTGCAGAGTATCAGGTAAGTCTAAGTTTTGCTTCTCACATGCATGTAAGACCAAATATTAGTTCTTTAATTGATTTTATATGTTCCAATAATCTCAAACAATTATAACTTCCACTATCCTGCAGGTTTGTGTGGATATCTTTATTACGACCCAGACATATGTGGACATTGCTTCTATTTCGGACGTCCCTAGAACTACTGGAGGGCAGGTATCCAAACTGCTATACTGCTATGATTTTTCATTTATGTCAAATAAATTGGAGTAATAATGCAAATTAAGCTATTTGAATGCTAGAACTCGGGAGGACAAGCGCCTTGTCCGTATAATTAAAACTTAGTGTGGCAACCAAATGAACCATTTTCACCTCAAGTGGAAGTATTTTTTTCGTTTTGGTTTATAACGTAGAAAGTCATGTTCTATCCTTGCATAAGCAGCTCACAGCTCACTAATCACAGTACCATGGACAATGTTATCACCACACCAGTTTTCCTCTCTCAGCAACCCGTACTCCCTTCACCTAACCAACAGTGCTACTACCACCACTTGACCATCATCAACCACATAATATCATCATGAACTTCCATCCCTCTATCAAACAACAGCTGCTTTCTACTTATGAAAGAGTAATTCATTTTGTGGTTTTGCTTTCCACTTCATCCTTGACCTACATTTTCCGTTTTATTCGTGTTGAAGGTATATTACTACCATCCGTTTTCAGCTGTTTCCGATTCAGCCAAGCTTTACAATGATCTTAAATGGAATCTTGCAAGGCCTCAAGGTTTTGAGGCAGTTATGCGAGTCAGATGCAGCCAGGTTTCAATCTTAAATCATACACTTATTACCACCTTTTGGTTAAGTTTCTTTCTTTTTAAACTATTTTTGTTTTATTCTGTTCCATTCTTTAAATGTTAACTTTCCTTTGTAGGGTCTTCAAGTTCAGGAGTACTTGGGGAGCTTTTGCAAACGCATTCCGACGGATGTTGATCTCCCTGCGGTTAGTTTTCCATTTATCACAATATACAGGCTGGCTAGAACAGGCAAATTGACCATGCCATTAAATCTAGTAATAAGGCTGCCTATCTCAAGAAATCTTTATTTCCAGAGGAAATACATGATGGTAGAATTACCTCTTTTTAAAGGTGGAAGTGTTTACCTGTAAGAAAGGGCTCTATCTTTTCAACTTAAGATTCAATATTGGAGAAGGAGATGCCCTATTGTAGGCAATTAGGCATTTGTGAGGGCCCAATATGATACTCTTAAGGACAACAGTGGAGTAAGTAGTAGCAAATCAAATTTGCGATGATCTCTCAAGGACACAATCCCTGTTAATCAGGACTCTGGACCCTCAGAAAGAGAATTCCTTCCATTGTATGTAATAACGCAACAGATGACAAAATAAAGAAGCCTAAGAATAATTCATACTTTAAAACTACTGAAAAAGAACCAACAATTGTTGCCTTCACACTTTGCATTGAACTTGCAGGTGAACAACATACAACTGGTTTCCTTAATGTTTTGGCAAGGCCAAGTGACATTTGACATTTCATTATTAACTTTACCTATTCTTCATGAGCAGCGAACTGCTGCAACGACTTCGAATTCTTTCTGAAGGAATATCTGTTCTATTTGTTATGCAGATTGACTGTGATAAAACAATAATGGTCACCTTCAAACACGACGATAAGTTTATAGAAGGTTCTGAATGTGGTTTTCAGGTAAGAAACACTTTTTTCACCTTTTCTCAATCTACCTTGTCGATAATGAAATGAATCTTGTACTCTTCTCTTGCATTTGTTGCTATTCTTTTTGAGGTATTAAGATTTACAGTGCTATGATGTTTTTGACAAATACAATTTCCAATATTGATTATGTTGTGCGTTTCATTTTCCAGTGTGCCCTTCTTTACACAACGATATATGGACAGAGGAGAATCCGGGTTACTAACTTATCACTTCCATGCACTTCTGTGCTCAGTAATCTCTTCCGTTCAGCTGATTTGGATACTCAATTTGCATGTTTCTTAAAGCAAGGTAACCGATAGTAGACTTTTATTATATATGAGAAAGCAAAATTGTATAAGAGAAGGCCCGAAGCGAAGGATTAATACAAGAATGCTTTTACTAAAGAATAGCAAAAAGGACACTTGTTTAGTAGCTTATACTTCAGATATGACTTGTGAGCTTACTTTAACTTGGTTATGAGAGACAACAATTGACAAAAAAACTATTCTACTTACTGAGTTCCATCTTACCCGAGTTAATGTGGCTGGAAGCTTGTAGTACTCCGTAAACCATGCACATGCTGATTTATAGGATAACTTGGTCGAATTAGTGAATCTGGTTGTGGTAGTTTGCAAATTGTGGTTCTTAGTATGCTTTACTATGTCATTCTTTTGACATTTATTAAGTTGACAGTTTCAAGTGGACTTTCATTAACTGCCTACTTTTGTTTTTATCAGCGGCGAATGACATTCCGGCTGCTCCTCTAATTCAAATAAGGGAGCAAATGACTAACCTTTGCGTCAGCATTCTGCATTCATACCGCAAATTTTGTGCCACAGTATCATCACCTGGGCAGCTGATTCTCCCCGAGGCACTTAAATTGTTGCCTTTATACATCCTAGGTAGTTTTCTACTTCTGCTGTTATACGGTTAGATTCAACTAGTTAAGCTTATAAAATTGACACCCATGGCTTGGCGAGAGAACTTCCATAATTTACTTCCTTCCAACCTTGGGCCAGAAATGGTTTCATGAAGTTTTCTTATTTACTTCTTGCTTTAATATATCAGCACTGATAAAGAGTATGGGCTTACGAACTGACGGAAGACTAGATGATCGTTCTTACTGGGTCAACCGTGTTACCTCCCTTGCAACTCCATTGGCTGTGCCTCTGGTTTACCCAAGGATGATGACAATCCATAATCTTCCTTCAAAGGTAAATGAAAACCCTAAACTCTGTTCAGTTGATTGATGTTTTAATTTCCTCCAATAGTTGAAGTTCAAATATAAAAAAATTTAGTTTAAGAGTGTGAATTTTATGTGGCTTAACAGGAGGGTGATGGATCTCTTACTACAATACCACTTTCAAGTGAGCATGTAACAGACGATGGAATCTATCTCTTAGAAAATGGAGAAGATGGTTTAATTTATGTTGGCAAATCAGTTGACCCTGATATTCTAAATCAGTTGTTTGGTGTTACTTCCGTTGATGAACTTCCCACCCAGGTACAATACTATCCTCTTATTGAACAAAAACTGCGATTGACATGAGCAAAGTGAAAAATCGGCTAAGTACGTTCTAGTCATCCTACTGATCAAATCTCTCCCTGTTTTCTGTTTTCAGTTTGTCTTGCAGCAATACAATAACGAGTTATCGAAAGAACTAAACAATTTGGTGAACGAGATAAGACGTCAAAGATGTTCCTACCTACGGTATGTTAAAATTTGGTTCTTTAATGGAATTATATGAAAATTCTACCACGTATGACAGTTCAAATGTACCCTTCAAACTTACGAGTTTTCTCTCTGTTTCTTTTCCAGTTTACGGATATGCAAGAGAGGAGACCCATCAGGTTTGTTCGGAAACAATATCATTTTTCATTTCGATCTTGTCTTGAAAGAACTACATATTCAAGACGTCGTTTATAAATATTAATGGATTAAAACTGAAACGGTTGTCTTCTTGATACAGGGATGTTATTCTTTTCTTACATGGTTGAAGACAAGAGTCCTGGTATCCTCTCTTATGTTGAGTTTCTTGTACACGTTCATCGGCAAATCCAAACCAAAATGGCATGATCCTATCTTTGATCGTCCTTTATCGACAATGCAGTTTTTGTCATTAAAACAAAGGAGTTTCTTGAATCTATCGTGATTTATTCGTTACAAACAACCCAAATAATCAATACCAGAATGAAGACATGAGTTATCCGATCTTATTCCTACTGCTTTTAGGGTGCATCGACTCGAAATTGGAGTTCAAAAGAGCAACACAAAAGATATTATTTATTTTGGTTTTCTTGTTTCATGTTTAGTATTGGGTTTCATAATTAGCTATACTCAGACTGTAATATTATGGGAGCTAACCCTAGTTTCAGTAGTTTTAAGACATCAAAAGAATAATTTACTATGATATTTCTTCATTACGAGTAAAAGGTTGGGGTTTTATTTTATTTTATTTATCAAAAAAATTCTAGGTTGATATTCAGTGTTATTATTGTTACATTATTCATAGTTATTATTGTCATCATTGTTAGTTTTTGGGATTTTGTTATGTCTCTTGAGTTGGAAGGTATGTATAGGAGCATGAAAAAAAGAAGAGAAGCATACTGCCCTGGATGAAATGGATGGACTGTACTTATTTTTGGATCCAAAATTATTCGAAACGTCTTAAGTTTAAAGATAAAAGAAAGCGAACTGAAGGGTTAAGGTTTTGGTCGTTACCATAATCACCAAGTGCATGTTTCTTATAGATTTTGCTAGTCATGCCGGATATCGATGCTATTGTAGATATACATTCTCAAAGTTAAAATTGATCGAGTCTTCTGAAGTAGTATTACGAAATTAATCCTTACAGTTAAGTTCTGTTGTTTAATGTCCTTTATAGTCAATCTATCCCTTTCTAGGGTTATTTGTAAGGACATTATTCATCTTATCTGTTTAAGTAAGGTTGTGTTTGTTTTTTTATTTTTTCAGATCTGAAATCTGAATTGAGTCTCAATTCAGATTTCAGATGTTTGTTTTTTAATTTAAAAAAATCTGAAAATTTGACTGAATTTGACTTTTGTCTGAATGGGCTGAAAAGTAGCCCACTTATTTCAGACTTCAAAACAAGTCTGAAATAAGGGCCAATTTCTGAAATGTCGTGGAATGACGTTTATGCCCTCGTGATTTACAAAAAAGATCCTTCTCCCATTCTCACGTATCTTACCACCATCACAGCCACTACCGCCACAACCACATCGGCACCACAACCACACCGGTAACACCACCACATCGGCACCACAACCACATCGGCACCACCACCACATCGGCACCACCACCACTTTCAGAACAAGAAAAATACCACTATACAGTACCAATTTGAAACAAACCCTAACCACCGCAACCACAACACACCATCACCACCACCACATGAAAAGGCTTTATAAACCCTCGACCGACCGCCACCACCACCACCGCATAAGGGCTTTGTGAACCCTCGCCGGATTGGCGAGGGTCATCTTGTTCAAACCCCTCAGCCAGATCTAACTTTGGCTAATCTTCGAGTACAGAGAGAGAGAGAGAGAGCAAAAACGACAAGAGTACCACTCCATCATCAATGGAAACAACACCAATTTGGCTGCATCATCTTGTCGCCATGTTCATCTTGAGATCCAGTTGAAATTAGTACCATAAGGTTAGATTAATATAGGATAATCAACAGTTGCGTCTAATAAAACTCTCTCTTGCTTTCTCTTTGATCATCTTTGATCTTGTTATATGAACTTCCCTTTCTAGAATCTAGGGTTTGGAGAAATAGTAAGTAGCAGCTCTTTAGATAAGAGGGAAGGAGAGAGAACGTGAGAGTGAAAAGAGTGAAGGTTAGGGTTTTTTCTCAAAAATATCAATGGGGGTAGGGGTAATAATGTAATTTATATAATTCAGATCTAGTTAGTCAGATTCTAAAAACAAACATCTTACTAACAAAATTATTCAGCTAATTCAGATTCAGTTAATTCAGTTCAGCTAATTAAGATTCAGCCAATTCAGATTCAGACAAAATAGAAAAAACAAACACAACCTAAGATTTTCTTCAAAATTTTTTTTTTTTTATTATTGATCCTACATAAAAAAGAGAAACAATATTAAAATATTTATAGTTAACAAAATCCTTCTCCCATTTGAATATGTTTTTTTTTTTATGAGATCCCATATGAATATGTTAAAAGTATTTATTGTACCTCTATTTTTTTAGAATATAATTACACTATTTGCATCAAATAGAGATAACTGTTGGCTTCGGACCACGACAAACTGAGAAACAACCTCCCCGCCCTATACATATAAACACATGTCTATTATTTGTGGGAAGCCTCAGCATGAATAACCCAAAATTGTGATTTTTTTTTTTTCTCTTGACCCTTCATGTCTCTAAAGCCGGTCAAACCCACTTTTGCCTTCTTTTTTATTTGTTTGTTAATCACTCACCCCACGTTTCACAGTTTGTTCCCCTTCCTTCAGAGTCAACTTTGAAGTGAAGTAGAAAAGTATAAGTAGCATTTTTCAGCAGGTCTAGCCACCCCGCCACTTCTATTGAACGTCAATAGAATTGAATCCTGACCGTCCATTTAGAATAAATAATCGGAGACCAGGGTTTTACAGATCTTCTTCTTCCTCCTCAAAATCCCGATAAAATTAATTTCTTACTTTTTGCCGCCGTTAACCCTCCAGAGTTTCCAAGGAAGATAGAGAGAGAGAGAGGAGGATTCTCAAAACCCTAGATTTTCTCTCTCTAGAACTTCACTTTCCCTCCAGGTATTATTTCTCTCTGTCTAGATTGTTCTTCATTTTTCTTATCTTGTTTTTTGTTTCATCACCAGCTAGAGAGCACAATCTGAATTTCATCTGATTTCTGTTGATAACATTTTGATATTGTTGACTTGCATCATGTAGTAATTGGAATGTAATGACTAATGAGTAGATAACCTCATTTTGATTGTATTTACTTGCAGAATTTAGAGAAGATTTTGTTTGGCTTATTAGAGCTTTACTTCATTTTGTACTTTGGAAGAACCCTAGCTTCATCATTTGTCGAAATACCTCTCTATCTAATCAGATCCGAGGATTGCTTTAGCCAAATATTGTATCTTTCCAGCTGCTTGGTAATGGCAGCTTCATTGCATCTCAATGGTGTTAGAACAACAACACCATGTACTAGACGATTTGGAAGGAGGAACTCCTTCTCTATCGGATCAACACAACTTGATTTTTCAGCTTCAGTGGCTTCCGCTTCTAGATTTGTTTATGCGAGAATCGGATGTTCTACTAGTTCTACTAGAGTTTTGAAAATCAGTTGTCAAAGAGGATCAGTAGCTGTGAGCGAGAAGTTCGATACCTCGAACGAAAGTTCAGACGGAAACCTTGAACAGCTCTCATGTGTTATGAAGTTTGGTGGTTCATCGGTTGCTTCAGCGGAGAGAATTAGAGAAGTTGCTGATCTTATTCTCAGTTTTCCTGAAGAACGACCTATAATCGTTCTTTCGGCCATGGGGAAAACAACTAACAAACTTCTACAGGTATATACATTGTAGCATGTCTCAACTTCGATTCTTTTACGTTATTTTTGCTTTTGTTGAAGCTGAATTGATTAAGTTGTGGGTTTTACTTTCCATACGTTCTCAGGCTGGTGAAAAGGCTGTTAGTTGTGGTGTTTCTCATGCATCGGAAATAGATGAATTGAGCTTCATAAAAGACCTCCACTTGAAGTAAGAACTCTCTTTACATTGATTTGTGATGTTTAAAAAAAAAATTATTTGCATTTTAGGAGATTCTAATATTTAGTGTTTTACTTTGTTTAGGACCTGTGATGAGCTTGGAGTCGAGAGTTCTGTGATTTCTGGTGAGATGAATTGCGTAATTTAGGGTCAGTTTTCTTTTGTTATTTATGTTTAAATGAACTTAGGATTCGTAGTTATTTGTTTTTCAACTTTCCAAAATTGGTAAATGCACATGAACTTTCTGAGATTCGTATATGTGATTGAGTATTGAAATGTTAGATGGTTGAAGATTCTGTTTGTTAAAGTTTACAGCAAAGAAGCTTGTCAACCACCACCACCACCATCGGTTCTCTCCTTAATAGTTTCTTGATTTCTACGAATGAACTTAATATTTTCTGCATTTTCGTCGAACCATTGATGAATTAGATATTTCTTCTGCTTTTTATAGGTTGACTGTTACCCTATTTGCTCATAATGCATTTACGTCTCTCCTTTATCCAATTCCCTTACCAATGTTTTATGTTTCCACTATTTCTTACTCGAATATGTTTTGGTTGGTTTCTCCTGTAAATATTCTGTAGAGCATTTAGAAGAATTGGAGCAACTTCTCAAGGGTATAGCCATGATGAAAGAGCTTACTCTTCGCACAAAAGACTACTTGGTATCATTTGGAGAGTGTATGTCAACGAGAATTTTTGCAGCTTATATGAACAAGATTGGCGCTAAAGCTCGCCAAGTATGTTACTCAACAGTACCTTCCTGCTTATTTCCACGCTATCACAATGCTAACTGTTTCTCTTCATAATGTTTTGCAGTATGATGCATTTGAACTTGGTTTTATAACCACTGATGACCACACAAATGCGGATATCTTAGAGGCAACCTATCCAGCTGTTGCTAAGAGACTACATGGAGATTGGATAAGTGATCCCGCTATTCCAATTGTTACTGGCTTCCTTGGAAAGGTTTCTACTTGGACTAACTACTACATGTATTTTTCTGCTATGAGTTCCAATTTCTGCATCCGCTGAATGTAGCACATTTTCGACACTTTAATTACAGGGCTGGAAATCGTGTGCAGTTACTACCTTGGGTAGGGGTGGAAGTGATTTGACTGCCACAACCATTGGTAAAGCATTGGGTTTGCGAGAGATTCAGGTTAAGTTCAATTAATCAGTAATGGTCCTAATAGAGATAGTTAACTTGTGTATTCATATACTTGTTTATGCATACAAAGATTGTAAACATGAAGGAACACTCAAAACAGAAAAGGCAAGCAACATTCTCAGTTCTTATAGATCGATGTATTATTGTATCTACTGATTATCATACCATTTCAATCCTTGCTTGAGATTCTGAAGAACTTATTAAGAGTTCATGCATATATTACCTTGCTATCTTATGAGATCTGATGTTTCAGTTAGCAAAACTACATGGCTGACTAGTCCGGTACTCGTAACAGGTATGGAAGGATGTCGATGGTGTTTTAACATGTGATCCCAACATCTATTCACGTGCGGAACCCGTACCGTATCTGACGTTTGATGAAGCAGCTGAACTTGCATATTTTGGTGCTCAGGTATATTTGATCCCTTTTTCTCCAGTACTTCCTTACTCTAAGGACATGTCACCAAACTTGGATTGCCTTTTTTTCTTTTCTTGTGCAGGTCTTGCATCCACAATCAATGAGACCAGCTAGAGAGGGTGATATTCCAGTCAGGGTAAAGAATTCTTACAACCCTAACGCACCCGGTACCCTAATTACCAAGTCAAGAGATATGAGTGAGGTAACTGCAAACCATAACTATTACAATCATCACCTTAAAGTAAATCAAGTTACTATTTCACTATACACACTTCTCTTATCGATTCCAGGCTGTACTGACCAGCATAGTTTTGAAGAGAAATGTCACCATGTTGGATATAGTGAGCACCCGAATGCTCGGTCAGTTTGGTTTCCTTGCAAAGGTAATAACACAAATTGAAGATGGTTATTTCCAGAGTTCTACATAAATCTGATTTGCATGCCCTTTTTTTTATCCAGGTATTTTCAATATTTGAAGATTTAGGCATCTCAGTGGATGTTGTCGCTACTAGTGAAGTCAGTATTTCATTAACTTTGGACCCGTCAAAACTATGGAGCAGAGAATTGATTCAACAGGCAAGCGTACGATATCTAATTCATTCGTAGCTCCAACGGTTTCCTGCATTGCTAGTGTACTCTTCAGTTGACAGCTTCATATGCTATAATAGTCACACACTTTTCTTACTTACGACCTTCTTTTGTCTTGTCCTTTTATACCAAAGATCCAATTTGTGTTTATCCTGGAAATATGTACTTGTCGTATTCAATTCTCCTACAACCTGAAGATCTCACATATAATTTCATTTTATTTTTTGGTCAAGATTTTCTTCTCATATATGATACCTTTGTGTTCGAACAGGAACTTGATCATGTGGTAGAGGAGCTCGAGAAAATAGCAGTTGTTAATCTCCTACAGCACAGATCAATAATTTCTCTAATTGGAAATGTTCAATGCTCGTCGTTGATACTAGAAAAGGTACTGCGTTTATATATTTGAGAACTACTTTCTGCACATTCTCTTCAAGGCACGATGATAAAAGTTTTAATGGGCGTGATGAAAACTTGTTTCATTGTTTTCGTTCACTTCTAAACAGGCATTTAATGTTCTACGAACGAATGGAGTCAATGTCCAGATGATCTCTCAAGGAGCATCCAAGGTAATAAAGAAAAAAACTTGGATTCTCCATATCTCTTCTGTTTATTTGATATCAAATCCATGTATACAATAAACCTCTTATACTTGCTCATTTCTTGATTTATACTCGTATAAATCCAGGTGAATATCTCATTGATAGTAAACGATAGTGAAGCAGAGCAATGTGTAAGGTCTCTTCATTCGACTTTCTTTGAGAATGGTCCACTCTCAGAACTCGACACAAACAAGAATGGAGTTTCAAGTCAAGTTCCTGTTCCCGTTATAAATTAATGTGTTGTTTCTCATTGGCTTGTATTGTTGTTCAATCATATAATTTTGATTGTGATTTCGATTTTGATTATGTGAAAACTGATAGTACTTTTATTAAAGATCATGTAGAACTAGTTTTGTTTACTTGTTTTAGATTAGAAATTGTAGCTCTTATAAGTTAAATTATGATAAAATTTATTCTGTTTGAGCATCAGAAACGAAGGGTAGTGGCGTTGAACTGGCAGACGAATTTATTGAATAAGAGTTGATCTTTTTTTTTTTTTTTTTTAATTCTAGTGGATTAATTTCTAATTCTTCAATAATTTTTATCATGTCTGACTAAATCTAAGAAGCATTTCATTGTTTTGGTGTTTGCTCTTTCACAACTAGGACCCTTTGACTCGCTTTTGTCATTGTGACTAGTTTGATTTTTCTGAATCTGAGTAATTTGAGTTCTAACTTGTTTTGATATATGAGGTAGACTATAATTATTTTAGGTTATTTCAAACAATAAGCTCTTCATGTTACGTATCAAATACAAAAATCAAGAACTCATAAATCTCATTATGATCGGTATAAGCCCACCAATCATTTCATTTTTCAAGTCAGGTTGGTTTGAATCTTTCAACAAAAAAAAAAAAGTCAGGTTGGTTTGAATATGAGAAAATAAAACAAACTGGGCCATTATACGACGATCGGTATGCCCGAGTCCGAGCCCAATTCATTTCTCGTGATCTCATTAAAGTTCTTTTTAGAAGAAAAATTTCCCGCGAAAACACACAAGGGGTTTCCGTTTTCGTGAAGAAGAAAACCTAAACCAGCAACTAGGGTTTCCTGGAAGAACGAAGGTGCAACCAATTTCTTATCTAAAATACTGAATGGCGACAAAGTTCTTCTCCACCAAACAAATCCCTTGCGAATCAAATGAATCTCTTCAAATTATGCTTCTCTCCGGCCCTCCTTCCTGGTACTCTCTCTCTCTCTCTCTCTCTAAAATTTTAACAAATGAACTGAAATCCCTTCTTCTTATTTTTGTTCAGTGGGAAAACGTTTCTACTTTTCCAATTCGCAATTAATTGTCTTTTATCAACTAACAAAGACAACAGAGGAATTATTGGTAGTGATGATTATGTGGTTTTTATATGCAACCGGATTAGATTAGAGAATAAACCCCCTTTCTTGTCTCAAGGTATCAATCCATCTTCTTCTGTGTTTGAGAGAATTCAAATCAAGTAAGAACCAACAATCTTTCTCTCTTCAATTTTTTACATACCCAACAAAACCCATGTACTATTAATTATTGCTGATTGATTGAAAACTATCAAAGATATGTAGAAGATGATGAAGACTTGAAGAAATATTTTGCTGCTTTCCATCTACATGACAAGTTCCCAAAAGCTGTGATAGTGGATGATTTTGGGGACTTTTTTCAGGAAACTTGTAACTTGAGATATGGAGGAAATCAAAGAGGAAGAGATTTAGCTATGGTTAGAACCCTAGCTCTCTGTCATGATGCTATTAATCATGCCAAGTAATTTACTTCTTCTTACTCAAATCAAAATTTTACTTGAACAACCATTTTTCTTTCTCAGTATCTTCATATTTGTCGAGAGTGCCTTGATATCTAACCTGAAAAACTGTTTTTTAATCCTTGGCTCTAAATTTTGGCCCAAACCGTCTACTTATGTTTGCCCTAGTCTTATAACAGGCGGATATCCATGTTAGGGGCGTATCGTATTTTTTGGTTTCGAGGGGGGAGTCGTGGAGATAGAGTGTTAGGGTTTCAATGAGCTACAAATGCCGAAATCCTTAGATATCTCTGTAATCTTGTTCTTCGTTCATATGAAAAATCATTGTGTCATTGTCGCCACGGAGGTGGTATCACCAACCGAACCACGTAAATCTCTTGTGTTTTGTGTGAATGTTACTTTCATTATTGTTTGGTTTGCTTGTTCTTTGTCACATAAATATTTGATTTTTGGAACGATGAAACAGTAAAAGAATGGATTCATCTAACGGAGGAGGAGAAGGATTATGTAAGCTTTTACTTTCTGATAGTCACCATGGTGATACTCCAAGATCCTTATTCATTTACAAGAGATGGGTTCCTTCTATCTTCACCATTAAAGGTTAGTGCTTTATCCAATTTTAGGTGTAGAACCCTAAACTCTATATATAGTTGTTTGAAGGTGATTAAATGAAATGTGGTTGGATTGAATTGTTTTCTGTTGTAGGGGAAGGTTCGGGTTCGTTTCTACTTAGCAGCATTAGTGGTAGTAGTTCTTCAAGCTCTTCGATAGCAACAGAATCTTCGTCGTCTTCATTATCGGGAAGGAAGAATGGTTCTACTGTTGTGAAGTACTCAATTGCTCTTCAGTATCTGATGGTAGAAGAGATAATTGAGCAGACTGTATAAGCTCAAACTAGAAGCTCTTCAGTATATATATATATATTCTAAGAATCATGAGAAGTTCATCATCCTCTTTTCTCCTTTGTGTGTTTGGATGTCAAGGCAATTGGTTGTGATTGGGTTATAATGGTGTCTAATTGTAAGGCTACCACCTCAATTCCTACTAACATAGACGGAGAAATTGAACAAAAGACTACCTTTAACTTAATAAAATCAACTGGGTAATAAAACTAGAACGACTAGTTTTCTTCCTTATTCTTCTGTCTCTCCAACAACTTCTATTGTCTCCAATGCATCCGCCACAAAAGAAAATGAAAAATGAAAATATGAACTTTTATCGTGCCTTGGAGTTCAAATGAAGCTAAAAAAATCAACTAAATTTGGCTAAATACGTATTAAAATGTTGAGAAAATCAACTACCCTTGGCTAGAGTGGTCACATTGGGTGTATATCTATAGGCGTAGTTCATCTTTTTTATTTAGATCTGTCTTTACTCTTGGCACTTCTCGTGGTCCTCGGACTGGTCTTAGCCCGTGGTTATTCAAGTCCAACACAGATTAGGCATAGTCGGGTGCGATGAGAGAAAATAGATCTGAGTAAAAAAATGAGGGGCGCCTATAGATGTTGTTGTCATCCGGGCGCATATTAGCAATCTCCACAGAGTAACCCCTCCTAATCCTATAGTCCATTTCTCAAACAGAAAAAAAATACTGTAAAAAAGGTAGGGCAAGAAGAAGGGAATTCAGTCAGTCACCACAATCCACAATCCACAATGTCGAGTCTGAAAGAGATTTTAACCCGGCGACCAGTAGCCGCCACAATCCGGCTGACAGTTCCGGCAGGAGCAGCACGACCAGCACCGCCAGTTGGACCAGCACTAGGTCAGTACAGATTAAACCTAATGGCTTTCTGCAAAGATTTCAATGCTCGAACACAAAAATACAAAGCAGATACACCAATGGCAGTGACAATCACAGCATTCAAAGATAACACATTTGAATTCACAGTCAAATCTCCATCAGTCACTTGGTACCTTAAAAAAGCAGCTGGTATTGAAAATGGTAGTGGTCGTCCTGGTCATGTTGTTGCTTCAACCCTAACTGTCAAACATATTTATGAAATAGCCAAGGTAAAACAATCTGATCCTTATTGTCAGTATATGTCTTTAGAGTCTATTTGCAAATCCATTATTGGTACTGCTAATACCATGGGTATCAAGGTTCAGAAGGATTTAGATTGATTCCCATTCATTCATTTCTAGGGGAATTAGGGTTCTTCTTCTTCTTGGGTAGTCATACTGTTGTTCCTTTGGTCTTATTCTTCTTCTTGGATTTTGATAGGATATATAGATTTTGAATGTGGGAATTGGGCAAGTAGTGTGTTTTCTCATATGCAATTAGTTTGATCAATCTTAAACTTGAATTTATCAATTTCAATTGGAGAACCTTCTTTGATGATTTTGTGCATACCCATTTTTGAAATTTCTGCGTTTTGTTTAGAAACAAATGAAGATCATCTTATACTTCTTATACATGATAATGTGACATATTAGTAGTTAACATCGAGTTTTCAGATTGGATACGACATTTTGATGAACTCCTCCGATTATATCTTATATTAGTAAAAAGTTTTAAGTATATGGTAGATGGAAAGAAGATGGTTACTTACTCGGGTTAAGATTTTAGTAAACACACTTCTATTACTCAGGTAGCCGAATTCCTCAAAAAGATCATAGCAGACCTTCCTAGGAAAACCTATAACATTCATCATCAAATCTTAAACAGAAGAGTTTCTTCTACCGAAAAGTTCATGAAAAACAAACAAAAATTATTTAGGTTTGTAGTTTGGTTTAGGGTTTTGAGGTTTTGGTGGTGGTTTCCGAGTTTATCGCAAGCTTCTTCCCCTACTTTATCACAAACTTTTGCAGGAAAATATAAAAGAATGAATGTCGTTGTTCAATTCATATTTCGTCATACGGTATACTGAAATTATCTCAGTGGGAGTAGACAAACTTACATAGTAGTTAAGTTGTTTATTTAGCCGTGTCTATGATTGGGAGACGGTGAAATTCGTAGCTTTGTTGTGCCAAGTAAACTCACATTGCTTAGGTAGACTTTCATACCTCGGTTTTTAGACAACACATTGGCTAAGCCTTCTTTCTAGGTTTTGTGCTTCGATTACTCAAATGCTTGGAGGTGGTTTAAGGTCGTATGGCTTTCTGACGTTGACCTTTCAATCAATGTTAAAACGGTACTTATCGATCTTGTGAAATTCAGGTTGTTCATGTAAGGTGTTTTTGTGATCGAGATATATATTTTTATCATGAGGAATTCTATTACATTACATTCAAAATTGCATTTGAAGAAAACTAGTGTGCTATAGCTTTGAATTTTGGATGAATATTCGCCGATCAGAGAATAGCACGAAACTCTATTTGTTCAAATTAAATGATATTCCGATCAATATCTATAGCTTCTTCATTGATTTATAACTTTTAAGCCCGGATTCTATTGCTTAAATATTCTAAATCGCATTCTTATAGATAATTCGGGCGCTATAATCTTTGAATTTTGAAGCAAATTTCAATGATCTCAGATCAACAAGAAAATTAGATCTGTCAATATTTGTTTTTGTATTTTGAAAGAAATTTCATCGATCTCAGAATCGCGCGAAATTTGAATCGTTCATGTAAAATGACATTTTGAACCGCAATTTGAAAATAAAATTGTGTTGACTTTTAATGTTGAAGCATGGGTTGATCTCGGAATGACATAATATTTGGACCGCTCGAGTAAAATGACTTTCGGGTTAAGATCTATGACTTGGCCATTTGAGAACCTACGCTGAAATTGATTGAAAATGAAGGGATTCCTCTCGCGAAGTGGGAGTCCAACGGCCCCATCAAATTTAGTTTGCTCTTATAAATGACTCCTGTGATAAAGACTAGGAACCATTCAAAAGATCCTCTGGTCGGCGGATCTGACTTTGAAATCTCTCGGACAATTGCCCACGCTAACATGCGCCAGGCATATGCCGCTAACGAACCATGACTGATCTGCGTTGATGCTAGCTAGCGCTTCCACTAATTTGGGTCGAAGCTAACTTGCGCTTTCACCAACTTGCGCCGTTTCTCCCTTAAAATACACTGCTAAAGTGATCCGGCGCCTCCTCAGACAATGCAGTGTAGCTAACTTGCGCCTCAATCGTTAATGTGAAAGTAATGTACATATATAACGTTCTCATAAAAAAAAAGTACATATACACCTGTACATATATAACGTTCTCATAAAAAAAAAGTACATATACACCTTGAGCTTGGACATGTACCACTAGCTAATAATAATTATGGTGGACAATATATGGGCAAGCTAAAGGCTTTCAACGAAAAAAAAAATGTCTTATCTGAACAAAAATTATCAGACCAGATACAAATCAAGTATAGTTAACTTATTTGATTTTTGTTTAATTGGAGACGTAATTACAAAAATTAATTTATTAAAAAAATAAATCACTAGATTAAAAGAAAAAGAAGGCCAAGATGATAAAACAAAGAAATTCTTCTTGAGGCCTAAAAACATTCTTTTTTTTCTTTTGTACTAAGGAGTATTTCATAACTCTTAACAAAAAAAAAAAAGGAGTATTTCATAAGCAAAGAATATTGTACATGGTGACAGGGGAATCTCACTCAAAAACCCTAGCAAATGCTTTCATTGTGGTGAGTGAGAAAAACCAGGAAGGAATATCAAAACTTCATATGAAGAAGAAGAAGGTTCAGAATTTTTCAACACAGGAATATTAATAATAAGGCACTACTACTACTACTAGTGTTGTTCATTTGGTGTTTTGAAACAAATAGTCTTGTGAAGTTCGGTGGTATGTATCATCCATCTACTTTCTCCTACAGTAGTATTTCTCTTTCTTTTATAATGAAAATGATGAACCCCACTTCAGTCATGGTCGTTGTTGATGTTTTTTTTGTAGAATGGGTTTTGCTTAATTTATGATAAGATTTATATGAATTTTGTTATTGTATTTCACTCACCACAATAGAGTTCCTAGTGTTTCTCATTTTGGGGAGATTCAGATTTAGATGGGGTCTTCTACCTCCATTAATTTATCAAGGAAGACTGTTTTTAACCTTACTGAGTTACCTACCTAGCTAGCCTTGAATAACTCAACTCAGTTGATATTATTGGAGTCTGGGTTTAATGAAGAATTTGCTTAAACAATTCATAACCTTACTAAACTCTTACTTGGTTTCTCACTGAGGCTAATACTTAAAACTCTGTCCATCTTCAAGAAAATTCACCCTTTCAAAAAAAAAAAAATGTATAACATAACAGGTGATTTTCTTGATTTTAGCACTGTAGTGTGTTACCCAAACTTTCATTTTTGTTGTACACCACCACCACCACAACTTTGAGATAGTTCTTTGATTCTTTTTATCTAGTAATCAAGAAGAAGGAACTAAGCTAATATTACATTTTTCTATGTTGGTGTATGGATTTGGTTTTTTCCTTGAAGAAGAATATAATTAGTTAACATTTGATCTTTATTTCTCGTTAATTTTCTTGTTATTTTATGGATTTTGAGGTGTTTCCACTCACATCTTCAGGTTAGCACCATAAACCGTGCGGAAAGAAGTGTCCAGATGGGAGATTTTGAATTTGGGAATGTTGTTGAGGCAGCTAGTCGAGAACAACAAATTGCGATTGCTTTGATGGAAGATAATGATTTTGCAGGCGCTAAGGACAAGTTAGTGAAAGCGCAAAATTACTACCCAGAACTCGAAAATCTTATTGAGATGATGGCAGTCTGTGACATCTTATGCTCTGGTAAAATTGTTTCCCCAGGTTGTGGTACTGACTGGTATTGGGTTCTCCAGATTAATCAAGAAGCAGATGAATTTGAAATCGAATCCAAGTACCAGAGACTAACTCACCTTTTGGAATCCGTAAAGAGCACGTTTCCTGGGACTGTATTAGCTCTTAAGCTCGTCGAAGACGCTTACTCGGTGCTGTCAGATAAACAAAAGCGTTTCGAATTCAACAAGAGAAGAGCTTCCGGCTGGAATTCGAGCAGTACTTTGAAACTTATAGGACCTTCTCATCTTGAAATCAATTATAAAGAAAAGGAAGCTACTTCAGGTAGTTCCTTTGGATCTAAGAAGAATGTCAGTGAGTGTTCAGATAGAAGTAACAAGGTAAACAATTCGAGAGATACCGAGGCATTAAAAAATCACGAAATAGTTAATAAACTGGTAAATGAAATATGCTTCCAAGAGGTGAGCTCGGTTTCTGCTTGCAAGAAATCTAGCGCAGCAGGAGCTGAGAGATCTTTAACTAGTTCGTCTGGGAACCCATTGGTTCCAACGAAAACCACAGCTTACAAGATATGTGATCGAGATGTTTATGATTTTGACAGGACAAGAAAAGCTGAGGTATTTGCAGTTGGCCATATATGGGCTGCTTATGATCAAGAGAAAATGCCTCGCAGATATGCACGTATCAATGGTATAGAGAATACGCCATTCAAGTTGATTGTTACTTGGTTGAAACCTTCTCCGGTTAACGAAGACGAGAAAAGATGGCATGAAGTCGGCTTACCCATATCTTGTGGGTACTTTAAGCTAGATGCATTTGAGCTAGATAGATGTAATGGCGTGTTAGATGGACTGCCTGTTTTCTCTCATTTGGTCTCTCAGGTACAAGGATCGATCAACGAACCAGAAATTTACCCACAGAAAGGGCAAGTGTGGGCAATTTATAAAGATTGGCAGCCATTCAAATGGTGCTCGGATCCCGAAACGAAGAAAGGATGTACATACCAAATTGTAGAAATCCTCGAGGAATACCATAAGAACCTCGGGGTGAAGGTTGCTGGGTTGGTTAAAGTTGCAGGGTTCAAACGCATTTTTCGAAGACACAATGAGAAAGGAAACGAATTCTCTTTCCAAATATCTGCAGCCAAACTATTCATATTTTCTCATCATGTTCCAGCATTTAGGTTTAATGGTGGGGAGATGGATTTTATTTCAGATGGGATGCTTGAGCTAGACTCACTTTCAGTGCCTGAAAATTTAGGTTCGGAGACAGTTTCTACTAAACCACCTTTAATAGGTAGGGACAATTACAGTTCCAAGCAACACATTTCAAGATCTCCACCGGTAACGTCGGAACAAAAATCTATATCGTCAAAGCCTAAATGGGCATGCGAGGATTTTGCTTCTGGTCAAGTTTGGGCCTTATATGACAAGCCTGATTCTATGCCTCGACGATATGCTAGAGTAAACAATTTGGTTTCGAGGAGTGATGTTTGTGTGACATACTTTGAGCCTACCCCGCTGCTTAAAGATGAGATCCATTGGGTCGAAGAGGGTTTACCTTACGTGTCTGGATTGTTTAGAATTGGAAGAACAACGGTTAATCTGGAAATGCCGCGGTTTTCACATTTAGTGGATTGTGAGAGTTCAAGAGATTCAGATTTTCACAAAATATACCCAAAGAAAGGTGAGGTTTGGGCAATTTATAAGAATTGGAGTACTAAATGGAAGAAATGTAACTTAGACAGTTACGATTACCAGGTCGTCGAAATACTTTCAGATTTTTCAGAGGAAATGAGAGTAATCAGCTTAGTCGAAGTTAAGGGTCAAAAGACTTTCTTTCAAAGGCAACTACAAGATGGCTTTACATTGACCCGTGAGATTCCGAAGGAGGAAAATCTGAGTTTCTCTCATCAAATACCAGCTTTCGACGTTCCAGGAATTGAGAGACATGGCATCCCTGAAGGCTCTTTGCACCTTGAGCCTGATGCATTGCCTCCTAAATTCATCAACAACTAGCTATTGCCAACCATCACACTTGCACAAAACAAAAAAGATTTTTTTGACTTCCATCAGAGATGACTTTCATCTTAACTTGTTTGTCGAACTTGGTCAATACTTACTGTTTATTTTTTTTTTTGTTGAACTAATACTTACTGCTTATTGGCCCAACGTGTATGAGAACGAGGTTACAACCCGTGCCCGGTAGGTACCGACCGTTCTACAATCTCAACCCTTCGAGATAAATTTGGGAGCTCTTAATCTTTGGAGATAAGTTTGCGTGTCATCATAGTATCTCGCGTTGTCTCGTCCTCGCCGCATCGAAAAGTACCTATCCACTATGTTTTGGTTCACTGACAAACGCACTGTACCTTGCTTGTCACACAGGTCGTCTTTGGCTCGTCCTTGCTTGTCATACAGGTCGTCTTTGGCTCGTCTCCTTCCGTGATACGCACCTGGGGTAGTAGCGCGACCCTAGATCGTCCCGCCCAGCTATTATTGTGAAGAGATGTAATCTCAATCTTCAGAGATAAGTTTGAGAGATCTAATCTTAACCATAGCAGATGATGGTATATTCTAAAAAAAATGCCTCCTGCCTTATTAAATAGAATTAGGGCTGATTTTGAGGAATATAAAAAAATCCAAGTACAATGCCCTACATGTCTGGAGGTCTGGTAGCAGCATCTGCCACCATGATCTGCCTTGAGATGGTTTGAAATGTTGCCAAAAGGAAACAGAAAGGGGAAAACAACAATGGATAAAATAAGAAGAAACTCAGATTACAATCCACAGCTCAAATAATGTACCAAGTATGATTTTCCTTCCGTTCCATAAAGATCTCAGGCACGAGTATACATTTATTTTCAAGTAAAAGGATGGAGAGAGAAAATTAGCAAAGCTACAAATTATAATACTAAGAGGTCCTCCTTTAAGATAAATATCCTTCAGTAACGACGTCCGCCTGCAGTGGACAGGAGGACTCGACTTGGTTTCTTCCCTTTCTTTCCCAAACCATTCGCCTTTGGAACTTCCCCGTTGCCCGTATCAGATTTGGCTGTGGATATGATGTTCGCAAATGACAACGTAACATCACCCCTTGAACCTGCAGATAATAAAAGGACCATCGTCATTAGGACAGTTCAATGATTCAACTAAAAATTTCATAATTTGCAGTTCCGATATTATTAATTTTAATTTAATAGATTATCATTCAGTAAATCAATTGTATCATTGAGAATCCAGAAGGCTAGCATATGCTTAAGACACCATAAAGCCTAGTGTACAAGGATTATGGGGTTGAAGAATACCAGTTACACCAGCAACCTCCGTTCTTGCTTCTGTGTTGTGCGGAGTCTCAGCTGATCCTCCAGATGTGAAAGACGTAGAGTCAATCCCAGCAGCAAAACCTAAACGCGTAACTTCTGAGAATCGCTTCCTTTCACCGACTATTGGAGGACTTGTTGATGATACTGAAGAACTTCCCAAAGCTAAAAATGGACAAAACCACAGCAGGATATCATTAAATTAAAACTAATAAACATACCACTTACTACGAGCGCATAAAACACGCCAATCAAGAAATAAAGATCTATACAACTGCTTCAGATTTCACCTAAATAAACTGGCGTCATATATTTGCAGACTAGTCAATTTGGACAGGCGGAGGGGACCCATACCAAGGTCCTTCAATGACTTTCATTACATATACGAGAAGGCCACTAACCTTCAAAGTCCTCCATGGAGAACGTAGTGCCAACACGAGAAGAATGGCTAAAATTGGATGGTATTGGCATTGGTTCAGCTTCTGCCTTGATTTTCTCTTTATGTTCCTTTTCAGCAAGCCGTTTCCGTTGATTCTCCCGTTTCTTAATTTCATCAATGAAGGGCGATAGAGCATCACAGGGCAATAACTCACTCAAATCAATCTCACATAGCTGAAATGTTGTTGTCAATGAAAAATGACTTAAATAACGGTAACGCCTCCTCATAGCCTCTGATTGGGTAACCGTCTCCATCTGCAAAATCTTGCCGCTAATTCTTGGAGGAAGAGTATCATAGCTCCCGTAGTAGTTCAGGAGACACTTCATATTTAATGGATGAAGAATGAGGTGCTGTCCGTCAACTGCCTGATAGAAGGTATAAGATTCTTTTTCTTTCACATGGTCAGAGCCCTTCTGCAGTCCTTTGTTCTCGTTAAATGAAGAGGGCTCCATGATTTCTCCACCTTCAAATGTTTCAATCGAAACAGCATTTTGAACAACATATTCCTCTCCATTGGAGTTATCAGAATTTGTTTTTTCTGCCCATCTTGTTTCATACTTGTGAACAGTAGGAGGTGATGAAGATGCAGAACCACTTAATTCAGAATTAACAACATCAACATTTGCATTTGGAGCGACTACATGATTGTCTATCTTACTTGTATATTTACATGCCTTCGTATCCGAACAAGGAGTAGCAGGATCCTTTAATGGCGACCTGCAGCTAAGAGACCGTAACTCTGCCCAATTCTTCTTCCGCTGTTCTAGTTGTTCCATTGCTGCACAAACATATGGGAGCTGCTCTAAATCATCAACAAGCCCTGATTCTGCTTTAGCTAACCAACCATTTAATTCAGATATTGCTACTCTGACTGATAGCTCCACCTCTGATGCAATAGTGAACCTGGAGAAGGAATCACATATGTCGTCATTGATACAAATTACGTCATCATCTGCTCCTTGTTGATCTCTCTGAGATGGAATTAATGAATCTTTTGCCCGGGTCAAGAGAGTAAACTGTATATTGTTATCAACATTGTACTGCTTAACAGTTTCGATATTGATAGTGTACAAATCTTTCAATGATACCATCATAAAACATAGAGGGCATCTTTTCCAGCAGTCACCCTTATGATCTTCCGCCCCCATTAACAAGTACCTCAAAATACAAGGGAAACAAAAGATATGACCACATGTAGTTATCTGAGGACAAAGAGGACTTTCCAAGCAAATAGGACACTGCACAAGCTGTGGTGTTGAATATTTCACACAAACTACATTATCCCACTCCAACATTTTATCCGGATCCATCGACTCAAGTTCATCATTTCTAGGATTTAGCACAACAAACTTGTAGTTTGCCTGAATAAACAGATCTCGGTTATAAGGCTTTATCTTTTGTTGCTTCCTTGGTGGAGGAGGAAACCTAGGTTGAGGACGCGAAATACGATCATATTGAAAATTCAACAAGTGATTACCATTCATTGTCTGATTTCTCCGACCTGCTGAATGTGCAGAACTGCCATGAGAACCAATGGGTTCAGTAGTTTGTCGATTGGGTCCGGACTTTCCAGACCTGAATTGGGAGGATAACCCTCCTCTACCAGCGTGAGAAGAGCTTCCGTGATGTTGGTGTTGCCAATTTTTCCTACCATTTGGTGTTCTAACTTCACTCACCTAAAGGCATTAACATAAGTCAAAACAAAGTCATTTGAGGTACTAGAAAAAAATAAAGGAAACAAACCCGAAAATAACAAATTGCTAACAAAGACATAAATGCTAGCAGATTTTACCTTCTTGGAAGAACCAATGGAACCAGCTGGCTCTGAAGAATTTGGGCCTATAAAAAGCAATTAGTTAATTACAATCAAATTTCGAAAATCATTGAGCTACAAAATCATCTAACAGCAAGAAAACATTCTACTTTCATTCTATATTCTACTGAATTCTAAATTTCCCTAGCTTCAACTAAAATTATCAATTATAAACCTTAGAAGAATTGAGTATAATTCCTTTCTACTTTTTTTGATTTGATCACTCTAAAATAAGAAAAGATACGATCTTTGAATGTACTAGACTAACCCTAGGGTTTTCTCGCCCAAAATAAGAAGAGCAACAATTGCTGATAATAAGTAGACGAAATCGAGAAAACAAATAAAAGATTACCGGATGAGTGACCATAGGAGAGGGATATAGGTGAGCCGGCGGAGATGTGCAAAGAAGGAGGGGTGAGAGTGTCGGTGATGGCGGGATCTGAAAGGGGAAAATCAAGGAGTTGTTGAGGAGGAGGAGGAGAGAGTCCATGATTGAAATTAGGGTTTTGAGAGAGTGTTGGAGATGAAGAAGGTTTCGATCCGTTAGCTTGTGTGGGCAAGATGGACATGAAAATACACGATGAAATTGGGGGAAGATTTTTTTTTTTTTTTTGCTTTCAGCGAGAGAACGAAAGAAATCGGTGCTTGCCGAGAGAAGAGAGAGAGGGGAACAAAATAGGTGGTAATTTAGATATATACCGGTATAGGGGATTTATTCGAGAATATCCCGTTTTCAAGAGGGACTAAACTAGAATTAAACATTGATACTAAAAATATGGAGACATCATGACTAGGCAGACACTTATTACTTTCCTGAGTGACACGTCAATTGTTAACGTTGTAGACATGTACAAAACGTCAGCACATCTCTCACACGAGGGGAATGTTGGCAGGTCTCATCCAATGTTTTTTTTTTTTGTTGAAAGGGCCTCAAGGAGAAAACAATACAACACTGGCCTTCATGAGTCAACCCAAACTTTTCAAACAAAACCAACCAAAAATCTTCAAATACTATGTATCTAGTCAAAAATTAACCCCCATCTGATCTGATCTAATCTGATCTGATCTGATCTGTGTGAGTGTATATCAACCCCCTGTTCTCCTATGAACACCAACTAAACCAAATCAATGTTTCAACGACAAAAAAAATGAAGGAATTGAAGAAAATAAGCACTAAAGAAACCACAAAAATGAACCCAAAATGATGCATTGACACAAAATATTTTCAATTCAGTTTATGTCAACTAACGAGTTTTTGATCGTCAAACCCCACCCTCTCTCTCTCTTTCTCAATCTATCTATCTATGGTATTCAAACTTGAACCAGCATTTTTTATCAATCTACCTGTACAAGTGATTATTATTCGGGTACACTTGTTTTGCTATAACTTATCGGCAATCTTCCCAAGAGCATCAGCGAGCTTGTTAAGAACGGCGACTAAGCTATTGGCGTGGTCTGTCCTTTGTTCCCTATCCAATTGACAGTTAACATTCTGAGCTTCAAGTTGTGTAGTCAGCATACTACTATTCCTATCCAGTACTTGAATCAACTGCTCCTGCAGATTCATTTCCTCCCCTCCTCCTTCTGACGATGTTCTCTTCCTCTTATTACGTCCTCCTTCATGTGATGATGTTGATGCCTTCTCAGGATTTGAAGCTTTTTGCTGCTTTTCGCCTGATGAGATTCGAAAAACACCATTAAGCAATTCAGAGATATTGAAAATAGAGTTTCCTGGACATTATCTATGAGAGTATTTGCCAATGGGCAGAACAACCATTTGTAGGCTAACCAAGCTCAGCATTCAAATGGTTCCACTTAGAGGCCAAGGTCTAACAAATTTTCTCGGGTTCATACTAATTAAGCCTGGTCAATCAATTCATTAGAGTATAAATTACCCCGGTTATAGAAAATTCTAATTCTTCCGTTACATTTGACAGCTCAAATTGTATGACCAAGAACAAGCAACATAAGAAAATAACAACGGAAGTAAACAATTGCACTGAACACAAGAGGTTTACGTGGTTTGGTTGGTGAAACCTAATACACCGCAAACAAGGCGCGGTGATTTTCACTATGAATGACAAAAGTTTGTCAAGGGCTTTAGTATTTGTACTAAAACCCTAGCACTCGCCCACCTCTAAAACTCTCTGAAATCGAAAAATAGGATACCCTCTTTACATTGATAACAACCCTTTGTAAGATTAGGGCTACCATAAGTGAACATGTCAGGCCGCAATTTCCAGTTTCTTGGGTCGCAAAACAAGTTAGATATCGACCCATATTCACGACACTTTTCAACACAAACTATAGAGGAAAGTTAGTAAATCAATCCCCCAAGGCATGTCATCCCTAAGAATTTCTTGTATGAAAAGTTGTTCTACTATGACTTACTCAACTTTGAATGTTCTCAAAGAATATTTTTTTTTGCCGAATAACAGACACATTTTGCACTGAGAAGTTGGTCTTAATCCTTACCTTATCGAGCAGATTCTCAGCAACTATGTTTAGAGTAAATAACAGGAACTAAAGTATCAAAAGATCAAACACAAGCATCCAAAAGTTGCAAAGACTTGCATTTTAACAATCTTCAACATAAACAGTTACAAAACCCAAAAAAACTTACCCATATGGAGAACATTTGAGCAATTTCAATCAATTATCTTCATAAACCCATTCTTTGGTAGATAATTATAGCTAAAGAAAAATCATATAACTAAGGTAATGTGTGTTTCGTTCTCTTTGTGTAGATCTGAATCGTCTGAGTTTAACTCATTTCAAGCTTTTAATTCAGTTTTACTTTACGTCTTACCCAATGCACCTAAAATCTACCTCTAGACGATCCAGGATCCACAATTCAGACAAAAACAAACATTTTGAAATCTGATTGAAGTCCTTTCAGATCTTGAGTCAGGCAGCATGTCTGACTCAAGTCTTAGATAAAACTTAAATCAGATACAAATAGACTCGTGTATATTGACATGGGTATGCTTCAATTCAATTCAATTCAAACCCCTTTGAAGAAAAGAGAACATAAAAAACATAAATTACCCAAAATTGGAATAGGAGGTGAGATCATCTTCATCAGGTTAATCTCCTTATCAGGAACTGATTCTTTATCTTCTTGGCCAGATTGCTCAAAATCTGAAAACAACCCATCATCTGCGGTGGCCATCCGACCACTGTCAAATAATACTTCCTCCTCCACCGTCTCTACAGTTACTCCACCTTCATTGACCGCCGCCGGTACCACACCACCGTTCAAAATATCATAAACTTCTTTATCAAAAAAACCAGGCAACTTTCTCTCTCTTCTCAAATCATTTCTCATAACCCAAAATGATTCAGATTCTTCACTAATCTGAGATTCCCATTCTTTAATTTTCTTAAAATCACCGGCGAGATTACTCCATCTTTTCCGGCACTGAACCGGACCCCGATTCACACCATGACGTTTACAGTAAGAAGAAACTGAAGCCCATTTTGGTTCAATCGGGGTTGACCCAAAAGCTGAACTAGCTGTTCGACCTCTTCGCACCCGATTCTCTGCAACTTTTTTCCCTTGGATCAAAACGAGAATTTCATGTCTCGTCCATCGAGGAAGTCTCGGTGGTCTATTTCCGTCATCGGTGCCGTTAACCGACGTTTGTTCGCCGTTACTTAAGTTAACAGCTTTTTCTTCTTCTTCTTCTATTGGACTCATGGTTAGATTTAACGGCTCAGTTGACATTTAGACAAATGGTCACTACCCCACAAGTGTAGTAGAGACTTGAAGGATAAGAGAGATGGAGAAGAATAGAGAGAGAGAGAGAAAGTTTAAAGAGAGACAGAGAGAGGTCAAGATAATCTCCTCTCTAATGAAGGGGTTTAAGGAGAAGATTGGGGTAGTTGTGATTTTGGGTAGGTTTTAATTTTCTTCTAAAAATTTGTTAGGTCCTAATTCTAAATAGTGATGCCCATTATTAAGATTATAAATGGGTTCTTATATTCTATACTTTATATGCAATTTTCACTATAAAAGTAAATAAAAAATAAAGACATCACTGTCTTTTTTCTAAGTTGATAAGGCACTACTACCTTCCCTACAATTTAGGCCCCTTCTCTCTTATTCTTTCTCTCTCTTAACTCTCACTAATTGAGAGATTTTGAGTAATTAGTGACCTTTCAATGAATAAATACAAAATCCATAAAGATTTGAGGACCACTTGGGGTGCACTAAGGGTTGCTTAATATTTTGGGTTACAATGTACAAAATCCATTCATAAATATATGTCCTAACTATGTGTGTGGTTGCGATTTGACAATTTTCGTAGTATATTATTCTTCTAAGAAAAGAAACCATTTATGAACTATTCTTCAATCTTTTTCTTTATATTCTCTTCAATGGTTCTATGAACAGTGATTAAGGGTTGTTTACTAATTCCACAAGGTCTTAAGTATGGAGTTGACGTAAACTTTTATGCTAGAGCAATAGACTATGAATGATAATTGTCTGCCAATATTCAAGAGATTTGTCAAATCTCCTCATTTGATGGAAAGATTGTTATTCTAGATTTTAGAGATTTTAAGAAGATACTATTCAATATTGATACAATCATCATCTACCCATATATCCCACTTTTCCTTTTGGTAGTTGCAAACCTGTGATATCATTTTATAGGGTGCCAACAATTCAAAATAAAAAAAACAATTCAAAATAAAAAAATTATGTGTTATTACTTTCAATCACTATAAACTAAGCTCTAATCAAAAAGTCGACTCAGATATCAAGCGAAATATTTTTCTAATAAAGTATCCCTCAAATTTTAAGTTGAAACTTGGTTGTCTAAATGGTTGATAGTGTTGACATAAACTTCAAAATCATGGAGGCTACAACTCCTATTTTCAAAGGAAGAAGAATCCATGATTTATTACACTTGGGTTATTAAAGTATAAATTATGGAGTTTAGGTTGTTTTTTTCGTTGGAGGCCGTTTGTTTTAATGTTTAATTCGACGGTTATCGTCTTTATCACATCTTTGATATATCAAATGTCATTATAATGAATTTCGCAGTTCATTTCCACGAAAGAAAAAATTTTAAAATTGATTTTGTGTATTGTTATGTATAGTCTCCCTACCAGGGTTAATTTAAGAACGTATTCAAAGCTTTGGGTTTCATGACATTTAAAAGATTAATAAGTGGCAGACAAAAACTGATTAAAGTCCTAATCCTATTGTAGTATCAAGTGAATACAGAAATACCTCACCCTTTTTCCTGATAATATTAAACTTCTACCTTAATCTTCTACCTGCTCTCTATAGTTATTTGAGCACAACCTAAGATAGTCCAAGTTTTTGGGACCCACTAATATCCCATGTATGATTTTGCCTACATTATTGGATTTCAAACACTAGTCTTCATTTGCATCTTAAATTTAGAAAGTAAAAGTGTTTTTTATCGAAAACCTATACAAGAATTGGCTTGCATGTCTACTAAAAATCTTTTGAAGCATTAGAGTCAAATAGATTATAGAATTCAGACACAATAGAATTGTTGATAAGAAACTGCAAAAAGATATTTACTTGTTATGACAAAGTACCAAACCGTGAAAATGTAAACAATCACATTTAGACGAGTGAATTCAAAAATGGCAAGCAACTAAACTTTTGTATAACTTGAACCGCAAAATTACTACATAGTTCACAAGACTACTAGACGAGAACTTCAAATAGTTATCGTACCAGTGATTCTATTTGACTTCATATGTAGTTGTATGATCACTAATTTTGTTTTCCTACAATTTGTAAATTGTATGCGACAATGTCTTACAACAAAATGATTAATGTATTTAAATAGATTTCATGATTCATATACTTCCTAACAAGATAATAATATATCTGCAAATATGAATCGGTATTTGCACGAATAATTTTAAGTTTTGAAGCTGGTCACAAAAAATGCCAAGAGTGCTTAGCCTGGCTGGAAACGTATCACCTAGTAAAGACGCTTTCGACAATCTGCTGCTCCGCAATAGCAAAGCATCTTCTTAATTGTCCCATCTTGATCCGTCACACTATCAAGAGCATAGCCATAGTCGTATGTCAACTCCTGATGAACATAAATTGGAATTATTAGTTCAACTAGGTTGTACATTAGGGCAAGAAGCCCGGGACTGGTACTATACCAGGCCAGGATGCGCCACTACGCACAGCCTATTGGCCTGGTGGGGACCGGACCAGTTAACTGTTAACCTGCGCGTGTTTCAGACCGTTTCCACTATTTGAGTCCACAGTAATATTTAGTCATTGAGGAAGTTGAAAGCAAAAGTAGAGATTGTTGTGGTAAAAATTTGAAGAAGGGGTGGTCTGGAAAAATATCAAGATAGAAATAAAAACTATATTTACCTGAAGAGGAGGTATGTTATCGGCAGCGAATAAGACAACTCTGGCAAGTTTAATATCATGGTGGGTGCTCAAAACGCATTGAACAAAGAGATTAGGCGCGCAACTATGATTGATGAACCGGGCAACACCACCAATTGAGCCAGCGTCTATACAAAACTCAGGTGCAGAGTCCGTTTTCTCAGGTTTATCTAGATCATTAGGGATTGCTACATCTCCTTGTCTCTTCTAATTAACCACAATGAGAAATTTAATTAGATCAGTGCGCACTATACAAATAAGACAATGACGATTAATCATCGCTTACGAAATGTGTTGGACAGAGAGAGAGAGCGAGAAAAAAAGAGATTAGTCATCATACCTCGCGTCCATCAAGCCCCTTCATTGTTTGCAAGCAATCGATCTCAAAAATGAAATTATTATCAGCCACACTATCTAATTCGTTGGTCCTCATAAGCACACCTGTGTATTCACATATAGGAGCTCCTGAAGGAATAAAATCCCACGATCTTACTGCCCATCCTTTCTTGGGAGTTCGATAAACCTTTAAGAAACATTAAAACCGGATTACAAAGTCAAATTGTGTTTCTAGGAATTGGAAGTTCAATTCAAAGTGAAGATTATCAGAAAGGTAATTGATATGCAACCTCTAGTCGGTACTTCAAGCCCCGCTGAGAAGTTCGGTTAACACAATCAGGCCCACATTCACAATTAGGTCCACATTCAAATACAACAGACTTCGCTTCAATCAATCTGGAAAATGAGAAAGTAACATTTTTACATTCACAGCAGAAAAATAAAAAGTGAATCCAGTATAACCATATTAATGGTTCTTAGTGATATATAAGCAGACAGCACTGCTCAGGATGATATTAGCCACAAAAACTCGTGCGTTAAGGTACAGAGAAGTTATAAGTACATTTTAACCATGAATTAGTAGAGAAAAGAAAACCTATTTTACCTGCCACCATCCTTGGAGACATATGGGAAGTCAGAGCCATTAAGCCTTGCACAACTACAACTTCTGGGATCAATACAGCGTCCTTTGCAACTGCATCCAGCGGCATTTCCCGGAAGCCTTATAGTTTCAGGAACTATGACAGATTTTGTATATTTATAACCTACACATTTGAAATTCATTAAATGAAGTAATAATAGTGAATGACTCCCGACTCTGTACAACCATATCAGTGCCACAAGATATAAATATTATGCTGTTTCGTTTAAGAAAGGTGGGCGCTTAGAATGGAAAGGTAGAAGTTGTGAATAATAAACAAGAAGGGCAATCAAATTGACCTAAGTGTTGAGAAATGATAACAAAAAACTTAGTAGAGATAAGCAGGGTAAAGAGAACGAGTGAACACATGTTGTAAGAGTAAATCATCAAACAAGAAGCATCTGTCAAACAAATTAGAGAAGTACATTTTATCGACTACCAAAATATCAAACTGGAAAATACGTATTTCTCCAACTATTGCTTACGCAGAAAAGGACTATAACATGTAATCCAGTCAGCGAGATGTATTGGAAAGTTAACTCAAGTATCTGAAGTTCAAAGAGCCTTCAAGGCCATTAAAGTCTTATTACCATACAACCAATTATCCATATTAAAGCATCAGTTGAGGTGGGTGTGTCATGGTTTCCATGTTAGCTAGTTCTAAGAGTTGTTGTATCTCTATACAAACATCTCCTTTCTATGTTGGGGAATGAAAATGTAAGACATGTGCCTAGTGTGTAATGTCTTACATTTGGAAATAGAGATTCCAGGACGGAAAGCAGGACACTAGTTAATCTAGTATGGAAAGAATAACTAACATCGAGTACCACAGAAAATAGCAAAGGTATTGTCCTCCAATGGATATATATTAACAAGCTGAAAATAAATAACTAAAAAATAAGGTAACAACTTAGGCCATTGAACTTACCAGTTGGAGCAACAGGTGGATCATCAACCAAGTTAGAAGCTGGAACTGGAATATCTTCTTGCCCCCCACTAATATCTTCACAGACCAATCTTAATCGCAAAAATAAATAAATAAATAAATAAACAAAAGAGCCAGTGGTGTTGTGTTATTAATTATTCAGCTAAGGACATAGAAATTGGCATTGTCATTGTAGAATTTCAATTCATACCCACGTAACTCAGAAACAGAACTAGGAGCTTGTCCGCGAACAAAATGAACCTGTAGTTATATAAGGCCAGGATGAAAAGAAAGTAAGAACACTAGTCTAATAAAAGGAGCTCAATTCCATAACAAAAATAACTACAGAAACTTAAGCATAACTTTTTGAAGTTTGAACTTAATGAGTAGACCGCTTCCTTCATCTAAACTTCATGCAGAGTAATCATATATTGTTATCTTACAAGACCTACTAAAACGCGTAAAATTTGCTAGCCAAGCAAGACAAGTCAAAAGTAACAAGTTATGACTTCCTAAACTACCATGTATGATGTAACAGCTACTACAATAGTTCATAATAATAGTTAGCAATCCTAATATAAGAAATAAATATTTAAATCCACAATGAAACTCGATAAGCGAATAAGGGAGCATGATTTAACATATGCGTTAACTCAAAGGAACTGACACAAAGAAACTATTAAAAAGTAGCTCCAGGTCCAGGGCTTGATGTGGTGCTACATGTACCTCTCTCCTATTTCCATAACCTAACAGCCAAGCAGAATATTCAAGCAAATAACAGCTGAACCCCTATTAGCATTAATTATATATTTTGAGCAAGAAACTTCATGGTTTTATAACATCATCATACATTCATATTATTTAGACTTGCGAACATTTAAAGCTGTAAATATTCGAGAAGATAGGGAACCTGGTTGGTGGTCAATGCAGGTTGTCCCTCAAGCCGCCTTAAACGATACTTAAAAACGGTAAACCCCGAAGTACCTGTTTCCGCCCAATAGGTAACCACCTGTAAATCAAGGACATACAAATGCAAAAGATTTATTGGATATGCATATAATCCTTAACATAAAGTGGTAGATAATGTGCATATTGAATAAAGCATCTCATTTTGAATGACGCCGAGTAAAATATGGCTGGATAATATCCCTGTAACTGAAAATAGAAGCTCTTAGTTGCCACCTGATGTAGTAGAATATTTGTACTTGGAAACAAATGAACAAGGCAGAATTATTTTACATTTGAACAGCCAACAAAAATAAAATTAACAAATCTATGAGCATTAGTACAATCATGTGTCAGAAAAGAAGGATTAGGCTATGCTTGTTCGTGTTAACATATTTCACACTTTATATTTCTGATGCAATTAACATTATCTCTTATTATTTGGTATAGCTAAGTATCTAGTGACCTCAAAATCAATGGGAATCAAAGGGATGCTGGTCTTCACCAAAATGGAGGTCTGGAAGTAATTAGAATTACACCTGTTTCCCACATTATTTTTTTATTTTCACTTAGTCCTGCCTCAGCCTTTTCACGAACTCGAACTCACCCTTAACGGCTTAAATAACAAAATGCTCATATAACCCTCCTCAATGTCACATTAAAGTCAAAGCATAGCTAAGTACTAAACAACGAAACTAAAAGAATCTATAAGTTAACAGAAACTTGATGTCACAACCGATATATTACTCAAAACTGAGATGCATAGAGATTTAATTATGTTGTTGATACCCACATTGTATAAGCCATCATAGGTGTAAACCTTTCCGCAATAGCTACTCGAAGAAACATGCCCACGAATCACTCTCACAGGAACACCTTGTGCTATATTATTCTGCAACACAAATAAAAGTACAAGTGTTGGTGAACAATAAAGAATAGTCCAAACAAAGAGATTTCACTATACAAATGAACATTGCAAGAAATAACATTGACTTACCAATGTATCTCCCTCCACACTAACTTAATACGAAAAGGGAAATATAAATTTGGCATTCACATGCTATTGTTAGCATATATATTAATATATGAATGGAGTAATCCGCCATAAAACACAAAAGTAAAGAAAAAATGTGCAACACGCCCTCTAACTCATCAGAGCTTAAGTTAGTATATTGCAGACTGCATTTAGCTATTAGCCTGAACTATAAAACACAATGCACCATGCCTCAAGGCCCTCAAACGATTTATGAACTATAGTTCTTCTAGCAGAAGTATTAACTCTAAAAACGTAAACAAGGAATTTGCATAAGATGGAAAGGGTGAACAGAACTGGAAGCAAATAAAAATACAAAGACACCACAAACCTTAAGTGCTAAATTTCCACGCTTCATGACTTGATCACTGATTTGATGTTTATTACCAAGTAAATCATTTCCACCTTGACCGGTATAAACAACGTCATCTGAGTTATCATGATCATCTTCATATTGGCCAGACAACACAATTGCAATCGCAAGTGGGAAAGTATAATCTTTGTAATCCGTCTGTAGAATTAATGTGGCAGAAAATGAGTTAAGTTGCAAGTATCTCTCCAAAAACACATGTAGAAATTTCGAATTACAAATAAATTTCAAATGCACGAAGAAACATGAGCACAAATACTCAATGACAAAAGAACGTGAACAAGACAAAAAAGGAAACGCGAAAAAAGGCCACAACATGCAAAATTTAGTCGTTTCTAATCTAATGTTTTCCGACCAATATCACAACTGCTGGAAAATACATACAAAGATCACCAACCACGACTATAAATACATTACCATTTTTTTGTAGCTTACTCCCATATAATCTATTCCATTTAGCCAGTGTCTATGAAAGCCTACAGCAACCATTTCAGCCCGCGAAAAGAACTGATGTCCAACATCAACACCTGGAACCATAAAACGTTAAGGCGGTGTCCTGTAAGAAAATTGTAAATTTGAAGTGTATTGTATTTCAGAGCATATGTTATATCGTATAGCCGTATAGGTGCTTTATTACTATAAAGATAATTAGGAAACACAGATATGTAATTATGAAAGCTTGCGTACCCCTAAAGATGCGAGAAGAAAGAGAAGGAGAAACTGCAAACCTGGGAGTTGCCCAAACCTTTTTGTTGGGTACAAAATAGCGTTAGTCTGTATCATCTGCCAAAGAAAGTAAAGAGGGTCACCAGAAATGGTATACAGGTCTTTTCTACATTATTGGTAATTATATACTGTTAAAGATATAATATTGGAGAAAAACTAAGGCGCACGCAATAAAATTTCGCCACCACGAAAATTCACAGTTCGGCATGTGTTCGATGAATCGCGAATCATTAATGAGAAATAGTAAATATCTTTACTTACGTATTCCTATTTTATACAGTTAAACAAACACATGCAAGATGCAGTAAATATCCACGTTTGATAGCATTTTAGTTCTCACCAAGTGTAAAACCAAACTAGTATAATGGTGAAAAGTATATGCTTGCAACCGTCAAAATATGGTGGCCATATGATATGCAATCATACAACTTAGAGAACCACTTCGAATGTAAGTTAACAGGAATCAGGATGTACTTATACAAAAGTGACTGGAAATCTTGTTCACAGTTCACGACAAAGTATATACATTGCTAAAGTGAGCAGTTCAACAGTAGGGTAATTATCTGAATCAAATTAGGGAATCTGAATAGCTACACCATGTAAAAACTTTTACCTTTGTTATAGCCTTCAGATCAGGACGCTTAGAAGATCGCTTTGCACCCTCATTCTCACCCTTTTGTGCATCCTTTGCACCATCACCCTTCTGGAAACATTTCTTAAGATTAATACAAAAATGTAAATGTAAGGTTGTATCAGTACTTTTAGGCATCTACACCTGAACAATATACTTTAGTGATTAAAGCTGTGGCTTGTCTTAATGTTTTTACCTTTGACGCTGTTTAAATTGATTTGTAATCTAGATTGGCTCATTTTAATCAGCTAAAGATCAAATACATTCAAGTTCGAACTCACATAAATCAGACTTAAATGCGTAAACTATGCATAATTGCCCGTGATATAAGTTTTGGAAACATAAATTTAAAGTACTGAATGTACGGGTTTTCAATACTTTAAAGTGCAAAATATTAAATTTCAGGCTGTTCATTCCACTAAATAAATGTTTAGCAATTAGTGCCAGATATTAAGCTCCTAGTTGGAGCTCCTTTTTAAGCATCATAAATAGTACTAAAAAGAACATTTACGCCACAAAATATTTAGACATTTACTTAATTTGTCTAAAGTTTCAAACACTTGAATAATAAACCCCAGTGCACGTCTCCACCATCACTTTCCACCACTGAGTCGGTACTTATTGATGGTTACTTGCCAGGTCTTCTATCTATCACCCTTCACTATCTAGTATCTACGGGTATGGTCTTGAGCCTTCCTTGCCCCCAAGTGGTTTTGGGCCTTCTCGCCCTTAAAAGATAACTCAAGAGGTGAGGGTTTCACTCATACTTATAACGTGACCAGCACGTCCTCCCACAACCATCAGTATCCAGTCCGTACACTCACCCGGTATCACTCGCTTCTTCTACAACAAACAGAACACGGACATAATGTCCACCCCACGTATTAGTGAAGCATATTACTTCAACTTAATAGTTTACATAGTGGATATGAATTTCTTACTTTTGTCTCTTATTGTGATGTATTTCTTATGCCATTGAAGTTCAAAATTTGACGACTGTCTTGTTGAGAAAGAACACAAATGAAATAAAATTCAAAAGGGTGCTTGCAACTTCTAAAACAGAAGTCATACATGAAGGGAAAATCGACAATCTCAATTTTCTTGAGTTATAAAAGGGCACACATTATTATCTTGTCACTTGTAAGTAATGAAATACTAAAATCCTATTAAGCTCCATTAACATGATTATTAAAGCTTACCTTCTTCTGTTTAGTCTTTACGACTTTCACAGGATCAACCTCAGTTTTCTTGCATCTTGTTTCTTCTTCCTACATACAAATTACACACATAATTATACAACTTGCCTAAATCAAAAACCAATATCAACAATGACATTTCTAGTTTAATAATGAAATGAAATGAACTGACCTGAATGAAATTGAGATAATGTTTGTTAAACAACCTAATCGTATCCTTCACTTTAGCATATGCGCTCTTCTCCACACTATCTGGTAAACTGTTGCTCTCAATCCTCTCTTTGTTTTCAACAACTACTTCTTCTTCTTGTTCCAAACTAAGTTCATTCTGAACGGAATCAACAGCTGTGATTTCAGTTGAGTGATTATCAACTTTTTCAGTGAAATCCATCGTTAAGGTTTCTTTTTTTGGTTTTTCAACTTTACTAGTACTACCTCCTCTTTTCCTTTTGGTACCTCCTCTCTGATCTTCAAAATCGTCAACATAATCGACCTTAGTTGGTTGATTCTCCTGTTGCTTCTTAATTCTAGCACTACATCTCCTCCCTCCGAGAACAGACGGAGGAGCGCTTCCGTTTTCCACAATCTGAACGTCGGAATCGTTGCTCATGTTCTGATTTTTTTTTTATCGAGATGGAGAAGACGAAAGGGATTTTCGAAGTTGACGATGAAAATTCTAGGGTTTCATATTCCGGGGAGAATTAAGAGCACAAATAAAGAGAAATGATGAGGTGAATATGGAAAATGTGAAGGCGTACAGCTTTTCGATTTTGAACCTGGGCGGGAAACCAAATTTGAAACGCGGGTTTATATAGAAAAGTAGGAGTAACTCTTAAAAGTTGAACCAATTTATTTCATTGGTCAATTCCTTCCCAAATTTGGGAATGTTTTTTTTTTTTGAGAAATAAGATGAAAATGTTCAAATTTCCCATATGAATATGATGGTGGTATATTATGGAGTATTTAAAGGGGTTTCTATTTATATACTTTTTTATTTATGAATAGAAATTTTCAAATTGGTAAATTTGACTGGTTAAAGATGAAAATAATGACGTGGGAAGTAAACACGTCAAATGCAATATTTTAGAGAATGGGTGTAGAGATTTACAGACGGTTAAAAACAAAACATTATTCATGGATCACGTAAGAATTATTGTAAATGTTTTAAAATGTATTATTGTTGTTTGATGTTGTTGTGTAAGCACCGGCAGAATCTCGAACAATAATTAGTAATCATAGTTATTGTTTCTTCCTTTTCCACATATGATTGTGATAGTATTTCATAAAATTTTATAAGATCTATTGACAAATATGTTAACATTTTAATCTTCACGTAGATTTTGACAGTTCCCCATTCCCCGGAATCTCCACTTTAAATTTAGGAAATATATGTTAACATATTTGTCAATAAATGTTAATATAAGATTGTATGAGTTCGTTTTCAATATGTTATTGACTGAAAGTGGAGATTTTAATCTTCACGTAGATTTTGACAGTTCTAGATTCGGAATGTAATGACTATCGTTGATCGTAGTCAATTTTCAAAAAAAAAAAGTCATAACTCAGAATATTTTGTCAAACACAATCGCGAAATATTTCCTAAATTTAAATTAGGTGTACGAAATCATACTTACAATTATTTCCTTAATGGTTTCTACTTTTTTTTTTTTGAGAAATCGACTACGATCTACGTTAGTCGTTACAAGGTATTGATACATCATGAAGATGTGTGACGAGCACGATAACTGCCTAAGGTAAACTATAATGAAAGAAGTCTAAAACCTGACAAATTTATTACAATATTTACTTTATATATATTGCTTAAATTACACGAGGTAACTTTTGATGACCAATTACTTTATATATGGAAACTATGGTCGTTCTTTATCCGGGGCGTGGGACTCAATTGGTGCTGTCCAAAGTCGCTCTCTAATGTAATGGCCCAATGGGGAGGAACAGCAATTAGGAAGTCGCGCCGAGACCTATGGAGGCTGATCCCTTTTGCCATTTGCTGGTCAATATGGAAAGCTAGAAATGATGGAATCTTTAAGGATTCCCCTAGACTCCTCGTAGTGGAGGTGGAAGATGTTCTTAGGCTTCTATTTCACTGGAGTAGGAACCTAGGATGGACCGTAAATTTTTCTTATTTTGATTTCATTGCTAATTGGGAGAATGTCATATCGTAACAATGTAGATGTGAACCCCCATTTTCCGTTGTATCTTCCTCCGTTTCCTTTAATTTAATCAAATTTTTCAAAAAAAAAGAAGGGTGTCCAACCGAGACTCGATCCCACGGTCACCAAAGGGTGGTGGACCCTTCATAGTTTCTATTGACATTAGGGAATTTCAACCGAATTTGTTGGAACGATATTGAGAATTTCGAGCGAAATGATGTAAGTTTTGGAGAAAATCTAGAGAAGCTAGATATAACTGTGTAACTGGCGGTACATTGTTTATGTTATGTTTTTAATTTTAAATTTATTTGAATGATCAACTCCTGACTTAACGACATAAATCGATTTTATTTGAATCGATGTTATCTTTTATGTGTGCCAAAAATTATTCAATTTACCCTCGAACGAAACTGTGTAATTGATAATACTTCTCAAAATAGGTTATGTTAATCCGATATATACAGTTATATACATCGATTTTGTGTTTCAATATGATTCAATAATCTTGTTTTATACAACTTCCGTATTCTTATATTTCAATGGATTTGAAGATTTCCTTACTAAGCGAAATATATCGCAAGAACGGACCGAAATTTCCATCGAAATCGAGATTTTATTACCTGGTTGAACAACAAGAGCAAAAACCTACCTAATCATAACTCGAAATCTCAATTATTCAAAACTAGCTTCTTATTCCATTCAAGAGTATTATTCTCAACATTTCAAAGTAATCAGACATAGCTTAGGTTGAAAACTTAAGGCTCTAACCAACAATGATGCTTTCCTGGCCATACTTCAATCTTCAAGATACAAAAGTTGAGGCACATAAATATTTGATATACATGTATCACACTCTCTTGAGACCTATTCGGAGAGGGCGTTCCTTGGTTAAACCCCGTGACTCAATTCTCAACCTGCTGTCCCAGGATCTGGACCTCGGTAGACTGATTCTAAGCACTCCTTCGCTTTCTGAACCTTGGATTGAAGATAGAAACTCCCGCTTGTTTCGTTCCGCTTAAATAAGGTATCATATCGCTGAATAAAAAGGCTACCAATGACTTAGGTTCATTTCATATGCATAAGAGGATCTGGTTCTACTAAGTTGAGCAGGAAAAGGAAATAATGAACACGAACCTTCAAAACCTCCTCCCATGGTGTTCCCTCAGAGATGCCTAAGATCTGTCGTGCCTCTGGTTCAGTCATAGTCTTGCTCACTCTACGGACTGTGTTTTGTATTGTTTCTTGAGCAACACCAGACTTAGACGCGTCTGTTCACCGCCACATACGATAACTGAAATTAGAATGTGCAACTGATGCGTATGACCACACAAACAAAACTAGAATGAATCGAACAAGATACATAACCTAGTTGAACTATTGAAGTAGTACACGTGGGAAGAAGAAATGGTTGGAGAGTGACTGGTCGAACAAAAATACCACGACCAATCTTCTGATACTTCAAATGTGAAAAGAACATACACCGCAATACTGCATGATATAAAGAGGTAAACTAAACGGAAACTTACTTGTAAGCGCTTGACGATATGCTTGCACAAGAGCCCTTGCCAATATTCCAGAGCCCATAACTACTAACTGAGCAATAACTCTTGCAGCCTGTGCCACAAAAATCGTAGAGAAATCAACTTCAAGGACTAAATACCGATATAGAAAAGAGAACAGGGAACGGATTTTAGTTTGTCCTGTGGAAACTTTGAAATATATTTGTCTTATGAATCTCCACCCCAAAGGTTATAAAAATATTGATAGAAGACCGAGCTAAGGAAAATAAGAAAATCTAATTGAATACATAAATATGCAATCTCCACAAGATAAAAGAAAACAAGAGTAATAGTCACATACCATGGTTGAGAAACAAAGTCCTGGTGAGATAAAATCACTTCAGTAACAGAACAAAGAAGCGACCTAAAGCGTCGGACCTGAAACTCCAATAATTAAACAGAGGTTCTAAGAGGATAAAAACAAGCTAAGTTGCATAAGAATGACACTAAACAACGAAACCTCAGGCAATTCTAAAGATATGATACTTCTCAGAAACTTCATCAATGCATTTGCAAGTCAAAACAGATTTTACTGGTATAAGTAATATTTTGATTCTTTTAAAGCACAGACCGAAATACAAAGATATATGTATTAACCACTCCCTTCTCACTCTTTTCTCATCGAGTAATGAAGGTTGAACTACAAAGATGCTTATCTCCTGTAACCATGGAACATAAAGATAGCATACAGACATACACTACTTCATGCCGACCATCACCTTCAAACCCTAGAGCCTACCAGTAACAGGGAAACAAAAAGATACCAACTTTTTTCTATCATCCAATTTTAGGAGCTTATGGGTAACAGGGGAATTCCAATTTGATGCTAATCATCGAACTCAAATCGCATAATCCATTATCTATTAAAACACAAAAATTAGGGTTTTTAGACACAATTTTCAGATTCTTTTACCCCAAAAAGTTAGGGTTTGTTTCTCCAGGATCGTGTAATACACTTCTGAATAATAAATTCACATCAGAGATGCCAAAAAAGATGAAAGCCTAATTTATGCTTTAGTTTTCTATCGTTAAAATAAAAAGAAATGACCTAAATGTTAGAACTTTCTAAACCCAAGAAAGCCACAACTTCATCAATCAGCATATATATCAGGTATTCAGTGATCCGTTCAAAACATCAAGAAATAAAATGGAACCTATTGAACAAAATTTAATATAATAAACAATTTGACAAAGCGGTTTACCTGCTGTTTACACGAAGAATCTAAACCGGAGAGGAAGAAGAAAAACTAGGGTTTTCAGAGAGAGACAGCGGGACAGAACATAAGTTTTCTTTTGGGTTAATTCCATTTTGGCCCCCTAAAATTACCAAATCATCACCCGAATGCCCCCCAAAGGCGTTTTTTTTGGGTTATTTCCCTAATGGCCCCCAACTTTGTGACCAGCTTCCCGCCTGGCCCCCTACTTTATGAGAAATACTCATATGGTCCCCTTCCGTTATAACACCGTTACGCGAGAATGTGCATTTTTCTCTTTAAGTTTGATAGTGTAAATTGCCAATAAAAATAGGCAAGAAAGAGTAGTATTCTATTGAGTCTTAAAAAAAGTTAATGGTTACAGTCAAGGAAACAATTAAATTAACACCTTAGAAAATAAAGGTTTCAGTTTACAAAACTCAATTTTAGAAATCCACATATTCTAATTCAAAATGAAACTTACAATAAACATCGCCATGTGGGTTAGGCATGTGGGTTAATTGATTCCATCCAGATCCAGAAGTTACATTTAGTTCCGCAACTGAAAGCATTTAAAATATCTGGCTAAGTGTCACATTTTTCGGACTGGGTCAAGCTACATGCTGAACTGCCTTGTAGGTGAGGCTTATGGTTCATAGGAATAGGCATGTGTGTCTGTTGTTACTATGGTTATACCCAGGCAGAGAAGCTACTACTTGTATTCTCTGCTCGTATGAGTTTAATTTCTGAATATAGATCCCAAATATTTATGGTTAACCTATACGAAAATGACAATCTGTCCGACAACCCGCCTTATTTTTAAGCGGCAGTCCATCTCATATGATGGTTAAATTTTTTGTGGGAGAAGAAAAACATGATATATGTTACCATTTAAAAGGGAGAGTAGTAAGAAGTTATTGAAGAATCTACCAAATCCATTATCAAATTGCTTACACGAAATTAACCTAAATGTATGAAATTTAGGATTTCACGGGAAGAACCCTAGTTTTCAAGTAGAGCTTGCTATGTAGAGTTTGATATGTATAAATCTACCAAATTCGGAACCCTAATTAGAATCCTAGTTTAGGGTTTTAATTTGGGGGCTAGGGTTTCAATTTTTAAGAAGGGTTTCTCTTATTCTAAATCAATGGTCCTTAGGAAGAACCCTAGCTTGTGAAATATGTGAAGAAACTGAGAGCTCGGTTTCTTTAAAACTTGAATTCAAAGTTTATGATTTCTGCTCAATGATTTCACCCTAGATAAAATCAAAACCCTAGATAAAATCTGTGCAGTATATATATATATATATATATATATATATATATATATATATAGAGAGAGAGAGAGAGAGAGAGGAAGTGATACCTGCTGGGAAGATGAGAGAGGGGAGAGGTCCAGATCGACAACTTCTCTACGATGAAGATGAGAGGGTGCGATGAAGATGAGAGGGTGCGATGACAGTCGTGAAGATGAGAGGGAGCAAGACCGAGAGCTAAAAGAAATGAAGAGGGTGTTTGGCCAGAAGGAATGTTTGGGGGTGGGTTAAACAAAAAGCATCTTTTAAAGATTCTGTATTTCCCTTTCTCTCTTAATCTACACCATTGAATTAAAATAGTTCAGATCTTATCCCTTAGATTTAAAGAGAATTCATCACACCCGTCTTTTATATATCCCTAGTGATAAATCTGAACGGTTGGGAGGAGGGAAAAAGATACCCTCCTCCCTTATTATATATATATATATATATATATATTAAAATAGTTCAGATCTTATCCCTTAGATTTAAAGAGAATTCATCACATCCGTCTTTTATATATCCCTAGTGATAAATCTGAACGGTTGGGAGGAGGGAAAAAGATACCCTCCCTTAGGGGTGGGAATTGGGCGGGTATGGGCGCCCATGGGCACTTGAAGCATCGGGTTGGGCGGGTCGGGCACAAAATTTCAATGGCTATTAGGGTAAGCGGGTTAATCGGGCGGGCAATTTTAAAATTTGCCTTGTCCATTACCCGCCCAAGCCCATTAAGAAGCTCGGGTAATTCGGGTATGGGCGGGCGGGTAGCGGGTAATCTCATGACTTGAAAAAATTCACTTTTTCCTCTCCTTTTATAAAATCTCCAAACACCTTTCCTGATTCTAAAGAGACAATGTGAGATTAAAACTAGACATTATTTGTATTGTTTCTTTTAGGAATTTAATCTCACATTGAAAACTAATGAAGAATTCTCATGAGATATAATAAAACTTATCCCACTTTTTGTTCCCTCAAAGCCAAAGACTACTTCAGTATTCAACTAGGAATTCTCTTGGGCCACTGGAAATGCATTGGGTTCGTGTGATTGCCCTTAAACATATTTGTTTACCATCTCAACTAAGCCTAGCAACATGGACGGTTGGGCTTCATCAACCCATAAAGTTGATGTAATTTGGTTGGTTATCAATGGGTGAGCTTAAGTGGGTGCGGGCATGGGCGGGTGCGCGGGTAGAGGTTTTAACCCATGCCCGCCCACCAAAATTTGGCGGGCTGGGCGGGTTGTGCCCGAGACGGGCGCGGGCGTCCATGGTCCTCGTTGGGTTCGGGTGCCCGTGGGCGGGTTCGGGCTTATGGGCAAAATTCCCACCTCTACCCTCCCTTATTATATATATATATATATTTTTTTTTTTCATCTCCTCTCTCTCACTCTAAACTCCGGCGAAGGGGGTTTCCCTTCGCCGGAGTTTAGAGAGAGAGAGAGGAGAGATTAAATAAAAAAAAAATATTTTTTATGTTTGAACGTCGCCGGTGAAGATGATGAAGTGGCAAGAAGATGAGGTGGCAGAGAGAAGAGATGAGATGAAGGTGAGGTGGAGAGAGAGGTGAGGTGGGAGAGAGAGAGAGAGTGAGGTGAGGTGGAGTGAGGTGAGGTGGAGGTTTTTATTTCTCCATAACAATTTACAAAATAAAATTTTCAAACAAAATTGATTAATTTTTTACCAAGTCTTCACACCCGGAAACTATTTAGCTTTCCCCAAAGCGCTTATAATGAATATTTAGTCCAAGTTGACCCATCTCTATAGAAAAAAAAAAACAGATCTCTATCATTTTTATTTAATTATAATACCTATTATAACCTTTTATATAAGAAAAAAAACCCACTTTTGAAAACAAATCCCCAAAATTCTCTTTCTTTTTTTTCGCAATTTTTTTCGATTGATTTCAAACTTAAACACATTTAGTATAGTTTAAAAAAAAAACACATTTAATATAGTTAAAGTATGTCTAGATGTCAAAGTTACAGTATTTTTCTGTTTATTGATTCTTGTTTTGTTTCATAAATAACGTGTTATTTATTGTTAAAGTGTCATACTTTATTTCATTTTTTTATATGTATCATACATAACACATTATGTATCAACAATGTTTCTTCCAAGAGGGCAAAGAACTAAAATCTTATTTTCTGAGAAGATTGAACCTTATTCCCTTTTTGAATTTTATTTTGAACCTAAAACTCGTGGACTCTTCTTTTAACGGTTTACATTTTCTTTTCCTTTTTTACCTTTTCCTTAGAAAGATAATGGCATACATGTCTTTCTCTTTCTTCGTCAAAGATGGTGGATGGAATAATTCTCAAACTTACAAATTGAAAGGGATAATGGCATGTTAAAATCAATTTCTCCACATTCTCCCCCTCTTAGAGTGTTAAAAACACACTACATCTCTGTTCCCTCCATGGACACCTTAGTTGGAATTGCCATCTCATTCAAAGAGAAAGCTATCAAACATATGAAGTATCTTCCTCTTCAACCAGCTAGAGACAAACTGACACGATCCACTGATATTCGTCACATGGTAAACCACCGCCTCTCAAACCTTCTCGACTGATTCTACTATAAGGGCCAATGATCCATTTGACAACAGCTTAGGATGGCATACCCTTAAAGTTTATCAGACCTTCTCGACTGATTCTACTGTAGAGCCCAATGATCCATTTGGCAACAACTTAGAATGGCATACCCTTAACAACTTAGAATGGCATACCCTTAACGTGAACGGTAAGACCGCCTTGGCTTCCTCCCCTACTGGTTCTACCATAGAAGCCAACGATCCATTTTGGCAGCACCTTAGGTGGCATTGCCTTTAAGTAGACGAAGAGGTTCAGCCGAGGAAGTTTTTTTGGAGCAAACAGAGGGAAAGATGGGCTCCAAGTTTGCGTCTACTAGCAAAACACGGGTTAGTTACATTTAGGTACTCAATGCTATCCAAGCTTCCAAATTTGGCCCCATTTTTCCATTACAAGTCAGTTCTCCCAGGGATTCGGGGTCCAAGTGGGAGTAGTAGGTTAATGACATTACACATTATAACAAAAAAAAGGAAATACTGGGTTAGATAATCCAAACTGAACAAAATAGTTTTCTTTTCCCCTGTTTGAATTCTAAGTTAAGAAGATAAATAAATTTCGTAAGACTAGATTACGATGCCAGTTACAGAAAAACCCATAAATACTGTGATCAGTAACGAGAATTTCAATTCAATGATTCAACTCATCTGCTGACAAGCTCGAATGAGTTGGGTATCTCCACTGCACATCAGCCCAAGTACTTTGTCCGTCTGTAACGTCCTTTACAACAGATGCCACCTCTTCAATAGGTACCCGTATCTGATTCTTGCCGTCTCTTTCACGGATTGTCACATCCGTCGTTGAATCAACGGTTATGGCAAAGGGCACACCAAGTTCATCTGTCCTTGCATAACGTTTCCCTATCGATGTGCCTGCATAATTCATACATCCAATTGTAAATTTACAAGTTATGATTCAAATTCATCTTACATTGTTCTATACAAATCCCTTATTGGATATCATTCAAACATATCCCGCAATTGGATTATACTTTCGTGATGTATGATGTTTGCACCATAACCGTGAACATATAAGTTTTATGACTCTTCATCAAAAAAAAAAAGTTTTATGACTCATGAAATATAGATGAAAACAAATAACAGGTTGGTGTACATACTACGCCAATAGACTAATGGGCTGAAATTTCAGAAAGAAAAAAAAAGGTCAGTATTTTTAAGCTCGTGGGTCACGATGTCCTTCAAAAAATTTAGAGGTGTCTCAAGTTTGATTATCCGAAAGCGGGAGAGTAATGTGGACAGTAGATGGAGTAAATCAGAATCTATTTTTTGTACCTGTTATATCGATTTTATGGGAGATCCCAGCTGCAGTCAATGATTTGGAGATTTGTTTGGCAACTTCCTCGTATTGCTGATTCTGAACAAGTGGGAAGACAGTACATTTGATGGGAGCAACAAGAGGAGGGAAACTGAACACATTCAATTGTTCATCTCCGGCTTTGCTTGGTCTGGTGTAGAACGAATGTTCAAAAAGACAATATATAATCCTTCCAATACCAAAAGATGGTTCAATCACCGAAGGCGTAAAAACTCTCTGATATTCTTTCTTTATCTCCTTGGATATTGAAACCATGCTTGATTTAATTGTGACTGCCTTCCCAAGAGTACAGACTTGGAATTCTACCTCCCCTTTAGATTCTAAAGTGGCTTTCATTTCCATAGCTTCTTTTTCATTCATGGCCTGCACAAAACGAGGAGACTAGATAAGTAAAAGGCACAAAACTTTCCGCAAAGGACAATGCCAGGTTGACACAAGTTTTTTAGACACATTATTTCACGCAGGGTTATCCGAGCATTCGCATTATACACGGATGTGAAATTCAGATACCAATAACAGTAAACAATGGTTAGAAGACGAATGTCTTCCCGAATCCCAGCATTACCATTTCCCAATTATAATTTCTACAACAGAATATTTTTTTGAAACTTTACAATAAAATACTTCGTATTTAGGTTACCTCCAAAGCCTCAACTACCATCTTTTGGTTACCCTTGAATGCAAGACCCAGCTCTTTCTTTACCGGCGCAATAACCAGTTTCTGAAACCGAACACAATCAAAAGCATGTGTGTTAAAACTATAGTCGTTCAGAGCCTGCCTCTCAAATTGGAAATGTGTATGACAACACACAACGTTACCTCCACTTCTCTTGGTTCTGTGAACTTTTCATGAGCCACAAGAGGCACACCACTTTTATCCTGTTAGAAGTAAATACAAAGTTTTAGTGGCTTCACAAATATTGCAATATACCTTTTCTGTGCTATGCATAAGAACATAATTTAAAAAACGGTAGCATGGCATTTATAACAAAACGCTAAACTGGTGTTACATATGACCAATAAATTATCGACAGGAATTTCTTAATGTAATCATGTAAATATAAAAATACTTGAGTTTTGTGATAAAGGCCTTTTCTCCAAATATCATAAAAACACCATTTCTCCCATTGCTAGATATGTAGTTGCTAATTGCAATAAGAGAGGATGCATTAACAGAATTACAGCATAAAACCATAAAAGTGGCATTAAGTATGCGCTGACTACTCTTAAATCTTAATAATTCTTAGCCACCTCTGAGGATTTCCAGTCTCTGACCACATCTTGTAGACTTGTACTAAGGTTCAAAAAATGAAGAGAAAATGTGACAGATAACTAACTATGAAAGTTATAGTTTACTTGGATTTTGAATACGAGATTTAAAACGGCAGATAACATGCATAAGGCTAATAATTATAAAAAAGATAAAAGCACGACTTTTGATATAGGGAAATGTTAGCAGAGAAACAAGTTATATGATTTCAATTAATTTGAGATATAAAAAGAAGCACGAGCATGAGAATTATATAGTTGGAGTACAAATGTACAAAATATCAGTGAGTCTTACAGAGTGAGCATGTAGGTCATATGCGGATCTATCTGCAATACCGACACACTCTATCCAGCCATAGGAGCACTCTATTTCTGCATCCCAGCAATCAGCAGCATAGTGGGCCATCTCATTTGCAAGATGCTGTCTGAATCGTAGGCGGTCCTTATCAATCCCGAGACGTGTTAGGAATAGATATACCCTCCCGATGAAGTAGGCAAGTGTTTGGTTGTTAACAATTCCCTTATCAAAGAAGACATGTATCAGAATAAATAAACAAAAAAGATTATACGTGGAGATGAGCAACAACCAACCTTTGAAACTGCATCACCAAGTAGGAGTCTCTTGGCTTCCTGCCCTGTCATCTGTTCCTCTCTTGGAAACATCAAGAACTCCAAATCCGCAACATCACCGTACTTTGGATGAGACTTGTCATCTGGATCAACAAAGTGCTCAATCTCTGCTAGTGTAAACTCACGGACTCTAAGAAGGCCCTGACGAGGAGATATCTGCATTTACCAGAAAAATATGTCCAATTTAACTTCTCTATTTTCAAGAGAAGACACTTTAGGAATTATCAAGGTAGAATGTTTTGACTTAGAAAGGAAATACAATAGAAGAGGATGCCAAGAGTCCAAACATGACCCTTTCCTAAGACCATTTGAAGATTGTCCAGTTGCATATGACTTGCACCAATGTTTGAAACTCAGTACCAACAAACATGTTGAACACAATGTCAATATGCACCACTTGCGTTTGAAATACAAAAGTACAAATGGACAAGAAGTACCATTTTTTAATGAAAAAGTACCATATTTATTTCCACAGAAATCTCGCACATCCCCATAATCATAAACGCAACAAGTTACCATTGGACGTGATACCCGTAGACAATTTTTACAGTACTCTAGTATTTCACCTCATTTCTGAAGGCTTGCCCAATCTGAGCTGCGGCAAAAGGGAGTTTGTTCCCATTATAGTAATACAAGTCCTTGAAGTTCACAAAGATGCCTTGTGCAGTCTCAGGTCGCATGTAACTGCAAAATGTCAAAAATACAAGAAATATAATGCATGCAAAAGGAAACAAAAGTATAAACACGGGAAAAAAAGGAAGAGAGGATATTTCAGTGAACCATAGAATGCTTTGAAAAGTAAGCTTTCACCAAGAATAATATTCCGAAAAATGAAAATAGAAGACGAGAAACAAAAAAAGCCGATCAAAGAGAGAGAGAGAGAAACCCAGCTCCTACCCTGTGCTCGCAGCAGATGGGCCTATTGATGTCTGAAACATCAAGTTGAATGGATAAGGATCAGAAAGAGTGTTCTTTGTATCTGGAGCAGTTATACCGTAATCTTTGATTTTTGAACCTAATTCTTCAGGAGAGAGATCATCTAGGACCGCAAGAACATGTTTGAGCTCGGTAACCTTCTCCACGGGTAAGGTCAAGTCCTTCTCAAGCTTCTCCTTGCAGAAATCTTTTAACAAGTGGTCAGCCCTATAACATGTTCCAGTTTTCTCATCTTTAACCATAAGATCAGTAAATTTTTCAACATGACCAGATGCCTTCAAGACAACTTCAGGAGTAACACAAGGACAATCAACTTCCAACATGTTCTCCTCGAGTACAAAGTGCTGAAAAAGAAAAATAAGGAGAAACGTATGAGTTACAAGTCGCCACAAAGTAGTGATACATGGGAGTGTTAAAAGATCAAAGTGGGTAAGGATAAAACTTCAGCAGAATGAATATCAAGTGACCCCTAACCCTGAAACAAGTTAGACATAACTCTGATCATTTACGACCTTCAAATCTAGATTAATATTTGTGAGCAATAGTGTAGTCTACTTTTCTTTAATAGTTAAAAACGTACTGAACTCCACTTTTATGGTCCGTAATTCACTTTTTTTTTTTTGGCTTCATGAGCCGATTAGACCATTAGAACTGTTTCCAAAGCTTTAAGTGAGGAAACAATTTGATGATTTGATCCAAATACAACTCGGAGATAAGTTTATTACAGAATATGCAACTGGATTAAACTTGTGTCCTGAAAAGCTTGCTGAAATACGAAAAGCCCTAAAATGAAGTTAAAATCAGTTAATGCAACTTTCTTGTGATACTTTTAATTTGAATCCGGAAGAGTGTGAGAGAGTCTGAGTGGGTATTCAGATTAATATGAATTCATCCAATTTCCTGATAAAAGTTAACTCTCAAATTTCATTTCAACTTTAAACTGCTTATCTAATTAGTTAGAAATGAATTCATTAAAGAAGAAAAAGGACATTAACTAATACTAATGGAGAGAGAAGAAGTGTTTACCTGACGCCAAAAGGCCAAGACATTAGATTTAACAGCACAACCAGGAGGACCATAATCGTATAAACCAGCAACACCGCGATAGATCTTAAAGGAAGGAATATAAAACAAACGTCTTTCAAGTGTGTTAACGACAGTCTGACGGAAAGTCTCTCTATTAGCAGCACCATTACTATTACTACTTCCATTAACGGCAGCAAGAAGTTGTTGTTCAACTGATGATTTCTCAAGTTTTAAAGCATTTAGGGCTGAAACAGCAGAATCAATATCTGATTTGGATGCACCGGAAGATTTGAGATTTCGAACATTTTTACCTTGAGCTTCAACGGCTGCTTGCTTGCCAGCTAGGGTTCTTCGAAGAGCTTCCTCAGCTGGATCCATAGTTAGTGATGTGTGGATCTGTAACAAGGAGGAGGAGGAGGAGCGATAATTTGAGAGACGGAGACGATGACGAAGAGTAGATAGAGAAGATGATGAAGTGCGGATGAGGAGAGACACAAATTGCATTCGAAGAAAAAGACAACAACACCAGAGGTGAGAGAGTCTCCGCCTAGGGCCTCCTACGCGATTAGGTCGGCCTAGAGCTTGGGTTTGAGTGTCAAAAAACAGAGACAATATTGGTAACTGTCAAGACCTGGGTTGAGCTATTTAGGCAGGACTCATAACATTAGACGATATATTTCAGAGTAATTAGACCCTATTTCAGACTAATTAGAACAACATTTAGGGAGAAATCATCACGTTAAAATATAGGGCAAATTTGAACATATTTCAAAACAATTTTGAACATCTAGGGCAAAATCTAAGCAAAATCGCTAATATGATGTGTAATTACAATAGTCTTAGAAACTATCACAATCATCACAAACTAGGAAAAATCAATCAATTTTGGATTTGTAAAGAAAGATAAATAGAGAACCTAGAAAAATCGATAACCAGGATTCATACTTGTAAAGAAAAGAGATAACCTCGTTTGATTCAAACTTGCAGAAGAAAAATAATGAAGAAGAACCTGGTTTGTCTTTGCTTTGAATGAACAATGAAACCCTAGGCGAGAAAGAGAATGAGGGGAGGAAGGAAATGTCGAGCTGCTTTTCACGGGGTTTAACCCCTTTCTTATGATAAGCCCTTATCTGTAATTAGTTGAAATTTAAGGGACCCGACCTGGAATTTCTTGAAATCCCTCCCAACTTTTTTTTTTGCCCCGCCCTTTGGGAAAAGCTAAATAGTTTCCGGGGTGTGAAATTTTGAAGGGAATATGTATAATATAAGGGGGGGTAGTGGAGCGGGACTTTCACAGACTTTCATAGACAAAATGTCCCGTAGACATTTCAAGACATTTCGGATGAGTTATTATAGACAACATGTGTTCATAGACATTTTCAAGACATTGAGAGTTTGTAGACAAAATGTCTTTATAGACATTTCAAGACATTTGATCCATAGACAAAATGTCCTGGGGACATTTTAAGATCTTGAGTCCATTGACAAAATGTGTAATGCATATTATATTTGTGCTAATCAAAAATATATTTTTCGACTTTTGTAGACATCTGTGAATATTTGTGGACATTGATGGACATTTGGTAGACATTTATTATTTTAATATTATTATTATTATTTAATCACATGAAATAATATATTAATACTAACATTTCAAAAATATATTTTTCGACTTTCGTAAACATCTGTGAATATTTGTGGACATTGATGGACATTTGGTAGATATTTATTATTTTAATATTATTATTATTTTTTAATTACATGAAATAATATATTTATACTAACATTTCAAAAATATATTTTTCGACTTTCGTAGACATCTGTAAATATTGTGGACATTGATGGACATTTGGTAGACATTTACTATTTTAATATTATTATTATTGTTTAATCACATGAAATAATATGTTTATACTAACATTTCAAAAATATATTTTTCGACTTTCGTAGACATCTGTGAATATTTGTGGACATTGATGGACATTTGGTAGACATTTATTATTTTAATATTATTATTATTGTTTAATCACATGAAATAATATATTTATACTAACATTTCAAAAATATATTTTTCGACTTTCGTAAACATCTGTGAATATTTGTGGACATTGATGGACATTTGGTAGACATTTATTATTTTAATATTATTATTGTTGTTTGATCACATGATGGACTTCAAATGTCTCTTGTTTTTGAAAGACATTTTGGCTTCCAAATTTGTCCCAAATCCTTCACAAATTCATCAAACTATGAAGTCCACCAAAGTCTGGGACATATTTTGTCTACAATCGAATGCCTCGGACTTTCGTGGACTCTCAAATGTCTGGATTTGAATGCCTCAGACTTTCGTGGACTCTCAAATGTCTGGATTTGAATGCCTCAGACTTTCGCGGACTCTCAAGAGTCCGCGAAAGTCTTGCTTCACTACCCCCCCTAAGGTTCTGTTTGATAGACATTTTTTCCATGAAAAAGAGAAAAAAATACCTTAAAACTCAAAATTTTTATACGTTTGGTTGGCAATTATGAAAAAGAGCAAGTCCCATTCACGTGACTGTTTTGTTCAAATTTTTCTTCTAAAACGGGGAATCTTTTACCCACCATTTATAAAGGAATCTTTTTTCTCATCCCATTGAAAAAGACAAGACAGAGAAGTACTATGGTCAGCAGCATATGGTGATGCTTAATCAACCCACTCCTGCATGATGGTGTACTGACACCCATGCTATAGAATCCTTCTTTCTCCTCCTATTTCCATTTGGTAACATCATCAACCAAGTTTTGATTAACCAGTCACTCACAATGTTTAATTCTTATTGTTGAAGTTTCTTATCCACCATCCACTAGGTCATTTGGGAGAGATTTATAGGGTTGTGTTACTCATATTGGGAATCAGTAACAAATTGATCCCCTTTTGACCACCAAACCCCCTCACTTTGCTTATAATGCTAATATCAAGTTTCTGTTGATGATGTTCTTGTCCTCTCGCTCTTGATGAAAGGACATAAAACTTCATCAATATCATTCATAAAGGCAGAACCCATTTCAAATTGTAGCTCCATTAATGGTGAAATTAAAGTCTCCTTGAACAAATCTGAAATTAGATTTTATTCTTTTTCTACTTGTTGGTGGTGTTGTTGTTGTTGTTGTTGTTGTTGTTGTTTATCTTCATGTTGTTCTTCTAGTTGCTCTGCAATTGTGGTTGCTTCATTTACTTCCTTTGTTAAGTTTAGTTGTTCTTTAAATGGGAATCATAATTCAATACACTGGGAGCAGATAATGGACATGAAAGACTCTTAGATTCTTTTGAAACAGGTAGATGAGAGGTAGATCCGGTTGCAGAGAGAGAAAAAGAGTCCATGATATAGTGATTATTATTGTGTTCTTGTTCTTCTGGCTAGAATTGATGATTTTTCTCTTTAACTAAAACGTTTATGAAGCTCTTGCATAAGCTTGTGATGGTTCTTCTTCTTCTGAGTACAAAATCAAACTCTAACACCATAAATCCATTTATTTTCTTCTTAACCATGTCTTCATGTTCAGAAGATGAATCAGTTGTGTCTAGTCGTTGCAGATAATTCAGATTATTTTGGATTGTTTCTTTGTCGAATCAAACATTAGCTAGAAAATATGGAAAGTGTTTACTGAGAAAAAAATTCTTGGAGAAAAAGTTTCTCAAGATTAATTTTTTTCTCTACTTTTTTTCCTTACCCCAAATTGTTATCAAACACAACCTAAGAGATTTTCCGGGGAAATAAATTTTAAAGGGAAATAAAAAAAAAACACTCCACCTCACCTCACTCTCTCTCCACCTCACCTCACTCTATCTCCACCTCACCTCACTCTCTCTCTCCACCTCACCTCTTTGTCTTCTCCGATTTGGTCGCCGGTCGGAAAATTTTTCCGGCCGGCGACCTAATCGGAGAAGATAGAGGTGAGGTGGAGAGAGATAGAGGTGAGGTGGAGAGAGATAGAGGTGAGGTGGAGAGAGATAGAGTTGAGGTGGAGAGAGATAGAGGTGAGGTGGAGAGAGAGTGAGGTGAGGTGGAGAGAGAGAGAGCTGAGGTGGAGAAGTATTTTGCTTTCCCCCTAAATAAAATTGTCAAACAAAATTGACCAATTTTTGACCAAGTCTTCACACCCCGGAAACTATTTAGCTTTCCCCAAAGCGCTAGCCTTTTTTTTTATGAAAGAAAATCCCTCCTGACTTAGCTTCCACGTTAGATGCAATGCCCTGTGGCGGTGCCAAGTCACGGCGCCGGGTTTCACGCGAGATTGACACCGGGCATAGCATCATTTTTGTTAAATTTTAGAGTGGCACTTAGAGAGTTTCGAGGAGACACTCTAGTGACCCTATAATAAGTGGTCCCACATCACCATGGAGTGTCAAATAGCATGTCTCATTGGAGAAAGTTTTTGACAAGAAATCATAAGTATTAGAGTTTGAGTGTCCCAGTGGAGATGTTCTTAGAGTTGTTCCTCTCGTGGGGCAGTTGGAAATTATTATCTACAAGTTGCATGAAAAGGATTAGTATGCTCACCAAAACAGTGTATATTTCATTTTGTAATGCAAATTTCCTTTTGTATTATATTGATATTGGAATAATCACATAGTCAGTAATCTTTCTTTCCCCTATTTGCTGATGTCTTTTTTTTTTTTTGAAATCCCAATTTGCTGATGTCGTTCTTTCCAACAAGTTATTTCCTCTTTCTACCTCTTTTAACCTTTATCGCCAAATTCCTGTGATCCTATCCTTCAAGCATGAGTTGAAAAATTGTCTTTCAACGAAAAAAAAAAAACTTGAAAAATTGTTAATTTTGAAGTAAATTTGTGTGCTAATATCCTTTGACTTTTGAAGGAATATGGTTGATGTCTAAATTGCATGAAATTCCACCAGATGATGTAATGGGACATTTTAATTAAGATTTACTCCTATAACTTTTCAGTTGAACATCTAGCTTTTATAGTCGGTGACCAATTGTGTGATTTTCAGGTAAAGCTTTTCAAGATGAAAAATTTACAGATAAAGTTGCTTCTTCCCTTTCCTTTGCTATACTTCTTCATGTTGGTTTGCGTGCGTCTTTCACAAATTAATTGGATTACAAATAAGTCTGATATAATTAAGTTAATGGGGTCTATTATGAAAGAAAGTCATATCAGTTGCACCTCCTCTAGCTTTCTCTGGAAAAGCAATTCCACTTCTCTACAAAGGTTTTCCACGTCCTCCGCAAAATCTCCGTCGAGGTCAGTCCTTTGCCCCAGCTTCTCCCTCGCCGTCTTTATCATCCCGTTCAAATCGCAGAAGTCCTTAAAATCTAAAGCTCTTGTTGTCTTGAGTTTAAGAAGACTTTTAATTGCCATTAGGGCCTGCACGATAAAAACAACCATATATCTGTCACTAATGCAAACAAAAGAAGTATAAATCACACAGTTAAGTTTAGATTAAAGCTTATGGTGGAGGGTGACCTTCTCCTGGAGATCAAGGTCGGGAGATGTTGCCAAATCAACCACAGATTTTAAGAAATGACGGTTGCTGAATAGAGATGGTTCTGCTTTATTTGTGATTTCTATCCCGTATTCTGCCAAATCTGCCACTAGAGAGACATATTTTCTACGGAGTCTGATATCCATACCAAAGTTGCTAATTGCATCCTGAAAGAGATTTCTGTTAATTTCCTTCACAAAAATATTTTGAGCATGTACTTTCTACTTTCTAGTCATTAGGTTTTACCTGTAGCATTGAACCTCCACCTGCAGCAAAGAACATTTCTTGACCATCTAAGTTGTTCCTTATCAAGGCAGAAACAGCGTATACAGCTTTTATTCCCTCTTCTGTTGAACTTGAGTTTGCCATTTTCATTAGCTTCGCTAGTGCTCCAAGATGGAGAACCTGAGGCCACATTCAGATCTTCGTGATCAGGATTTGACAGATAAGAATATCAATGTGGAAAGATATAAGGCTTTTGTTTCTGTAAGACAACCATACATGTTAAAGGAACACCTGGGATAAACATATGTGAATTTTAGGGATATAGAGTTACTTGCCTGGTTTTGAACAACTGGATTATTTTGACTGGCTTTTCCGAGAATCCACGCAGCGGTTGTCCTTATATCCAGGTCTGAATTGCTAAGTTCTCGAATTACCACAGCTAAGCCCCCGAGTTTGTCTAGATCTAATTAATGAAGAACTCATCAAACAAGTCTACATATAGCAGAATAAGCATACATTTACCACGACGAACTGATTAAAGCTAGAAGGTGGAAGGACCCAACAAGTCTGCAACCGTTTGAGGAGCGCCACTAATGTGAACCAAGATCATTTAAGAGCATTTTCATATACAAGATCTTTTATTTATGTTTATACATTTTACTCTTCTACAACAGTTGCTGCTTTATTATATTAAAATCAGTCTCCATTTTCTATTTATTTTTGTAGTTCCTATTGAGACATAATTGAGAGGGTCACAACTTGTATTTGGGGTACCTTGTATACCTAACAAGAGTCCTAAGTTATATAACTACTTATATCATTGGTTGGATAAAACTACATTCAACTTATTGTTACCAAATGTATTTTACTAGTTTTACGTATAAAAAAGCACTTTCTACAGAGAATTCCAAAGAACCAAATTTAGCTTGTTTTAAGCACTTCGAATAAAGTGCTCTTATAAAAGCAACTGTGAAAAATTTAAGCTTTCCCAAATGAGGCCTACCTCTGGTAACAAGTTCAAGAAGTCCCCACTTGTGTTTTAGGTGAACTTATGTAACCTTGATTAAAAATAAACCTCATATCCATTGAGCTTGGGCAAGGCCGACCCGAGTCAAAAACAACTAAAACGGCCATTGAGTATTTTATTTTTAAGTTGGACGACCACAAACTTAATAATGGGTTTGAATCCTCCCAAAATGACCCCAATTTTAACTTTTCTCGTACACGAAAGGACCCCAATTTTAACTCCGCCGTGAGAGTGGTTTATGGTTGGAACAAGGGTTTTCGCTCGATCCTCTACCATGGCGGCCCATGGGTGCTGTTGGAATAATAATGGGTACCCGCCCCGATCCTCAGTTTTTACCCTATGCAGACCATTTTATTTTGAATTCACATTTGGTACATAGGTTCTCCACCTCAATTGGTTCTGCACTTCTGCTATAGTAGGTTCCAATCTTCACATTTATATGTAAGTCCACGAGTACATGATTTTTTTTTCAATACAAAAGCCATGCACCCAAAAAGAAATCGACACATACTAAATTTGAGCCCCGACGACCTCTAGTATTCATAAAAGCAAAATAGATTTACTAAAAGTGTAGTTACAAAATTAACCTATAGTTCATACTCCATACGCTCTCCAAACAGCGTAAGACCATTCCGTCTCCACTTTTAGAATCGAGTAATAGTCAATTATGGTTCCATCTTACTAGCTCCTAAATTTGTTTCAGATGATATATTCTTTAAGTTACATGTTGAGATAAACATTTACAACTTGGTAACCTTGAGAGGTGGCATTAGAGTGGGAAGACGTAGTAGCATAGAAGTGATGTTGCAAGTAGTGGTAAGGTATATACTACTAATAGTTGGTGGCATGTAGTCCAAGAAGGCAAATAAAGGGATAAGATTGTGCAACTTTAATCAACACGGGGTGATCTATCTATCTCCTAACCATAACACACAAGTACACAACACAACTAGTAGTAGTAGTAGTAGTATTGACTATTGAGATGGTCCAAGTAGAATAGCAAGTTTTTAATGTCCTCAATGGGCAACCGGACCCACGTTTCTTTAGTGCAACACATCATGGGGGCTACTTATTTTCATCCCATCATCTCTCTTGAAATATGCACAAAATTTTAAATTGACTATCCCAAATAAATGTTTATTATACCAAATCAAAGATCTCAACTAGATTATCTTCCTAGATAACATAAAATAATAGGCTAATACGATATCTTATCATTACTTATATCCCAAATGATAAGATTCCACTGAATTTTTCTTATGCGAACACCTTTTTTCGTTAGTGTCATATGAGTGTCGGTTGGACGATCCCGAGCAAGGATGGTACGGATCAAAAGTCACCAAAGCGGCAGTTTTAGAACCAACGTAGATAAGGGTCTCATTTTCCGAATTTTGTATGTTATTTCATAATAATAATTATAGTTTAACCAGTTCATAATATGTGTTTAAGTTGCAGCTTCGCTGTTAGATCTTGTGCAGGAGATCAAATCCTCCTTTAAACACACACCCCAAATGTTAATTCTGCGACATTTGAACTGAGAACACTTCTAAAAGCAAAACTTATTTTACATGGATCCCACAATTTTTTGCTTTTTGCCGCCAAATGAAGGTTGGCGATTGGCATTGTACAAAATGAAAGATGATTTTCTTTTGAAGTCATCTAAAAAAACAGGCACGGGTAGAAAGAGTAATGGTGGGAAAAGTTAAGTAGTGGTTAATCTCATCTGAGCTATCTAACACAAAATTGTTAGTAGTAGTTAAATAGTTCAACATCAATGAACTAACCAAACACTTAATCACAAAATTATTGCTTTAATCACTAACTATTCTTCCTCTTATCTTGTCAGTTACTAATAATTACCCATCCACTTCTTTATCTTCATTTCTACCAAATTTTCTTCACTTGTTAATGGGATGTTGTCACTTCAACAAGCTCAATTTATCCTAGGGTTCTTTTCAATCTCCAACCTACTCTTGCAGGAAAGCATTAATGGTCTCCGAATCTCTCTCTCTCTCTCTCTCTCTCCCCCTCTATCACTAGCTATATTTATTGTGTTGGTTGGATCTCTGAAGTGATCTTCAATTAATATATAGTGGGTTAAATCTGGAATTCCTTTTCATATTGCTTTTGTGTTTGGGTATTTATTAGATCACTCTTCTCTTTTCAATATGCTGTTTTTGTTGGATTAAGAAATGGGTATAATTAGGTGTATGGGATTTCAGTTCTAGTAGAGGACTTTTGTGGGTTTGAAGCCAAGTAGGTTTTCTTTTGATTCTCTTGAGCTTCCATTAACCATTTTTTAATGCTAATTCACACTTGCCTACTACTCACTTGGTAAATCTTTAGAACTTGTATGTGAAGTAAATCATAAGTGTGTTGTTTGTCCATTGCTACTCAGGTATGGAGTCAAGAGAAATCAAGTCACCGGAAGAGTTCCAAGAGACACCAGTCAGGTTCGATGGGGATTCTGATTCTAATCGTAGAAAGAAACTAGGGGTTTATTTCGTAGAAAGCGATGATAGGCGGACGACCGCCATTGGTGGAGGTTATATTCGAGGAGGAACTACTCCAGTTAATATACATGGAAAACCCATTTCTAATCTGTCAAAGACAGGGGGATGGATTGCTGCCTTCTTCATTTTTGGTAAGAATATTCCATCTATAGCCTTTTCAGTGTCTATATATATAAGGTAACTCACGTGCGAGTGGCACGTGTGGGAGACTGCAGGTAGTCTCACTTCACTTAGTCGAGTGCTCAAACATTGGGCTGTAGGCAGTGAGCCAGTACCTTGGGCATTCGGCACGTTGTGGGTCTGTTTGTGAGAGTTCAGGCCAGGAACAAAACACCCTGGCTAAGCAGGCGACACGTCAGGACAATATCGGCAGGTCGTCGAGGGTTGGGTTGCCACATGATATATGTATATATTTAGTCATTTTTGATGGGTTATAATGTTATACTTTTATTCTAGTGTTATACTTTTATTCCAGTGTTATTGCCTTATCTTCTTATGGGAGATAAGGAGATTTGTTGTATTCCACATTCTTTTGGCGTTTCAATTCTCATAGTTGTTTATGGATATAATTTTGGTAGGGAATGAGATGGCGGAGAGAATGGCTTATTTCGGCCTATCAGTTAATATGGTGACATTCATGTTCTATGTGATGCATCAGCCATTCTCTAGTTCTGCGAATGCAGTCAATAATTTTTTGGGCATATCACAGGCTTCATCTGTTTTGGGTGGTTTCCTTGCTGATGCTTATCTTGGAAGATATTGGACAATAGCGATCTTCACTACAATCTATCTTGCGGTAAAATTACATTTTTTTTATCAACGATATTAAACTTCGATATAATTTGAAATTATATAGTAGTAAACGTTTAGGTTATGAGCAGCGTTGATGTTATTTTCCTGTGTTTTGTTCAAGTGGAATGAAAACATAATGTTGGGTTCTGCAGGGTCTGACGGGGATTACATTGTGTGCGACAATGAGTGTATTTATGCCAAATCAGGATGAATGTGACCGGCTTTCCCTACTTTTGGGCCAATGTGAGCAGCCAAAACCATGGCAGATGATGTACCTCTACACAGTCCTTTACATCACCGGATTTGGAGCTGCAGGAATTAGACCCTGTGTTTCTTCTTTCGGGGCGGATCAATTTGACGAGAACAGTAAAGATTACAAATCTCACTTGGACAGATTTTTCAATTTCTTTTATCTTTCTGTCACCGTTGGGGCGATTATAGCCTTTACTATGGTGGTCTACATTCAAATGAAACATGGTTGGGGTTCCGCATTTGGTGCTTTAGCCATAGCTATGGGTGTGTCAAATGCCGTTTTCTTTATTGGAACACCTCTGTACAGACATAGGTTGCCAGGCGGAAGCCCTCTGACACGAGTAGCTCAAGTTCTCGTTGCTGCATTCCGAAAACGTCATAAACCTTTCTCTAGTAGTGAGTTCATTGGATTGTATGAACTTCCAGGTAAACATTCTGCCATAAAGGGGAGCGGAAAGATAGATCACACTGATGATTACAGGTATGCAAGTTTGATTCTTTTACTTATTTAGTCTGTTTTTGGGCAAATTTATACTCACGACAATACAGCAAGTTTATTTACTATCTTAAACCAATGGAAAGAAGAAGACCTATTATACGTGTTATTTAGTCAGAGTCTTCCCGTTGTCCAAATGGGACTATTCTCACACGCCTCCTGACCTTTGGTGTTCTTAAGCCTACCACATGTCTTTTTATTGACTGACATAGAGCATGTGACACGTACGAGCCCTAGCTCTGATATCTCATATTAAGTTTTTGGACATCCAACTCAAAACTAATTGACAATGAATGGGAAGGCTCTAGATATTACGCAGTCAAGAATCTTTCTATTGTGCACGTGGGACTATTCTCACAACTTGACGAAAAATTTGTAGGTGTTTGGACAAGGCAGCACTGCAACTAAAAGAAGATGGCATTGATCCGAGTCCTTGGAGGCTTTGTACTGTAACCCAAGTAGAAGAAGTCAAGATACTGATTAAACTTCTCCCAATTCCTGCGTGTACTATAATGCTCAGTGTAATTTTGACAGAGTTTCTGACATTATCAGTTCAACAAGCTTATACTTTAAACACACACATGGGACATCTAAAACTCCCTGTTACATGTATGCCTGTATTTCCTGGCCTTAGTATCTTTCTCATATTATCTCTCTATTACTCCACTTTCGTCCCACTATCTCGACGATTCACTGGTCACCCTCATGGTGCTTCTCAGCTTCAAAGGGTAGGCATCGGTTTGGCAGTATCTATCTTATCTGTGGGTTGGGCTGCCATTTTTGAGAACTACAGAAGAAACTTTGCCATCAAGAACGGGTATGAGGCTAGTTTTCTTACAGCAATGCCTAACTTAAGTGCATATTGGTTGTTGATTCAGTACTGCCTTATTGGAATAGCCGAAGTTTTTTGCATAGTTGGGCTTCTGGAATTTCTCTATCAAGAAGCTCCGGATGCCATGAGAAGTGTTGGGTCTGCCTACGCAGCTGTGGCCGGTGGGTTAGGTTGCTTCGTGGCGACTATCTTGAACAACATAATCAAATCCGCCACTGGCAATGATGAAGAAGGAAAATCTTCGTGGTTGGCTCAGAATATCAATGCAGGTAGATTCGATTACTTATATTGGGTTCTAACAGTGTTAAGTGTTATAAATTTCGGGGTTTTCATATACTTGGCGAAAAGGTATGAGTACAGAGTTGAGCAGGTTGTTAAGGTGGAAAAGAATGAACCTATAATGATTGTTAATCCCATTAGAGGTAAATAAGTAGTATGAATATTGTGTTGGTTTAACTTGTAATTGTCAATTATGTAAGTTTAGTTGGTAATGACAAAAATTATATGGCTGGTTTTGTTATTCACTTTACATGATAATTAAGAATCGACAGAGTTCAAGTTGTTTATGGTGTTATTGTTCATTTGTGATCTCTGAGATGACAGGTCTATGTTGAGCTGAATGTGTCCATGGATATTACTTGTACTTTACTTGTGAGAAGGTAACGACATGGTAGATGTAATGGCTAAACGTGTTTGAAATAGAAAATGAGTTGATGTATTTGCTGATAAAAAATTATGTGGCTCTTCTCTAGTATCTAGAGGGACTTTGTAATTTATTTTGACATTAAATTAATATTAGTTGGACTTGATTCCGTCAACATTTAAAAAGCGATAAAAATTCTAATAGTATCATTTTCAAGTGGAACAAGTCTGTTTTTTTTTTTTTTTTTGATGAGATGGAAGGAGTCTTGTTAGAATAAGAAAGTGTGAATTCTTTCTACTTGTGGTTTCTTAGAATAAGAAACTTATTTTATTATATGTTGAGAGACTATATATTATAGTACTATAATAAGCCAAAGACTCTTTCAATGGTATGGCTTTATAACAACAAGTCAACAATGGAGCTCCTTCTATTTTTTTTTTTTATTATAGGTTGGAGAATGTGAATTCTTTCTACTTGTGGTTTCTTGAGAGACTATATTTTATTACATGACTCATTCACAATGGGTTGAAAATTGATTACCGGAGTATCTCTTAAAAATTTGGGAGAAAAAGAATGGAACAAAATAGCTTCTGTTCTGTCGGTTTGATTTTTTTTTATCACAACAGGGCCACGAAATAAGTGGACCGACCACCTAGGCCCAGTAAACATTTTAGGAAGACAAACCATAGAGAGATGAGAGAGGGAGAAGAAATAGAATCCTGTCCTGTGTGAGCGTGAGCGTAGGGGAAAGAAAGGATTGTAACGGAGGCTGGAGGATTCTCTCTCTCTCTCTCTCTCTCTCTCTCTCTCTCTCTCTCATTAATTAGTGACTAGTAGGTAGGGAAGAAGAAATAGAATATTATATATACCTAATTTTATCATACAGTTTCGAATTCCTTGTTTTCTAAGGATGAAATCAAATTGAAAACCCTTCCTTCCTTGATCTCTCCAATTTCACCTTCTAATAACAACAACACCCTTCCTTCCTTCTTGTTTTCTTTACAGTTATTAGTTCTTTAAGGTGGGGGAAGAAAAAAAGATGGATAAGAAGAAGAACAACAAAGATGTCATACGCTTGGAACGGGAATCTGTTATTCCAGTTTTGAAACCTAAGATTATTATGACCTTGGCTAACCTCATTGGTACCTACTACTACTACTACTCTTTTCTTCTTATAATTATTTTTATTCTTAGTTGATGAATCATTACTTCAATTTTGTTTAGATTTCACCTCCAAGTTAGTGATGCCCCCTTATATTACAACATAAAATGGGCTAGACATTTTTTGTTGCCGATCAACTAATTTATTATGAGTTTCAAATTTTACTATCAAGTCACCACCTAAAAGTTATGAAATAAATTTTCAGAACATGGTTCCGACCGGGCTGAGTTCTTAAAGCTCTGCAAGAGAGTAGAATACACCATTCGAGCTTGGTATCTTCTACAGTTTGAAGATCTAATGGTAACCCCCCCACCCCCCCATATCATTTCTTGCTTGCTTGCTTGGAGAACTTAATGCACAATTTTCAAACTCTTGTGAACTGAATGCCAAATTTCATATTAAATGTCTTCGTAGCAATTGTACTCTCTTTTCGACCCTGTGCACGGAGCTCAAAAATTGGAACAGCAGAACTTATCTCCAGGAGAGATTGATGTGCTAGAACAGAATTTCTTAACATACTTATTTGAGGTCAGTTTTGGCTTCTTTCTTGTGTTTATACTAGTGTACCTTTTATTATGCAAGCTCAGTTAGCGGCTCGGTCAGTTTGATGTTCTTATCACTGCCAAATTAACTAGCTAAACAATTATCTGCATAAATGGCCGAGCATGCTCTCGTTTCACTTTGCCTTAGGCCGTTTCTTTTACCTTTTCATGTGCACTTTAATTTATTTACTAGGCTCTACCCATTTCTCTACATCACTTGCTTATGTTTGCTTTTGTCTTAGGCTGTTTCTTTTACCTTCATGTTCCACTTTGCCTTAGGCTGTTTCTTTTACCTTCTGGAGTACAGTGAAGTATTTTGTGTATGATAAAATTCTTTATGCAGGTTATGAGTAAGAGCAATTTCAAGATAACAACTGATGAGGAAGTCGAAGTGGCACAGTCCGGTCAATATCTTTTGAATCTTCCTATTTCAGTTGATGAATCTAAGGTTTAAAGCTCATGCAGTATGCCAATTTTTCTGCCTAGAATTTCCATTTTGACCATTACATGTTTTAGTTTTGCATCCATGGGTGCTAATCTCAATCTTTTCTCTTGGTGATAGCTTGACAAAAAGCTTTTGAAAAGGTATTTCGAAGAGCATAACCATGAAAACCTCCCAGATTTTGCTGATAAGGTAATCTTTAAATCTGTCAACTATATGTCGCGCAATTGCAACCAGTATCTGAGCACATGTTTCTAGTTCACTCGCTGTCGATCTATTATTGTTAATGGACTAGTTTACGCACTTGAAAGGTTAAGGCTGTGCTTTACCAATACACATTTTTCACTGAGGATTGCCGTTCTCTTTGATTGAAGAAGTTTCATTTTTCTCTTTCTTTTTTGAATTATCAAAAATAGCCCGTGTATCCTTTCTCTTTGGATTGAGGTCTCTAAGTTTGTAAGGATGTAGGTACGCTTTTCAGGTCCAAATGTGTAGGTTTAGGCGGTTGTGCTAATGCTGGTAAAAGAAATGTCTAGCTGACTCCTCCATCATGTTATATTGTCATGCGATGAACAACTAGAATGGTACACGACCCATTGGTTTCCAATTCACCCACTTTCGGGAGTGCCCAGATTAACAATTTATAACGTTTTCTTAATTTCGTGTAACTTTTAAAATTTTATTCTATAATTTAAATTATTTTCTACTTTTGTTCAATATACATTGTTTGAAATTCATCTTGTTACTATAAAGGTGAAGTTAATTTTACCAGACGAAAATATTTGGTCAGTTGTGTGTGTCTTCACTCTTTGGATACCTAGAATAACGTCAGTGCTTTTTTTCCATGTGAAGTATGTCATCTTTCGTCGGGGCATTGGCATTGATCGAACGACCGATTTATTTATCATGGAGAAGGTGGATATGCTCATTTCACGACTTTGGAAGTGGCTACTTAGAGTAACCAAGTAAGTGGTCTGTTGCCGCATAACTATAACCAGAAATTCTTGTAGGAAAACTTATTTTTCTTGGAAATATTATCAGTACAAAGAAGAAGAGTTCGAAGTTTCAATTGTATGACCTAGTACTGCAGTAATTAAAGCAGAGCGAATTCTTGTTTCGATTCTTGATGTGCCATATTTATGTGTTCACCAACTAAACCCTTATAATTCAAAATGGCTGATATATGGACCATAAATTAACAGCAAAAGGTTTTTGTTTTGAGGCTAATACTTATCCCACTTATTTCGTCCTCTCAAAGTTTACTCTGGTTGTAAAAATAAGATATAAATCACTGAGAAATGATTCATCAGACTTTCATCTGTATGCTAAATTATGTAGTAATACTGTCGCTTACTATCTTTGCTTCATTTAAAATTTTAAATTCTTATTCTTTTTCTGTTCTCCGGTGAACTCCTACGCTTGCAGACTGCAACTTATCCTCTCTAGAAAGCCGAGTGCAAAGCGAAACAAAGATTCAAAGAAAAGTGATGAAATAAACCCAGAAGCAGATGAGCAAGACCTATTTGTTGAACGAATTCGAATTGAAAATATGCAAATCAGGTTCTGATTATTTTCCTTCATTAGTAGATTAGTACACATTACCTAATCCCTATTATATTGAAGGAGTTCTGAAGTTTGATATAGTAGAACTCTACAATTGTAAACTTTTTATGTTACTTTGATAGATGATAACTGGTCAATTTGCGTATGTCCTTTGGGTAGGAGTTTCCTTATTTCAGTCTTGTACTCTGTTCGTGACTGGGTCATGCCTATTGATGCAACTGGTATAATATCAGATACCTTGCACTCACCTTCGCAAAAACATCATACTCTTCCTTTTCCTTTGAAAGACGGAGATACAACTCAAATTCGTGGGATTGTAGGGAAATTCTATCCTGGGTTTGTTTTTTATTTGTTTTCTCCATGAGAGGCACTTTTTGGGGTCTTTAATGTTATAATACTTGAACCCACGACCTCCATAGATTGTAGCTCTGAAATCATGTTTACAATCACATTTTCAAATTATAGCATCAAACTTGGCTTCACTATCATGCTAAAAATCGTTCGTTAGATAAATTTACAACATTAATCCTGAAGTCATCACTTGCACCCAGTAAGTTCTGCAAATCTGTCAATCAGCTTTTGTTTGCAAGGTTACACTAGATAGTTTTGTTGTAAAATAATTTTGATTGAATGCGAAAGAGATTTTGGGTGGAATCTTCTATAATTACATCTTCAAAAATCGGATACTTTTTCTCTGATCAATATTTTATCTACACTATTTTCATCAGTGAAGTTAGGAACTGAATGAATCTGGCCGCTATTTTTTGTGCTTTCAGCTTCCGTAATCTGCTTAGCAAGATCACAGTTCAAGAACCAACCTTTGACAGAATAATAGTTGTTTACAGGTACTACTAGTATTCAACAATAGTATTATTTACTCTTTTATTAGATGGTTGAATATGTGATTGCGTAAAATTGCATTCTCCATTTTTTCATCACTAGATTGAAGATTAGTTTCAGAAGTGCACTATTTGTTATTAAATATATACGAGAGCTAGTCATTTTCTTGATGAATGAAAATGTCTAGTCTACGTCTTTTCATAGAAGTTCCATGCCCATGAGAAGATGGACATATAATGAATGTATCTTTTTAGCGACGACTGACGAGAGTGGTATTTTTGTAGGCGAGCTAGTAGCAAAGGCAAACAAGATCGAGGAATATATGTGAAGCATTTCAAAAATATCCCAATGGCGGACATGGAAATTGTTCTGGTGGGTTTCTTAAACTTCACATTTTGTGCATTCCATGTGAGCACTTAGCTCTAATCAGTTGAATTTGATACTATATATACTTAATGTGGTGTTTGAACTTCTGTAATAGCCAGAGAAGAAAAATCCGAGTCTAACACCAAAGGACTGGGTCCAGTTCCTTGTTTCTGTTGTCATTGGACTGGTATACTTGAAACCTAAAGCTTTGCTGTTTCAATAATTTTATTTCTTCCCATTTGATTATTGTTCATCCTAGTTCGCTTTCTTTTCAGGTGACTCTTGTTAGTTCGATTGAAAGTCCGAAAGCTGATTTTTGGGTTATGGTTGCTATCATCTCTGGACTGGTCGGATATTGCGCCAAGATCTATTTCACGTAAGTCTACCTTTCTCCGGTGACACTCACACTCCTATAATTTGCTTGGTTGTTATTACCTCGACAGACACTTTTTGTATTTCACGTGCCACTATTTTCCATTTTACTCCTATTCGACTGGTAGACGGATTGAGTAATTGGTGTTACGGTCCTTCTCTATCGTTTCTTCTTGTAATTAGTTTTCTATTGAGCTACTTACCGGTTTTCCGTTTATTTTTGTAGGTTTCAACAAAATATGTCAACGTATCAGAACTTAATCACACAGTCCATGTACGATAAACAACTAGATAGTGGAAAGGGCACTCTTCTACATCTATGTGATGATGTGATTCAACAAGAAGTATGTTTCAACTCTGATTATTGCTTAGCACTTCATATTGAGAAACTGTGGGTTTGGTGTCGTCATTTCAGACTCGTGTTTGTTTGGGTCAAAAAATTTGGTTAACAATTGACGACAAATATGTGGTCGTTTCAGACTCATGGGGCTTTGGTATGGCAGAAAATAACTATTGGTCTCTTATCTAAGAGATTGTGGTTAATGTGCAGGTCAAAGAGGTGATTATTTCGTTTTTTATTTTGATGGAGCAGGGTAAAGCTACTAGACATGTATGAAACACCTTCACAATTTTTCTATCCCATCCCCCTTCGTGAAATTATATCCCCATAGATCTGAAAGATAGCTTGAATTTACTAACATTTGCTTCTTCCGGTCATGATATAGGATCTTGATCTTCGGTGTGAAGAACTAATTAAAGAAGAGTTTGGTGAGACATGTAATTTTGATGTGGATGACGCGGTACACAAATTAGAGCAGCTTGGTATCGTTGCCCGGGTTAGTTTCCTCATCTCTATCTTTGAGCCGACCTAATTTAACTACTTGAAATTTCTATTCTATCTCTCTCAAGCTAGCCCACTTTTATGACTCATTTGAATGGATGATACAGGATACAATTGGAAGATACTACTGCGTAGGTTTGAAACGTGCTAATGAGATTATCGGCTCGACCACTGAGGAACTGGTATTAAAGGCAAGGCAGGGTTCTTTGACTCCTACTACTTGAGGTAGTATGGTAGTAACGTTCCTCTTTCTGTGTTAATGACTTGCAATCTCCTTGACTTTTGGCGTCTCCAAAAAAAAAATGAACAATCACTACGCTCATCAAACTTCTCTTTGTGATTCTTTCGTTTGTTCGTTTGTTTGTCCATAAGAACTTGTTTTGATTATGAAGACATTGTTATGATTCATTTTTATTCTTGTCAAGAACTCGGTGCTATTTCCCTCTGTCATATTCTTCTGATTATTGGAAGCAGAAATCTCATCCCTTTACATGGTTGTGCGAATTGGCAGAGTGAACCGTTTTAACAAGTTATATAAGTTAACTGGATTTCTAACTTTAATTCATTAATCAACAACTATTCTGATCGGGCAACATCAATTACAGGTTAGAACAAGTAAGCTCTGTTGTTCCTCTTAAATTAGAAAAAGGAGCTGCTCAAATATACAAGAAAATCACCTTTAGCGAGGCAGAAGACTCTGATTAAGCTGTTCTCACAAAAGTCCATCAGAACCCCATTAATGATCTTGAAAAAGACATGGCAAACAGAAAAATTTCAGTCATTCTGTTGTCTCATAGCCGCTGTCGGAGCTCATTAATGGACATCAAATTGAGTCGAACTAAACTGGTTTATAGCAGACTGGTGGACGTTAAGTTTACTCCAATTCGATTAACCATGTGGTCAAAACTTGTAGCGTTCGGTCATTAAGACGACAAGCACTTAACCTCATAGCTTGAAACTTCCAGTGGATATGAATCCGTATGATGTCTAGTATATATCGCCTTTGATAGCTGCATACAGTTTGGCTTCATTGACCAATTCCTGCAGAAAAAGAAGGGAAAAAAATGAATTCAATTAAAATTGTGCTAACAAGTCTCCAAAGACTAATAAGAGAGATGGGTTTAAGAGAAAGATCATTTTAGCCAGTTTTTTCCTGAAATGAATGATCATTGTTCCTTACTTGCATCAGAGAAATAGAAACCAAAGGTAAGAGACAAAAGCAAAAAAATTTAGCAGTGAAGGAGAGAGAACTCACCTTTAAATCATGTACGACATCTCAAGATTCCCGATAGTATATTCGCATTCTCCAGAATCTAGTCTACAAGGTAATCAGGTTCCAGGAGCTTTCAACTGCTTCAATTTCTCTAAAACTTGATTCATAGATGGACGAATAGAAAGTGACTCCGAGGTACAGTCTGATGCAAGTCTCAGCATAGCTAGCAGATTGTCCTTGGGTCCTTCTTCCCACAGCTGAGGAGAGAAAAAGTCAGGCGAGCGATCCTCGTCCATCAGCAAGTTCCCCCATGCAACTATGTTAAATCCATTTCCATATCCAGAGAAAGATGGGTCAAGAGACTTCTTCCCTGACATCAATTCCAAAAGCACGATACCAAAGCTATAAACATCTGCCTTGTCGGACACCCTACAAGTGGTCGCATACTCAGGTGCTACATACCCGAATGTGCCAGCTACATCCGTGGTAGCATGGGTTTCTGAAACTTCTAAAAGCCTAGCCAGCCCGAAATCCGAAAGATAAGCATTGAGATCTTCATCGAGCAAGATGTTGCTGGGCTTGATGTCTCGATGGACTATCCGGGGAACACAGGAATAGTGAAGATAAGCTAGAGATTGAGCTATATCGAGTGCTATTTTATGAATTACTGCCCACTGTACATTTTCTCCTGTTCTTTCATGTATGAAGGATTCAAGATTTCCACCTGAGAGGTAATTGTAGATTAGAAACATCTCAGTTTCTCCCATATAATATCCAATAAGAGTTACGAGATTCTTGTGTCGGATCCTTCCTAGAGTTCTGATTTCTGCATCGAACTGTTGAATGCCTTGAAATCTGCCAATAGCGAGTCTCTTCACAGCTACAAGAAAACCAGGAACCAGCTCTGCCTTGTAGGTAGCTCCAAACCCTCCTGTGCCAATCAGATTCCTGACACTGAAATTCCCTGTTGCTCTAACCACGATATCGTAGTTCAACTTAGCTGGAACCTCCGTAAATGTCACTAGCACTTTGCTTTTCAGTTTAGCAAGATTACCAAGCTTTTTCCTCCTAAAAGCCAGAACTACAGTCATTGTGAGGAGGATTACAATTATGAGAGATGTGGTTGCCACCAGCACAATCACAAGTACTTTCAAGTTAGTTTTATGTCTGGGCTGCTTAGGCACATTAACTGAAATGGGAAGCTCAGCTGGGGAAGATGAATTTGGATCAGGACAAGGTAGAAGGAAGTTATTTCCTTTGAAGCCATCACAGTCACTGACATGTTGAAGATGGGGTATAGAACCAGAAAGGTGGTTGAACGAGACATCCAGCTTAGTCAGACTTGCAAGAGTTGAGAATGACAATGGAATATTACCTGAAAGCTGGTTATGATCAAGGAACAATTCTGTAAGGTTAGTCGCATTCGCTAAACTCGAAGGAATCATTCCTGACAGAGCATTCACGGAGAAATCTAAGATTGTAAGAGAATTCAAGTGACCTGGCAGAGTTGGAATTTCTCCAGTTAAATTGTTTCTACCTAAAAGAATCCATTTCGCATCCTTCAACTTCCAGAACGAGTCAGGCAGGGACCCTGTCAACATGTTTTCTCTCAAATCAAGATATTGAAGCATATGTGAATCACCAATAGTTGATGGAATTGACCCACTAATCTGATTGTTGGCTGCATCAAAACCAGTTAACTCCAAGCAGTCGAAAAGCAAATCCTGAGGAAACCCACCTGATATGTTGTTGGAACTTAAATCAACCTCAAAGCTCTTTAGATCTCCACAAGCTGTAAAAAGAGTGCCCGGAAGAGACCCATTTAACTGATTATTGTTTAGTATTAATCGGTATGAAGGCTTAGTGTTGCTTGGCAAGAATCCATTTCCGAAAGAGAATAATGGTAATGAATTTGTGAACCTATTCCTACTAAAATCATGGAGAATGACAAACCCATCTTCAAAAAGGGATATGTACATCTTATCAATCCAAGAACCCCAAAGAGAAACTGCAGAATAAACATTATCAATGTTTCCCTTCTCAAAGAAATTACCGTCCATACTCGCTGAGATTATATTGTGACTGCAGCTACTATTTGCAAATCTTGGTAAGGAGCCGGATAATGAGTTGCCACTGATATTGAAGTAAACCATACATGATACTTGTAACTGCAAAGGGAGATATCCCTTCAAAGCATTTGAACTTAAATCTAGAAATGAGAGTTGTTTACACAATGCCAACCTTTCTGGTATCCTACCAGTTATATAGTTCTGCCCAAGATTCAACACTCGCAATTTACACGAACGCCTCCAATAACTCAACAAGTTACCTCGAAGATTGGCTCTAGGAGCCCAGAAAACCTTAAGGTTGGGAATCCTCAAAACATTAGGAGGAATTCTTCCTGCAAAAGCATTGAATTCTTCTCTGCTAGTTTCTTCGGACTCGACCTTAAGGTTTGTCAATACAATTACTGATAGTTTGGTGCAGTTAGCCAGTTCCTTTGGGATTATACCAGTTAGACTATTCCTAGAAACATCTAAAATCCGAAGTTGGGAAAGCTTACCAATTTCTTTGGGAATCTGACCTTCAAGTATGTTTGAATCAAGCAAAAGTGACCTAAGATTTGAACAGTTTCCAATATCCGGAGGAATTTTATTGACCAAAAAATTTCCAGAAAGTTTCAAATGAACAAGAGATTGACATGTAGTAAAAGGATCTATCCTAATTTCATGACTAAGCTGATTATAAGATATATCAATAGAACTGATTCTCTTCGAAAAACCTAATAATTCGTTAGGAATTGAACCAGAAAATGAATTATAAGATAAATTAAGAAATCTAAGACTAGTTAACTGACCAGGAATCGATCCAGAAAAGTTATTTCCTTGAAGTTGGAGAATCTCCAAATATTGAAGTTTTTCAATCTCCACTGGAATCTCACCGTAAAATGCATTGTGAGGTAGAGCTAATATACGGAGTTCAGTTAGGTTTCCGATCTGAGGTGATAGTGTACCGGTGAGAAGTGTGAAATCCGGTGATGATGGTGAAGTAGTTCCGGTAATGTTAAGTGAAGTAACTCTTAGAGAAAGAGAATCGCATGTAACTCCATACCAATGACAGTGAGTTTTGTCAAGATTCCAATCGGAAAGAAGGTTATATGGATCAAATGAAACTGATTTTTTGAATGCGAGAAGAGAAATGGCGTCGTCAGAGACGGAGGAGGAAGAACTTACCACTTCCAAAGCTCCAAACAGTAATAAACACGAAAAAACACAACAGAAGACACCAGCCATTATTACCGTCTAGCTACCGGAAAAGAGAAGTTCACCGGAAAAAGCTACCGTCAGATTTATATCTCTCTCTTCAAAAATCTGTACGTGTTTAGTGAAACGTAGAGAGAGAAAGAGAGAGAGAGATTGGTACTACTCTACTAGGGGTGATGAGATTAGCGGTGACGGAGTGGAGGAGGAGGAGGGAGGAAGAAGACAAATAAGAGACGTTAGAAACGGAGTTGCTTGTTTCTGTCGAGTGTCACATGCTGGTGGTGGTGTTGGAACTCATACAACAAAAAAAAAAAAAATTACCAAAATAAGAGAAGAAAATATTATCAAGGTCAGATTTTGATTTGATTTTCGGACCTTTGTGTTCGAAAAATGTTATTTTGTTGGAAAAAATGGGATAAAATCGGATGGATTTCGACGTAGGTGGTTAAATTACGCCCATTTTCTTTCTCTTGATTGTTTCTGCCATTTCTACTATCAAAATTAGATTTCAGTTTGATTTCAAATTGTTTTTCGGAGCAGAATATCACCTTTGTTTTTCTTTCTATTTCCACCTTTAGTCTATGGCTTTACTTCACTTATTATATACTAACTTTGTTTCTAATTCCCTCTATAAGAATTTCTTCGGAAATAGAAATGTGTTTAAGCAGTTCGAACGCAAGATGGTGATACAAACACGAAAAAATCAAGCCCAAAATCAGTCTAAAATAAATGGAATGGTTGAAGTAAACGGATCAACAACTCATCCTCTGAGTCCCGTTATTGTGCTTGTTTGAGGACATTTTCAGTTGATTTCAGTCTCTTTTCATAGCCTCTCCATTATTTGTTATGAAAGTATTCAAAATTTGGACCATGCTTTTACACCAGGAGGCATTTTTCCATGAGGGCAGGCACAAATGAAATGAACAACTAAGGGGGTAGTGGATTGAGACTTTCACAGACTTTTATAGACAAAATGTCCCATAGACATTTCAAGACATATCAGATGACTTATTATAGACAATATGTCTTCATTGACATTTTCAAGACATTGAGTTTGTAGACAAAATGTCTTTATAAACATTTGATCCATAGACAAAATGTCTTGGAGACATTTCAAGATCTTGAGTCCATTGACAGAATGTGTAATGCATATTATATTCGTACTAATCAAAAATACATTTTTCGACTTTCATAGACATCTGTGAATATTTGTGGACATTGATGGACATTTGGTAGACATTTATTATTTTAATATTATTATTATTGTTTAATCACATGAAATAATATATTTATACTAACATTTCAAAAATATATTTTTCGACTTTCGTAGACATCTGTGAATATTTGTGGACATTGATGGACATTTGGTAGAAATTTATTATTTTAATATTATTTTTATTGTTTAATCACATGAAATAATATATTTATACTAACATTTCAAAAATATATTTTTCGACTTTCGTAGACATCTGTGAATATTTGTGGACATTGATGGACATTTGGTAGATATTTATTATTTTAATATTATCATTATTGTTTAATCACATGGAATAATATATTTGTGTAAACATTTCAAAATATAATTTTCGACTTTCGTAGGCATCTTGTGAATATTTGTTGACATTGATGGACATTTGGTGGTCAAATTATGAAGTCTACCAAAGTCTGGGACATTTTGTCTATAATCGAATGCCTCAGACTTTCATAGACTCTCAAATGTCGGGATTTGAATGCCTCAGACTTTCGAGGACTTTCAAATGTCTAGATTTGAATGCTTCAGACTTTCGTAGACTCTCAAATGTCTGAATTTGAATGTCTCGGACTTTTGTGAACACACAAATGTCTGTGAAAGCCCCAATCCACTACCCCAAAACATAAACAAAAGAGAGGTATTAGTTTGACATTGGGGCAATGAAATGATCTCAAGTATTACAAAATTATTGTTAGAAACCCATTTAGCCAAAAGAAAAAGAGTAAGATAGTCCAGAATAACTGATATTCAAATCTGACTTGATTATCATGCCCCACCCACATATAATATATAGCCTATAAATTGACCCAAAAATCGAATTGGCTGTCTACCCAATATTTTCATATGTATTCTAAAGGTACAATCAAGTATAACTAGGGCAAGTTCAACAAAAAAAAAAAAAGAAAGAAGTATAACTAGGGCATAAAAGCACTTAGTTTTTTTCTTCTTTTTGTTACTCTATAGAAGATAAATTGAGATTAGCCACAAAAATTAAAAAGCTATGAATGGGTAGGTTGACTCAGTCTTTAGAGAAACTCTATTTAAATTTTAACCTACAGATTGAGTTGAGAACTGCAATATTTATTAAAGTCCTCGTATGACTTAGAAGAGTAAACTTGTTGAAAAGTTGTGATTACTTTAATACCAATATTTGAAATTACAAAATTAATTTTATATTTCTGCATGAAATTATGAAGTATGGGAATTCGAAAACGGAATCCTTTGTATAATATATAGGGTGTATATATATTATTATTATTATTATTATAATTGTTTGGGGAAGTGGAGAGTTTTTTAAATTAGTTTGCTGAAAATGAAAGACTCACAAGGCTATGTACTTGTTAAGGGACCATTGCCCATGAATCAAGCTGAATGTTTTTGTAAGTTTCTTTCTTGTTTTTCTATTTTCTCTCTATCCCATATACTAAAAATAAAAAAAAGAGGTTGCCTCCAAGACTATATATATATAGAGAGGATAAATCTAAGGCCCAAAAACCCAGCCCAAATAGGAAATCCAACCCAATAGGGATTTATATTTCAAAAAAAACCCAAAATGTTAGATTACCTCTCTATCCCTCTAAAAGAAATTGTTCCCTCTCTTATCCCTCACACATTTCCCGCCCAAAACCCCTTCCCCTCCCTGACTTCTGACTCGATTTGACCCGACACTGACCAGCCATCAAGACAAACCCACGCCATCTCTCTCTCTCTTCATTCATTCAAACGATTTCAGTCTATCTCTCCTCTCTATCTCTCCTCTCTATCTCTCCTCTCTACCTCGATCAAACGATTCAAAGCTGCCTCTCCGTCTCTCTCTCTTTCTCTTTTTCAAGCGAAACAATCTCCAGCCATTAACGCCTCTTGCATTCGAAACGTTACCACCGATTATCACTCACACAAACCTATTTAAGCTTTCGGATCTACTCATCTTTCTCTCTATTTCTCTCTGTTTCAACGAATCTCAAGCTTCTTTCTCGATTTCTCTCTCTTTCAAAACAGGTACGTCTCTGTTCTTCATCTATCTCTTGATCCTCTCTCTGTTGTTGGTAATTATTAGGATTGTTGGAACATTTTTGGGGTTTTTGTTTCAGATCTGTGGTTTTCGGTACAGATTTAGGGGTTTTTGAAAATTTGGGGGAGTTTTCAAACAATTAGGGTTTATGATTTCAAGTTTAGTAGTCTGATCTATAGTCTGTGATAAATCATTTTGGGTTGTTTTTCGAAAAAGTTTTAGGGTTAAGTTGCTACAAAGTTTGTGATAAAACATTTTGGTTGTTGTTTTGTGATTTCGGAAGCATTTGGGTGTTTATGGTTCTTCATCAAGCTTCTAGGTTAGTTTTGTTTTAACATTTAGGGTTGTGAACCGAAAGTTAGGTTCTGTGGAGACATTTAGTACTTTGTCTTTGTTTTTTGGGTGTCTTTGTTTATGAAGTGCATGATTTGGTTTATCATTCTGGGTTGTGTTGAGGAAATTTTGGATTATGTTTAAACATTTTGATAGTTGTTTGTCATTTCGAAAGCATGCATCTACACAGAAAGGTCATTTGGGTGTATATGATACTACATCAAGTTTCTAGGTTAGGGTTGTTTAAACATTTAGGTTTCTGTGGAGAAATTTAGTCATTTGATCTAGATTAATGGGTGTCTGTGGTTGTTGATTAACAGAATGATTTTTTTTAAACATTCATGGTTGTGAAATAGAAATTAGTATATGTTTAGACATTTTGATTGTGTATATACATTCTGTGTTTGTTTGATACGTGTGGGTGTCTAATACAAAACATAGGTGTTTGTTTTAACATTTATAGTTGTGTAAAAAAAATTAGTATATGTTTAGACATTTTTGACTGTGTATATACATTCTGTGTTTTGTTTTGAACATGTGGGTGTCTAATACAAAACATAACAGCTTTTGCAGATTACAAAAAGATGGTGAAACAAAACACAAAAAAAGGAGACGCACCTGTGCAAAAACAACAGACACCCCTTCGTGCTAGCCCTAGGAAGAGGGCTGCTGAAGAGGCAACCTCTGCTGGGCCCTCCAAGAAAGGCAAAAAAGTATCAAGTCCAAAACAAGCCAAGGTATCTTATTGTATACACATCTTTTACCATGTCCTGTATTTAAAGTTTGTGGGTTGACATTTCATATAATGTTTTGGCATATTTGTTAGTGTGATGACATTCTTTGAAATGTTGTTTCAATTAGTGATCCTTCATTCTTGTGTAGACCAGCATTGGCATATGCACTATTGTGTGGACACTATCCAAAATGATCTGACATATTTGTTAGTGTGATGACATTCTTTGAAATGTTGTTTCAATTAGTGATCCTTCATTCTTGTGTAGACCAGCATTGGCATCTGCTTTATTGTGTGGACACTATCCAAAATGATCTGACTTTATTTTAAGTGATGTAGCATTCAGTGTAGTATTGTATATTTTGTAGAATGTGCTGACATATCTGTTACTTTTTGTGTGAAGCACAAAGGATATACTTCCAAGAAGAGAGAGCCCATGGTGGAGCCTCAACCAAAAGAGCCTGTGGAGCAGAAGAAGAAAACTGCTTTCAATTACAAATGTAACTTCAAAGCAGTTTTCAAGGTGGCGCGGGAATTGATGTCATTTATTACTGAAGAGCAAAGGAAGATGTTGCTTTCTTCACCATTCGGGGCCTTATTTAAGGCAGTGACCAGTTTTAGTTTTCGAACAGAGAATGTGTCGGAGAAGCCGAACAAAGCCATCTATGATCTTCTGTACTGCTATGACAAACAGAGCCAAGCCTTCAACATCGGAGGGAAGTTGATTCAGTTCACTCCCGGAGATGTTGCTTTGCTGTTGGGAGTCCCCATGGAAGGACAAATTTACGAAGCATTCCCAACCAATGTCACCATAGATGTGGCTAAAGACGAGTTTTTGACCAAGTATTTCAAAGACTGTGTTGTTGAGGGAAAGGCTTTATCTTTTGGGGGTCCCAGCATAGAAAAGGCGTTGCATGTGGCTGCAAGAACAAAGGCTCCGGCCATTGAGTTCTTGAAACTATGGATCATGTACATGGCAGCCACCTTCCTGTTCGCTTCAGCTGCCGGCTCCTCTGTTGTGGGGAGTTTTTATCACAATCTCCAAACGGAGAGAATGATGAAAAGAGTTTCCTGGGCTAGAGCTATTCACTCCTACATGATGGAGAGAATAAACAAGCACTCAGAAGACCCGGCAAAAGCTTCAGGATGCCTGACTCTTCTCCCCGTAAGTATTCATTACAATGCACTTAAATGTTTCATAATTTCTTATAGTGATAAAAATCAAGTTAGTTTGCTCTGACATTCTTCAAAATGTTTCATCATTCTGTTGGGGCTTCTGTAATGCTGATACATTGTTTAGAATGTTTGGGCAATGTAAGAAATGTGTTTCCATTTCTTGTGATGATACAGAAAAACACTTCTGACCTATTTGTGTTTAATTTATTTGCAGTACTGGTACTGCATGCACACCAGGATCCATGAGGACCTGGTTGGAGAAGTAGGGGTCAGTCCTAGAATAGCTCGATGGGTGATCGAGCCATTCTTCCTTAAAGGACTGGAAGAAGAGTTGGAAAGCATCACAGAGGAGCAGGTAATTTGTTTCAACATTTCTTAAAATGTCTTTGTGATTTTATAAAATGTTCTAACATAACTGATGTCTGAGTGACATTGAGGAAAATGTTGGAACATTTGCAAGAATGTTGGAACATTTAATTATGTGCATGTGTTTTTTTTAGAGATGTTGAGATAATAACATTATGTATACCTTCTTGTAGGTGAAGGTGGAGTTGGTGGCAGAGTCTGAGGAAGAGGAACAGTTGTTAAAGTTCACGGAGAGGGTGGTGGAGGAGATGAATGAGGAGGAAGTGGAGAAGTTGAAGGAGGAAAATGAGAGGTTGAGAGAAGAAAATTTGTTGGTTAAGAGAGAGTGTGAGATGGTGAAGAGAGAGAGAGAAGTATTAAAAGAGGAGTTGGAGAGGATGAAGAGAGAGAGAGGAGAGAAAGATGATGTATTGGAGTTTGATTTTGGTGTAGGAGGGGAGGTGGATGTTAGAGAAGAGGTTGGTAGAGATGAGGTGACTGTTGGAGAGGAGGTGACTGTTGGTAGAGATGAGGTGAATGTTGGAGAGGAGGTTAGACAAGAGGTGGAGAGTGGAGATGGTGGAGAGGAGATAGTGGAGCAGGAAGTAGCCCCAGAAAATCCGGAAGAAGTAAACGCAGAACCCAGCATCGAAAAAGAAAGTGATGCCGAAGCCCAAACTGAAGGAGCAAAAATAGACGACAATAAGGGTAAGAAGGCAATTTCTGATGAGTCGGTAAGGGGTCAAGCTTCCGGAGAGGGCCAAAAGCAGGAGCAGAAAGTGAGCCAAGGTGCTGGGTCAAGTGAGTAAATGCTCACGCAAATCTTTACTTCTGTTGACATTCCTGTCTTTGCTTGATTAGAATTTGGAAATGTTGGAGCAAATACCAGAATGCTTCAACATTTGAGATAATGTTATAACAAAGTAATGAATATTGTCTGACATTCCTTTCTTTGCTTGATTAAAGTTGGTTTTATTTCTAGTTTATTTTTTTGAAGCAACGTATTAACTTGTGTGCAATCTATCTATCTTCTCTGAAATTCTTACTTACTTGTCAGATGATTGGTATGAACATAAATTGTTCCGCCATCGTTACAAGTTTTTTGATAAACGGTAAGTAAAAGAGTTCTATCGTACTCCCACGATGTCTTTTACCACGACAATTGAAGACTTTCTTTTACCACGAACGAACGACAATAGACTGGTCGGCTAAGTAATAAATAAGAAACAAACAAGTAAGTGTTCTTCTCCCACATAAATACGTAAAATGTTTGAACATACGTGCTAACGTTTATATATATTGATCGAGAATTGGATAATAATTTATGTTAAGATTTGGTTTTCTATCGAATGTTGACTAGTTAAACGTGTGGTGGTGGGACAGGTGAAAAGCATTTTCCAAGTTTTTTGAATGTAGGTGAAAATGAGACGGAAGAAGAAAACTTTCAGCTGACTTGGCCTTCAGCTTTCTTTTCAGAGGTTTGCGAAGTGGCAAAAGTATATGAGAACTATGAGATCGTGGAGAACGAAAGTTCTTCTGAAGACGATTTTGTAGATAAGCCAAAGGTTGAAACGGCTGAAGTTGTGGAAAAGAAAGATAAAAACAAACCAAACTCTTTGGTTAAGAGGGTTAAAACACAGCCAAGAACCCGAACCATGACCGAGAAAGGAAAGCAACTCGAGAAGAAAAAACCAATTAATGTAGATGAAATTGTAGAGTTGGGAGGTGGAAGGTCAGCAGCAGAGGAGGAAGGCCAGAAGCTAGGTAACTGGAAAAGAAGCCCGGTGTGGAAGAAGTTGAAGGAAGAAGAAAAGGGCCTGTTGGAAGAATTCATCAGGAAAAGTAACAAAAGGTACGAGAGAGTTACTGTAATGTTCATGCATCTACAGTTATGTTTGCACATTGCAGTTTGTGTTTATGCATTTTTATTTGCTTACTGTAATGTCCATGCATTATCACAAATGTCATGACATTAGGAACTGTGACACATGTTTTTTCAAATGTTGCAGCACAAAAGTCTGGTTCAGTAATGGGATCAACGACATTTGTGGGAAGCAGCTAGATATGTTGATGATGAATCTGGAGTGCGACTCACAAGTTATTAACTGGGCTAGTTCCTTCGTCACTAATCACGAGGATTTGAAAGAAAAGAGTGTCCTATGTCTACCATCAGAAATCTATGTGAGTTTAGTGATTAGAATGTTTTCCTATCATCATCTTTTATATGAGTGAACATTTTAATAACTTTGTGTCTGTTCTACAGACGATGATCAAGTCGGAGGTCAACCTAGCTTCAATCGAAAGAATGCTCAATCGCACGTTGAGTAATAATGCTGGGAAACCGGAGATCTTGTTTGTGTGTGCACCAATCTGCCACCCAACAACGGGGGACGCAGCAAGGGGGGGTCACTGGACACTATTGATATACAATGTATTTCTCCATAGGTGGACCCATTATGACTCAATGTCATTTGACAAGAAGAAGGCCAAGGACTGTTACGAAAATGCCAGGGAGTACGCGGCATATGTGGAGGATGTAATGGAAGAAGTTGGGTTCACAATGTTTGGAACCCAACAAAAATATGCAGATGTCGTTGGGGAGCCAGAATTCCCTACTCAGGGAGAAAAGTAAGTGTTCTCACTCTTTATTTGATCCAACATTATGATGCATGTTTTAATTAGTTTGAAATTGTTCCAACATTCCTGGAAATGTTGGAACAAAAACTTATATGTTTTTAGAAATTTGATAAAAACACACGTAGTTATTAATAATTTAGTCTCATTTAACATTATGTTTCAGAATTGTCTGTGACTGTAGACACATTATGGGTTATGCTTTAACATTTCGTTTGTGTCTTGAACAGCCCGGATTGCGGTCTGTTTGTCATTTTGAAAATTGAAGAGCTCGTGGCAGACTGCAAGACAATAGGACCCAAACAGCGTACAGAAAACCCAGATTGGGTATCCCTGGCACAAAGGAAGAGGGCCAAGCTAACCCACAACATTTTGAAAGAGAATACGATATCTTGGAGGATGGCCCGAGCTTGAAGTAGTTTCCCCTGTGTATGTTTTTTTTGTAAAGGATCTTTTTTAATCAAAAATGAAGTAGTTGTTCAGGTAACGGGTTATGTTCATATCACTAAACCCGAAACGACTTCATTCTTGATTAGATTACAAACAAATATGGTTTGTAAATTCTCTTATTTTGGGATGTTAACAACATACAATGATTTTGGATGGGATGTTTATGTTAAAACAATATGAAGTAAATTTGAATATATTATTATTTTTCTTCAACAACATGTGTGACATGCATTGTCCCCTTAGAGTTTGTTTCAGGGAAGAACATACACAGATATGTTAGAACATTCCTTTCTATGCTGAGACAAATTGATAAATGTTTCAGAAATATGTAATAATGTTCCTTCATTAATACGAATGTATTCAAAAAATCCATAATATTCACACATGGTAAATAATAGTAAGACATGTAAGGATTCATTCACTGAACATTTTATAGAATGTTATCACATATTCACTAGACAAAAAATATATATACTAAAGACAAAAAGATTTTACTAAACATTGAGCACAATGTAACAACACTCTGTTACATGTTGAGACATATCGGTGAATGTTATAACATTTAGGGAAATGAGACTACAGTTGGGCTCGACATGTCGCACTGTTGTGATAAGCGGGTTGGTTGCACCTGCGACATATTCTTTTCCTCCTGGTAACATCTCCGGAACTCTGCAACCTTGTTGTACGTGGTCTGCCTGGTGCCCTTCTAACTAGTGGAGGAAGAGTCTTGGTTAATGGATCAAAAGTATATGGTTCGTCAAAATTTGGAACGGGGTAAACACAATGTTGGTATGTGTTCCTGTAAGCCTCCACGGTCCAGACCGGATCGAAAAAACATGTACTATCACCACGAGTCTTGTTGATGCATAACATTGCATGTTGACACGGAAGCGAATCTACTTGCCAACGCCGACAAGAGCATGTGAGAGTACCAAGATTTACGGAATGGCGTGGAGTAGAATATACTTCATAAACAAGTGGGGCTGCCTCGACGTATCTCCAAGTCTCCGCAACTTTGTATTTCGCTTGTTGCTCCAAGTTAATGGATGGGCAAAGAAATGTATTCCATCCAATAGAAGCGTCTCTATGCTTTCGCATCTTGTTCATAATCTTCTGTCTTATGGCATCCAACAATGCTGTAATAGGGAGCACGCGGGCTTTCTTGACCATGTTGTTGAAGCTCTCAGACAGTTGGGAAGTGATGGCGCCATACCTGTGAAAAAACATTAAATGGGATGCTTGTAAAACATCGTGTCGTGTTAAAACATTGCGCGAAATGTATAAACATGTATATGCCTGACGGAACACATGAACAAATGGCCATTCATAACAGAAAGATATGATTAATGTTAAAAAATAACTGAAAAAGAGAAAACAAAATACCTATCCCCTGGGAAAAAGGAATCTGCCCATGATTCCGGATTAAGGGATTGGAAAAACCTCTCGACATTGGTTCCACCCATCTCAACCATTTGTTCAATGGTTGCGTGATACTCGCTCTCGGGTAATGCACGTGCCGCCGTAAACATAAGACTCTGAAAATAACGTGACTGGCGCGCCCCGTTACGTATCCTCAAGTTCAGATTACATCGTAAGTGCCAAGCACAGAATGAGTGATGAGCGGTGGGAAAAACGTTCTTCACGCCTTTTAGAATTCCAGCATGTCTGTCCGAAATAAAGGTGTAACGTTTGATCGGATCTACTGCTAATTTCAAATTTTGCAAAAACCAATCCCAATTCTGATCATTCTCAATGTCCACAACTGCGTAAGCAATGGGGAAAAGACCTAACCAAAAAAAATGAAATACAAAATTAGTTCTGTTGATGCATGTATCAAAAGTGTATAAGCATTTTTGGAAATGTAAACCCATATTTGGGAATGAGGTATGACTTCAGTAAATTACGCCGCATCTTTATCTATGTCGCGTCAATAATGATCATGATCTAACATTTTGTCACGTGTTAGCAGGAACGCTATAATGTTAACATGTGATGTGAAAATGAAAACATACCGTCGTTTCCATCCTTGGTAACCGCAGCCAAAATGCAGCCATTAAAACGAGTTTTGGCGAATGTTCCATCAATATAGATCACAGGGCGACAGTGTTGAAACCCAAGGATAGATGCGTGAAGGGCAATAAAAACTCGGACAAATCGGTTGGTAGTGGGTTCGATTTGCAAATCAATTATGCTATTGGGATTAGTACTCTCCAAAGCATCTACGTACCACTTCAACTTTGCGTAGGAATCACCCTCCTGCCCAAATACTTTGTCCATGGCTACCTTCTTACCACCGTAAGAAAAATAATAGGTCAACTCAACACCGTAATCGTCTTGAAACTTTTCTTTAACTTCAGCAGTACTCCAATTTGGGTGTCTTCTGATGTCTTCATTCATTAGGCTGCCAACAAGTTTACTAGACAACTTGGGATCCGCAGGTTTGAGAACAACATCGAGACAATCGTGATTCGGTTCGTACTCTTTCAACAAAAAAACGGATTTACAGCCCAATGGTGCAACCCCGTGCACTCTCCAATTACATCCGGGTTTGGAACAAACGGCAGTAACACGACCTGGTTCATTCTTGATATATTTGTAGTTGTTCTTGGTTGCAATGGTATATCGACCAAGAGCGTCTCGAAAAGCTTTGACACCACCGGGGAATATTTGCCCAATCTCCGTAAATACGTCGCCCCATGAGTCACATACTAACTTCTTCTCATTATTTTGAGATGTAGAAAGTGACCTTTCAGTTTCCATACTGCAAAATTGAATAGAATGTTATGAAAGTATCATAAACTGTATTAAAATGTTAACAAATGTGTGAACATCTAGTGTAATGTCTAAACACCGAGCATAATGTTTTGACATGCGTAGGAATGTTTGGTTATCATGGAGAATGTCGTAGAATTATACGTAATGTGTGAGTTTATGTGAAAATGATAGATAACATTATACTGATTGTTTCGAATATGTGGTATAATCAGGTGGTCCAAGAAGCAATGTCTGATCATTCTATAAAATGTTGAAGCAATGTCTAATCATTCTATCAAATGTTGGTCTAACTGCTAGTTCAATAGCTATGAAACAAATGTGTTAACACATGAAAAACTTCTTTTAACATGTACCATGTGTTCAGACATTTTAGAAAATGTTAAAACAAACGTTAAAGTTGAAACAGAAACAAGCAGATTGTACGGACAGCGGTAGAACTGTACGGACAATCCAGAAACGAACATCAACAGATAGAACAGTAGACGAGAAGGAAGAACAAGAGCATAAAAATCATAAAAAATAGATTCAACATCAACAGTTACCTGGATTTATAGGACAAGAATGTGGTGATTCGAACAAGTTGATGAGTCTAGAAACAAACAAGTTGATGGCTTATCTCTATGATGACTGAAGGAATAAAGGGTTTTGTAACTCGGTTTGGAGATGTAGGTGATGACTGAATGAAGATGATGACAATATTAGAGAGAGAAACGTGAAAACGAAGATGATGATGGAAGAGATGAAGACTGTAGATAGATGAAGGTGGAAAAAAAGGGTTTCCAAAATCGGTTTAGGTAGAGAGATAAAGTGAAAAAGATTTTGGAGAGAGAAACTAAATCAGATTTTGGAGAGAGAAAGATATGAGTTGTTAGAGTTGAGGGATATATATAGGAGGGCAAAAGAGGGTTTAAAAGAAAATAGGAAATCCTAGAGATAAGAGTTGGGCCCGGATTGCACATTGGGATGTGTATTTGGGTTTGATATGAGTTATTATATATGTGTGTGTCTGCGCGCGTGTGTGTGTGTATACTTATGTTATGAAGGGAATTAGTGGTGTGACAATTACAGGACACAACCATATAGTTTCTAATACAATATCATTCCGTTCAAATAGATAACTACATGTCTTTATATTTCTAGATACAATGTCATTATTGTGGGGAGTAGTTGGGTATCATCATCAACATTAAGACTTTGAGAAATCATTTGATTCAATTAAGTTACACTTTTTTTTTCAATTGAATCACTTATTACTTTTTTTAACTAGTAGTCTTTATTTGTTTATAGGGTGCGGAGACTACAAACATGCCTACAAATTCTTGGTGATGAAACTTTCACATAATTTAAAAAAGTTTATCATTAATTGTTAGGTTGCCTAAAAAACAGACTTTAGATGAAAAAGTATCATACACAGTCCTTTGCAAATTTAACATAGTTTAGACATAAATTTTTGTGAAGAAAAGTGTCATTAACAATACAAAATTACAACCTCTAAATATCAAGAGAGTTAGATTAGCTCACCACTCACTTCTCTAACAAAAGACTAAGGTTTATTCAGCATAAATCCTATCTCAATTTGAATTTGAATACTCTGCATATTTGATGAAATATGGATGATGAATAGTTAGATAATTTGATGCCATCTAATATGGTATGTGAGAATGAATGTGATGGTCATTTTAGGTTATCCTATTGTAGAGAGTTATTTGGAGGGGTTTTTGACTTGTGGGACAAGGAAGGAAATCATGAGAAGCACTTGAGAGATTTAAACTTTTGAGATGTGAACTTCCATCCCCAAAACCAAGAAGAGTCTTACACTTCTCTTATTAGTACAAATTAATTCTTTTTTTTTTTTGAACAACAAACTAATTCTTGTACTATCAACATCTTATGGCCCTTGCCCCTTGCAACCAAAAAAAAAAGACATCTTATGGCCTTCTCTTGAACTACCATCGCCTTTTCTAGCTTTCTTTTTCTTTTCTTTTAAAAAAGTGAAGCCCCTCCTCCATTGTCGTGTTACTAGTACTTATGTCATTCACCATTTTTGTTATATGCACTCGCATCTTATTTGACTTGAACAAAAATGACCTTTCATCTGATGAGTGTAATTAACAAAATGGTGAGTGCATTTAAAATTCCACAATGCAACATTCTATAGGCACCCAGAGGGCCTTGATTAGGGCCATATTAGCAACCAAGTGAAGTGGGTTATGACTTTGCTGGATCGAGCCCAGGCTCAATAGGAAGTTCTATAAGCGCTTCCGTTCCAAATGCAACTGGTGCAAAAGTTGCCTGCATATAGGGTGTTGATAGGAATTCAAAAAGAAATTTTACTTATGAGGCCTATGAAGAAGTTAGAGCATCTCCAATGCAAGACTCAATCTTAAAATCTTAAGTGCCACCTAGGACTTTAGAGTTTTTTTTGAGAAAAAACCTCTCCAATGCAAAACTCAATTGAGATCTTAAGTTGATGTGGAAACATTAAGTTTTAAGATGTCTCAACTAGAAACTCTATTTTTGGGATCTCTTTTGAGAGTCTTAAGTGTCCTAGTCATCAAATTTAATTTTTGAACCAATAGAAAGCTTTTCTTTCTCAACCACTTTTTCCTATTAAATGTATGTATGACATGTGTATCTATTAGAGTTTTTTAGAGTGTTGCATTGGAGAAGGACTTGAATTAGAGACACTCAAGTTAGCCACATAGGAAAGAGAATCTCAATTGAGACTCAACACATAAGCCAAATAGAGTTTTTTTTAAGTTTTGCATTGGAGATGCTCTTAAAGACTGAGTAAGACACTTGAAACGAGTCTCAATCTTAACAATATGTCCTCAAAAAAAGGTCCAAATCCTGCTACACGCTTCAAGTACTAATGAGCTTTGTTTTGACGCAGAATTATTACTCCATTTTTTTGAATTAAGACAAGGGGGGATTTGCATTGTGGGATTGATATATGAAAGGTTGTGGGTCGACAAGACTACATCAACTACATAAAATCAACTAGACAACGTTCCTATCAGATATTGAATTCAGATTACTTTCAAATCACACAAAACATATCATTTTATTTCATTTGTCTAGCTATTTTAAGTATTTCTAAAACATCCTTTTTTTCTATCACGGGTACAATTGGCATTCAAATGTTGCTTCTCATTTATAGTTTTGTTCCATTGTTACGAGGTCAATATATACAGTAAGTTTGTATAAACTTTGAATATTTATAATTAGTAATTAACTATGGGTTTTTCAAAAAAAGAAAAAAAATGTTTAGTATTCTAAAGTGTCGTTTGGCAACCAAAAGTAGAAGTACTTTTGCTTGTAGTAGAAGTTCTTTTGCTTTAAAAAGGTAAAAAAGTTTCAAAAGTACATTTGGCAAAAATGTTACTTATAAGTAAAAAAAATTCAAAATGTTAGTTTGGCAACTCAATTTACTTTTGATAATTTTATTTTTCTTTTTAATAGAGATAGTTGATTTTAATTAAATTTATTTATGATTTCCACGATTACTCTTGTATGCGAAGTAGTGGTGATATTGGTGGTAGTGATGGTGCCATGAAGGTATGGTTATGAGGTGTGCTGGTGGTTGAGGTTTAATGGTGGTGGTAGAGAGGTATGATGGTGACAACGGTGGTGGTGGAGGTATGATGGTGGTGATGGTAGTGGAAGTATGGCGGTGGTGGAAGTACGGTGGTGGTGATGGTTGGGATACGGTGGTGGTGATGGTTGGGATAAGGTATGTGAGTGATAGTGACGGAGTTATGGTGGAGGTGGTACGGTGATGGTGGTAAAGGTGGTGGATTAGATATGTAGGTGGTAACGATGGTGGTGGTGGTGGTGGCGGTGAAGGTACGGTGGTCCTGGTGGTGGTGGTGGTGGCGGTGAAGGTACGGTGGTCCTGGTGGTGGTGGCGGTGAAGGTACGGTGGTGGTGGTGTTGGTGGCGGTGAAGGTAAGGTGGTGGTGGTGTTGGTGGCGGTGAAGGTAAGGTGGTGGTGGTGAAGGTACGGTGATGGTGGTAGTGGTGGAGCTACAAAGTGGTTATTGTCGAGGTGGTGGTGGTGTATGGTGGTGGTGGTTAAGGTGTGGTGGTGGTAGTTGAGGTAGGGTGGTGGGGGAGGTGCAATGCTTATTGTGGTGGTGGTGAGGGTAGAATGGTATGGTAGAAGTTTAGTTGTGGTAGTGGAGCGGAGATAGACAAAAAAAATTCGTCAAGTAAAATTCATGCATGTCTCAAAGGAAAGTTACTTTACTTTGAAGTCAAAAGCTAAAAGTTTTAACTACAAAAAAAAGTCAAATTTTAACTTAAATGAAGTCGGTAATTTTTGCGTACCAAACTAACTTTTCGACTTTTCTACTTAAATAAGCAAAAAAGTAACTTATTTTAGTGTTGCCAAACGACACCTAAAAGCTAACCCTTTTATGATAATTTTTTTTGAAAAGGACTATAGATTAACCTAAAATGATCATACAATTAGAAACTAGATAGATTAGATCTAAAGAGTTCAATAATTCATATATTTACATGTATGATGTATGAATTGACCCTGATCACTCTATTTCACTCTCAATGTTTAAACACGAAGAACCCACACGGGGGACATGGGGTAGTCTATTTGTATGGGCTTATGGACTAGTCCTTTTCTCTACAAGAGACTTTTTTTTTTCTCTATCTCTTTGATTTAATTATTATTGTTCTCTCTCATGAAACAGATTACCAAAAAGTGGGATCCCATGCCAAATTAGTTTAGAGAGAGAAAGTAGAATTAAGTGTGAGTGTGCTGCTACAAACCTCCAAAAATTGAGTCAATTGACAAGGATGTTGTATGAAATTATATAATCCTAAGTTGTCATTTTCTTCAAATAGTTCCCCACGAGTGCTTGGTTTAAGAACCCCGTATATTTCGGAAAATTAAACCTAAATTATTAGATATTTTTTGCACACTCTTCATCGAAACACATGCATGGTTAAGTCCCATCTATCTTTTCGTCAAAAAAGAAAAGTCACATATTACTCAATTTTTATCTTTAAATTTTATTTTTAAACTACATGATATTTACGAATATATAAATAATTAGTATTTTTTCCATTAACAAGTTTTCCTTGTATGGTTGCGGTCCTATTAGAAAAGAATTTGGATAACATTTTTCAAATGTAAATTACTTTCTATTAGAATTAGAATTAGTTGTTGAAGTATGTAAACAGTGAACAAATATGACGAATAACTTATGATCGTGCGCATAGTTTGTTCGATCTGTAACGCATTTGAAAAAACTGTCCGTGCCCCACGGTCACGAGTTACACTCTCGTTTCACTATAAATTTTAACCCATTTAAATAAAAATGTTCGGATCATGGATATTTAAGATTTCACTATAAATTTCCAAAACATATGGTAGAATTGTTTATGTTTCATTGATGACAACACGAGTTTCTCCATCTTGAAAAGTCATGTTGTATTTTGCTTGTTCATTAGCTACTTATAATGGTCTAATGACGGTATCACATTACCTTCTACGGTTCTACCTATAAGAAAAAGATTAAAAATAAGATCAGGGCATGTTTTCACAGTATTTGTTAGGCAAAAGTATTTTCCTCCAAACTACAGAGAGGAGCTATATTTGGTGGTTTTTCCCATATTATGGTAGTGTGGCTATATATATAATATAATATACACACACACACTAAAATATTATATCATTGACAAAATTGTGTATGTAAGATATGAGGCAGAAGTGAAAAGATAGATTGGAATAACATGTGATGACAGTATAAAAGATTTCCTATCATATAATCAAAGTTATCATCACTTTTAGCCTTTGTGGTTGTCATTTTAATATTATTCATGTATAGTCCTCAACAATATATATATAGATTGATATGATCTATCAACCTCCATCTATAGTATTCTCTTAATATTTTTCACATGTAATCAACACGATATTGTTCGTTATACATAATGAATGATTGTATTTCTAATTGTATATGTTTATTTTCAGAGAAAATACAAATTTTCTAACATTAATTATTTGTGGTCGATATATATATATATATATATCGAAATGCAGCTCTTACAGACGTTATACAATGTGAGAAGTCAATCTCATACATTAATTTGGATAATCCCCGTCTTATCAGTGAGACAAGTTAAATAATGTTACAATAATATTAAGTAGGGTGTGATTCCCTAATGAAACAAATCATGCCCTGTATACATAAAAGGAAATTAATTTAGAGGGCCGTTATTAAAAATTTCAAATATGGAAAGTGGGGTTAGTGTTGTGGACTTGTGGTTGGTGCCGGCATTGTGGTCATTACCCTCTAATCTATCGACTCTCACCTAACTCTGACTTCCTATAATCTTACATTATTAATAATACTCCATACATAGGATTATGTGTTGAATTTTATGTTTGATTTGGATTCTAGAATTACATAAGCCATTTGCTTCAAATTAATTAGGAACCACACTAATATTACTCGAATAGGTATAGGTAGAAATACCAAATATGCAAAAGAACAAGATTGAAGAAGAGATAAGCTTTTAAGGGAGGATGGATGGGTTTCATTAATAGTTGTAGTAAGATTTACAAGACAGTAAATAGACAAATAAATAGTAAAAGATTAAAAGGCAGAAAATAACTAAACTACTCTAACTATAATATATACTGCATGCATGATTCAGATATAAACAACGGAATTGATGTTAATTCTTAGAAGCGGGCCGGGTGGGGCAAAATGAGTAGAGGATAGAGTTATTACTTATAAGGTAGTAGGAGGAGTTAGTTGAGAGTTGAGAACAACACATGTTTTTTGTATAAATAAATATATATATATATATATATACTATGTTGCATGCAGATTTTGGCCAGACAATTAACAAAACCCTAAAACAACAGCCTTTGTTTTGTAGTTCATTTTATTTGGGACCTATCCGTTTGTTTTTACTGTCCCATTTCATGTTTTGGGACAGCCAGCTTACTTGTGCCCAACTCCTCATATTCGTGGCTTAACTATAACCTTTGCTTCCTCATCCATAACTTAGGATATTATTCTTTCAAATTCTGAAATAAATAGGGAAATTTGCAAACTAAGAAATATTAAAATTTTTTTAATGAAATTGTTGATCTGAAGGCCGAAATAGTGAAGCTGCTCATCGAGACAGTTTCCATTAAATGTGTGAATTTCGTGTTATAGTTGAGTCACCGGGTTTCTTCACTTTGATGATGAGGAGCTAGTGGCCTGGGTTTTTTTTTTTTCCTAGCGGCCTCAATTCTCCTCACTTCTTTTGTATCACTTTCGCATCTGTATGTCTTAGTTAGATATTAATATGTGGGATACCTTCATCTCTTTCTCATTAATATGTTTGTATTTATAATTTTTGAGAATTTCTTGCCCATGTATCTAAGATATTACTTCGTGTTCAATCTCTATCTTTTCTCTCTCATGAATCTCTTTTCAAAAACGACATTAAATCCTACGTACTCGTGTGTTTTAGACATTGATATGTGGGATATTACACCACGTATATATATATTCCGGATCACAATAAAAAGGCAAACATATAATGAATGCACCAATATCACCTCGAATTATTTCAGGTCCCTGCATATGTATAAGATGACAGGGGCTCTAAACTAATATAATCTCTAGGGCCCATTAATAATTGGGCTTCTACAGGCTTGGTTGTCCTGGTCGGGTACGAGAACAAGAACGGGCCACAAAGGGCTTAACAATCTGTGGCCCTAGATCTTACTAGTACGTGGAGTATTTCTTTCCTATTCCCTTTCTATTTAGGGAAGGCTGCGGCTTTGGGGAATAAAGAAAATTCTCCGGGGAATAAATTCTCGAGGGAATCCAGATTTTTTTGAAAATTCTCTGGGGAATAAATTTTTATGGGAATACATAACACACTTTTTTGAAAGTCGCCGGCGACCTTCAAACATAATTTTTCTTTTTTAATTTTCTCTCTCTCTCTCTCATTTTTTTTTTCTTTTCTCTCTCTCTAGACTGTTCTCACGAAAGAGAAAGAGGAAATTCTAGAGAGAGAAAGAAGGTAAAATTAATATGGAGTAAGATAGGTTATGGTAATTGGCAATGTTTTTGTGAATTTGAATGGGTAACGGTAAGTCAACGGGATTTGGCCTATGATAACGACGGGGGCGCAGTAGTTTTCTTATACTAGAAAATTGTAGAAGATAGATACTGTTTCAGTCTCCCTCTAAATTTATTAGGTATTCGTTAATTGCTTCTAAAGTTACTTCTTCATAACAATTACGAGTGTTAATTCATACGAACGATAAATAGGTATTAGGTTCCATTAATTTCTGTTCTTATACTTCCCGAAGATTGATTCCTATGCCATTTTCTCTGTGAAATTGATTAGGCGACTTATTTTATATCTAGATTAAGGTTATTGGTTTGATGAATTATTCGAACAACTTTTGGTAAATTAGGGCAGTTTCTTGATTTTTGTTTAACCAACAACTGTATGAATTGGGTATTTTGATCTTTGTAAGTTTAGTTTTAGAATAGAAATTCTTGTCGGCAAGGTTGCAAGGTTGGTAAACTTACAAAGATCTTTGTAAGTTTTGTTTAACCAACAACTGTATGAATTGGGTATTTTGATCTTTGTAAAATTAAGATCTTAATCTGCAATTGTAAACAAATTCAAATCACAGAATAAGAAGAAAAAGAAAGAGGCAGAAGAAAATCAATACCATGGAGGGTAGAACTCAACAACAATGAAAGGATGTTTGCCAATAGTGTCATGAAAGTTCTCCTCCATAGAAGGTCTGTTCGCTCTCTCTCTCTAGATCTGTTCTAGAGAGAGAGAGAAAGAAAAGAAAAACAAAAATGTAGAGAGAGAGAGGGGGGAGAGAGAAAATAAAAAAAAAATATTTTATGTTTGAAGGTTGGTCGGCCGGCGACTTTCGCCGGAGAAGATGATGAGGTGTCGAGAACATGAAGTGGTAGAGAGAGGTGATGAGATGGAGGAGCCTTTTTTTATAGCATCTTCTAAAATTAGAAGCCCCTTAGCAATAAAAAGAAACATAAAAAGTCAATCTTATTTGACTAATTTTAATGAAAGTCTTTATTCCCCAGAGAATTTTCTTTATTCCCCAAAGCCGCGGTCTTAGGGAAATGCCAACAGACTATTTCGAGTTACTCCTAGATTAGAGACATATGTATATACATTTTAAAAGTCCCCTGAAAAATTGGTGGCGACTTTCATTAGACAAGACGGTGGGTGAAGTGATGAGACAAAGTGGATGAGAGTAGTGATGAAATGGAGGAGAGATGAATTGAATTTTAATGTGAATGAGTTTTTTTGACTGAAATTCTTTTTTGACCCCTAAGTTTATCTCTAGAAAAAGTTACTCAAGTAGTATATAAATTAACCCTTAAGAGGCAAAACGAACCGTAGGACACTTATAGAACCAAAACAGCGAATTGAACACAAATTACAGGGTAAAACATAACCAAGCCATAGATTTTAGAAGTTTGGTGGCTCACCTCTTCTAGAAGTACATTAATTTACTCCATTTCAAGTCAGTTTGAGCCAAACAATCACTATTATAATTAAGATATTAACGTAAACACAAGTTTATTTGTTTGTTTTCTGAACAAAAAATTAAAGTGCCTTCTTTTTTTCAAATCTGAATCCAAAATTAATGGATATATTTATTTGTTTTCTTTCTTTTATCTTTATAGTTTAAAACAAATCTTTGTACCAATGAATGAGTTTTCAACTTAAAACACAAGTTCTTTCATCAAAAAAAAAAACTTAAAACACAAGTTTATTTTCGACAGACTTGTTTTAAAGTTTAAATTTAGCAGAGAAGTAAACACATACGGGTACTCAAACTATACCAGAATAATTAGTATATTAGAGATTAATTATCCAAGATATCATATTCAAACTTCAACTGATCGATGAAAACAACTCCTCTACCAAACTTGGGCAAGATTTGAAGCACAAAATATAAAATTGTTACAGTAACTAGGATGTCACTTTCTTCATTACAAACGGATTCCAAAACTACCCATGAATCCACCCTCATACAATAAGACCACAAAAATATAAAAAAAAAAAAAAAGAAGAAGAATTAAATAGGAGTAGAGCTTTTACAAAGTTCAAATTCTAACAAATTCCTGATTCACATACCGGAATCTTCATCTCTGCAACATACCCACTTGCCGGAATCCGGTTAAAACATCGAAAAACGACTACATAAAAGCTACTAAAATATAAGAATTTGTGATCAATTTATTTAGTAGCTTCCATTCTATAAGGTTGCCAAAAAGGAGCTTTCCTACTAAAGAAGTTCCCAGTAACCCTTGAATCCAAAATCTTGATTGCTTCATCAGATTTGATGCATCTTGGTGTTTTATATTGATTCACAGATGAACCTTGAGTCACACAGAAATCCATTAGAGCATCAAAAGTTCCATATGTGACAACCCTTATCTCTAATGGCCCAATTGATTTATCTTTGCTCCTACATCTTCTATATACTGAATCAAGTGATTCTTCAACTTTTGAACAACATTCTTCCATTACTGAACCATTTAGTTCAGGAAAATCACCATTTTCTCTCATTTTAAGCTCCCAATAAAGTACATAATGACCTGGGATTGAAGCTGTATCAGCATAGCTTGTATACTCAGTAAGAAGACATCCAAATGGTTCAAGAAGTAATTTTGCTTCTGTTACAGCTTGTAGTAAGTCTTCTTCATTTGTCTTGTCTGTGTCGATGCTTAAAACAACGTTTCGCCGGTGGACGAATTTGAATTCTGGGGCATTGTTGTAGAATCCAGTCACCTTGAGTATGTCTCCAACTCTGTACCTATATAGTCCTGAAATTAAGAAAACAAGGGGGAGAAATGTTCTTATATGTCGTTTCGGACCTCGAATTAAGCTTAAAACTGAAATTATAAAGAATTTTGATGACAGTACTCGAAAAAATATAAAAGTTTGGAAAAGTTTATGTCATAACTATGAAACAGAACGAGTCTGAAGAAAGAGATGGGGGAGTTACCTGTGAAAGTGGTGACGACAATTTCGTAATAACCACCGAGCTTCACTTCTGTAAGATCAACTGTTACGATTTCTTCTTGCTCATTATTCAAGCAATTAAGATCAGAAATCCCATTACACTGGATTCCCTGGTTAGCTTCTTCATGTGTTCTTTCAACAGGGATGAACTCAAAGTAGGCCATGTTTGGAAGGAGAGTGTAAGAGACATCAGCCGGTTTACTCAACGGATTGACATTAATCCCAAAATAACACTCTGATGATGCATACATCGTCGATATTAGAGGTAGTCCACCACTATAAAAATCGAGGGTCGGGATGTATTGAGCCATGGACCCTGTAACTATGACATCGACGTACTTTGTTCTAGGCCAAAGCCTCTTAACTATCCCATCCCATGATTTTGTACTACATTCTAACTCAATCAAATCAGCTAAATCTGTATTTGGTTGTCTAAGGATGTTCATTACGGCTATTCGGCAACTAGGGTCTGTGATCCAAGTACTAATATTGCCTGTCCTTATATTAGAACATAACTCTTTCCAATATTCCTCCAAGAATTTGATTGCCCGCAAAAAAGCAGATGCGAAAACTGCTCCTACCCGAAGAACTTCATCTCTCTGGATCAAACCACAGAGTAATTGACAATACATACTTTGTTTGCTATCCGAACACAAAATGGTTTCATCTGGACTTGTATAAACATTGAATCTATTGAAGGGCCTGTTTCTGAAGTTTTTACTCTTGTAGTAGCTGGTTAACACCGGTCGTGCCATCAAACCAGACGAGGTACTTATTTCTGGTTTGATAAACAAGAGATACATTCCTTTGCCTTTGTCTAGACCCTCGACACACCTGAAGTTTCAAACGCAAGAAAGAGAAATGAATTAAACGGCGAATAAAAGCGTTTATGAATGTTCAGTGATCAGTTTAAACATCCAAATATAATGAAGGAAGAGAGACATTAGATTCTCACTGGTTCATCACAGGAACTAAAAGATTATATAAGAAGGTCTTTCTATCCAAATCTTCAGCAGTGGTTGGCATCATCTTTGGCTGTCCTCCTGAAGTTCCTGAACTGTTTGAAGAACAACAACAACACGATCTTTTAAGATGGAAATTCAAGAAACATATTATTCGTTAAAATCTTAATAAAGAGGTTATATTTTACCTAGTCAAAAGCTCTGTAATGGGTTGAGATGATATGATATTAGACGGTTCACCGTTGGCAATTCGTTCGATATAAGGCTTGATATCTTCGTAATTAACGATAGGAACTTTCTTCTTGAACATCTCCTTATCGACACGATCACCAAGATAGTCACGTAAGTACTCTGTCTCAGCATTTTGATTTAGTATCGTCTCAAGTATTTGTTGCTGAATTTGTTCTGCATTGGTGGTCAAGTCTTGTAAAAGTTTCATACTACCTTCACTATCATGAGGATCACAACTTGGTAACATCTTAAGAAACTAATTGAAGTGGGGGAACTAATAAAAATGATGAATTCTAGAGATGGGAGAGTCAGACAGAAACATAAAGGATGCCAAAAGGAAAAGAGCCTGGAAGGAACCAAGACCAACTAATTATACTACTGCCTCTTGTTGGTCACTCTTTCTTTCTCTCTCATATTCAAAGCTCTCTCTCTCTCTAATGTTAATCTTTACTCTGTGAGTGTGTTCTGAAATGGGTCTCTGTTTCTTGGTAGCTGCTGATAAGAGAGTGTGAGTGATTAAATAACAGATTTTTGAGGGGATTTTGGGAATTTATATATAACAAAGAAATACAAATTTGTAAAGAAAAAACAAGTAGGAAATGTAGGAGAAGTAGATGGCTACAGAGGTCCTACACATGTGACCTTGTCTGGGTAGGTCTGATTAGATGAAGCTAATCTTTGAGTCAAAACTACATCCATTTCCCTTTTAAGAGATTACACTAAGATGTTCCTTTTCTCCTCTCTTTTGGTTTATGGGTTTTTATGGGAAATAAAAAATAGAATAAGCTCAAAAATCACATGAAAATTGAGATATACCTAAACCTTAACAAAAGTTCAGACCATACAACTTTATATATTTACAAGAGTTAGTTAAGATAAAATGATAAAGGCAATATAAATTCTATAATGAGCTCATATATATTTCCGAAAGTCTAAGGAAGTAGATCGCGAATAAACGAATACAAAATCAATAAAGAAGAAAAATCAAGTACCCATGAATGAATATGACAGTTTAATCAAAATCAGCTAACTATAGAGAGCAAGAATCTCCCCCTTAACAGCTCGTCCGGTGTTTATGAAAGGGATATTCAACGATCAGATGGTAATATGAAACATCATTTCAAAGTCATCCTCGATACGTTATGTCATTGGTTTCCTTTTGCTAATTTTAGCACCTATTTTTAGTAGAATTACACATGTATAGAGTTACATTATATGACCATGAATATATATCTAACAACTTTAATGATCTCATCTAAATTATATCTAGCTCTACCAAAATTTTGGCTGAAAAAGATTTCTAGCTCCAAACAAAAATGTTTGTTTGAATTTCAAGTCTTATTTGATTATAGGTAACAACAAGCTTTTTCTGCATAATTTGGAGGTTTCTACATTAAGGAACCCCAAAGACTTTTAGTAACAAACAAGAAAATGAATCATGTAACCTAATGTTTACTGTTTTCTCTTCTAACTAATTCAACAATCCAAATCAAAACTTCTTGTTTGGTACTAGTAATTAAGATAAGACCCTAAAAACAAAATAATAACAAGACTTTGAAATGATAAAATATAACATATTTCCCACTAGTTATTATCTTCAGCCTGGCATTTCAACAAACAGGATATATGCGATATTTATTATGTGGGGATTATTAATTTAAACAATGCCATTAATATACTAATAAAATCATGGGTTGTCATGAAATGAGGTCTTCTCTCAAAGCAACGGACCCTACTTTTGAATCACAAATAAAAATTAAAATTGGAGACAAATAATAACCCATTGGTAATCAATCAATGCCAAAATAATGATCAAAGAAAATCAGCAAATTAATAGAGTCAGCAATAGTGAATTTGATCACCAAAAAGAAATCTAAAAATGTGACGGTCCAAGCCTTCACAATTATCATTATTGTTCCTACCTCAGACATCTAGGTCTAAACCCTAGAATACGGAAATTTGTTTTCGGAGAAGGCTCGACGAGCCCACCCAGAAGGCCCTCGACACTTACCAAGTTTGAGTACCTATAGCTGAGGTTCCGGATACGCTCACGAGCGATGAGGAACTATCACGAGGCCTCCGGTCTGGAACAAAACCTCGCATCACGGTAGATGTGGTTAAGTGAGGACAATAATGTTGTAAGGGATCCACGGTGTCATCGCATACTCTAATGGTCGGGCTAATCGTGGGCGAGACCTTTTGGGGTGACCTCGTGAAGTCTTCACGAAGAACAAAACTCTGTACTGGTAAACTTGGCTATATGATACTAAAAGCGGAAACAATATGGTCAATTGTGCTTGAGACTTTACGAAAAAAAAAAAAAAAAAGTAAGAAATTTTGATGTAAGATGAAAGTAATAACAGCTAAGCAAAGTATATTTAGAAAGGAAATAAAGGGTAGTTTTAAAAAATGAAAGTGAACATGGTGAGAGAGCAACATAAGCCAGATAAGCTGCAGATTGAGAAAAGTTAGTATATACTATATTTTCAGGGCTAAGACAAAGTCAGAGGTAGTAAATGAATTGAAAAAATGACTAGTAGTTTAATGAAATTGAGATTAGAAGAACAAAGAAAACGGGATTTGCTAGATTTGATAGATACTACAAAGGAGTTCATGAAAAGAGACAAAGAGAGAGGGTGTCTTATTAGGGGACAGACCACCTTTGAAGAGGGCAGATGGGGATGACCAAAACCAGGAAATGACATAAGAATATGAAAGATAGATAGATGAATCTATATAAGTATTATACATGTAGTAGTATTACAAAGGAGTTGAAATCTAAGAGAGAAGGAGCTTAATTATCATCAATATTGTTGTTTGGTACTATAAAAGAAACAAACAACTATATCAATTTCATTCCCAAGTAGATTTAACAATCCAAATTTTGTACTCCAGCAACTCATTGAGGTATGTACGGACCACATTATTCTCCTAACCAAAATTTAGGTAGGCTGCGGAAAAAAGACCGATACACATTTTGTTATCGTGAGTCACTTGATGCCGGTGGAAGGCGTATGCACATATCCACTAATCCACTTGCTTGCTACATTTAATAGGTCACTTTGAGATATGCTCCGAGCTTAGGCGAGTCCAACCCAGTGGTGGGATAGTTCCGCAGAGTAGTTACATACTTGTATGTATATTGAATTTTTTGGTGGATATCATTTGTCATTATAACAAAACTAACGTAACTAAATTTTATTAAGAAAGTATAGTTGAATATATTAGAGAAATAAAAATATTGCAGGTTAGTATAGTTTTAAGTAAAAGAAAATTACAACCCGAATATCAACTCATTACTCTTTATTAGAGTTGTTAGTGCCTATTATCCCCCTTTATCATCACTTGCATTTGCAAGCAAATCCCCACGGCAAGGGGATCAAGTAGTAAAAGGGGGACAACAAACCCTTTAATAAGGTATAACTTAGATATGATAGGACCCTAAAACCCTATAAACCTAGCCTGCCCTCCATAAATACTATTAAGACCCTATAGGATTATAGAAAAGAAGATTCCATGTTGAGTTGTGCACATGGAAGTTACTTGGTATAACATTCATAGTGTGTTTGGACCAACCAATAATGAATCCTCCCATTCACAGAGTTCAAGTAAATTTTTTAGTTTATTGGGTAACTAATAAGAATCTTTAGATTTAATATTATTTGAGTTTTTCAAACGCCTCTTTAATTATTGTTCTTTTGAAGAATTTTTTTTTTGAAATTCGCTTTGTTAAAAAAATAAATTATATCGCTTTCTTCAAAAGTTGTTCCGGTTGTATTTGGTATGCTGTTTTATCGTCTTGTTTCTTTTCTGAATTATAATGTCATTCTGAAACTAATCAGAGATAAACAAGTTGGATTTTAAATAAAAGAAAATCCTTTAAAAGAAAACAGATTGTTCGTACTCTGTTTTAAATTCAGATAAGAATTGTATTTCAAATAATAAAAGAGGATAAATAACAGAAATTATTATAATTAGAACCGAGGCGAGTGATCTCTTTCCTTAAGACAATAGTTTTTCTTGTTTATTGTACCAACAGTATAGGTGATTTGTCTCCCATGATAAAATGGATTACCTTTTCGGATCGGATGTACTTGGATCTGAAAATCTATCGAACGTCAGTAAGTATTGAAGAATTCTTGAATGCTTTAAACTCTCTTAATTCGAAGTGAATCTTGAAGTCTGATTTGATGGCTTATTTAAAGGTGAGAGGTGATTGTTAACAAACAGTCAAAAGTGGAGGGAACAGTCACACCCCTTTTGGAGAGAGGAGGTACTTATCCACAGGTTTAATCTGGTCCGTCGGATTGTCTTTGGTGTAAAAATAAAAACAAAGGCTCATATGCTCCTAGCACGATGCACACGTGCAAAGTGCGTGCGGGCGCCTCTAAAACGCCCATTCGCTCACGTGAGTGCGCTGTTTGCGTGGTGCAAACCATGTAAACCTTGGACCATTGTTTTATTCATACTATAGTACGAGAGAGCAACTTATTATGAATCCTTCACATTCTCTTAAATTACCCGATATGGGATTTTCCTTAAATATTTCACATTTTTCCACATTTGAACCCAAACTTCGAAAATTAATATCTTATTCATATGGAATCGGGTTTGATCGAACCAAACCTTGAAATTTAAGCCCTCGACGAGGACGCAATGGTGCGGTCTTTGAGTTGTTTCGACAATCGAAACCTTTCCAAAAAGGCAAAAAACACTCCTACTGAAGTGTCGATCCCAACAATTTCTTCCTAATTTTTTTTTCAAAAATTGTTCACTTTTCCCCTAATTTTTTTTTTCCCGAAACCCGTTTTATCGAGAACTGAAATTTTCTAAAAATGTTTTTTCACGAAAATCGTTTTTGTTAACGAAATAATTTTTTCCTTAAAAAAAGGTTTTCGACAAAAAAGAGCCTTCATGAAACAAAAAGTTATCAAGAAATTTCTGTTATCGATAAAACGGTTTTTGAGAAAAAATATGCATTTTTAAAAAAAGGTTTTTCGGGGGAAACCGGTTTTCGAGAATATTTTTTCTTTTTGGAAAAAACGGTTTTGGGGAAAAAATATTTGGAGAAAAAATGGGTTTGTGGGAAAAAACGATTTTCAAAAATCAATTTTCCTAGATAAATTATTTTCGAGAAAAACAATTTTTAGAAAAAAAAAACTATTTTGAAATTTTTTAAAATAATTGTTCTGTAGAAAAATATGTTCGTAAGAAAATATTTTATCTATTGATTTTAAGGATGAAATTTTGATTTGTTAATCCAAAATCCTTACAAATCTTAGGTGGTAGGGTGAGATTTTAGTCCAATACAAATTTTGGATTTGGAATCCTTAAGATTCAAGAGTCTTAAGATTTTTGGTAGCCAAACAGACCAAGAAATATTGATTCCTACCAAATCTCATATTTGATAGGAATCCTATTTAAGAATCCTGCTACTACTTTCCAATTTCTTTTGACTTTTGGTATAGGAAGAGCACTATTTAGTAAAGGTATTGCGTTAGATATAGACCGACCGAAAATACTAGAAAATACCTTAATGTTTTGTCATTTGGGTCCAAGAGATACCCAAAATACTAGAAAATCTTTTATGTTATAACCATAGATTTGATCATTCGGTATCAGTATTATTTTTCAAGGTAAATAACATTTCTTTCATAAAAAAAAAAGGTAAATAACATTTCTCTATATAATCTCCTCATATGCGGGACAGTGGCGGACCCAGAAAAATTTCTCTGTCGGGGCACTTTTAGTTATAATAAGTTGTAAAGCATCTAAAAATTTTGATGTGACGTCAGAGCGAATGATCTCTATACATTGCTGTATTATAAGCCAACTCAACTACTATTGATATACGAGTTGTTTCGGTTTTAACCAATATAAATAAGTAGTCTTATACACATTTGAATTACATAAAGAAGTTAAGGAGACATAGATGGCAGGCTCATTTTAGAAAAATAATTAGATAACCCAGTAAGAAAATAACATTAGTCTTTTATGGGATAAGAATGATATGGAGAAAAATAGCTCTAACAACATTTATGGGAGTCAACAATGAATTTACAAATAAAAAGGATCAAAAGATCGATTGATCTTTTAATAGAGGGTCAAAATAGAATAGTAGAGGGCTAATAGGGGAGCTAATTAAAAGTAGGGGGCATATAAAAATTTACATAAAGAAGTTAAGGAGACATAGATGGGAGGCTCATTTTAGAAAAATAATTAGATAACCTAGTAAGAAAATAACATTAATCTTTTATGGGATAAGAATGATATGGAGAAAAATAGCTCTAACAACGTTTATGGGATTCAACAATGAATTTACAAACAAAAAGGATCAAAAGATCCATTGAACTTTTAATAGAGGGTCAAAATAGAATAGTAGAGGGCTAATAGGGGAGCTAATTAAAAGTAGGGGGCATATAAGAATTTATCTATAAAGAAATTAAAAGAAAAGTGAGTTGAGTCCTTGGGGATTCGAACCTCAAACCTACTCACACTAACTCCTTTCCCCAAACATAGATACCACTACACTAACTCAAACTTTGTGTCAAATATGTGGGTTTTTTTTCTTTATATTTTACCTCTGTTTGGAATAGATATACACATTGGACTCGTGTAGTTGTAGCTTGGACCCGTGGGGGCACGTCACCCCGCGGGTCCCAACGTGGGTCCGCCCCTGATGCGGGAGGAGGGGCACCCCAATGTGTCTTTGGGGAGGCCATATGTCTTCACATGGTTTGGATCTTGTTTGATGGACATGTTGACCGTTGACTATGATTATGTAGGACTAAATTAGACCTGAGTAATTGACTCTTAAATTGTTGACTGTCCAATCAAATTAGACCTGAGTAATGGGTGAACAAGGACTACTAATTAACAATAATAAACAAGTGGTACTGAAGAGTCAAATTCTTAAAAACTAAACCAATGAGTTCAACTCTCTCTCTCTCTCTCTCTCTTTCTTTCTCTCTAAGAATAATGAAAGTGATGGGGGATTATTTAGAGTAATTAAGACTTATCTTGTAACCTTAATCAAGATTAACACATGGATTCCACCTATAAGTTAGACTAATTAAGAAACTATAGGTTGGTTTGGGAAATAGGTAACAAGTGTTTTGGGCGTAGATAATCACAAATTAAATTAAAGAGGGTAGAAAACTTGTTAGGTTGTCTGTGGAAAACATTAATGATTTCATTTAATTAGTACTCATATATGCTTAATTTTAAGCAAATTTATAGTATTTGAACAAACCATTAAATTAAACTTATATGTTGCTTTAACCACGAGCATATGACAACTTGAAATGGACATCACTATTTTTATTATAATCCACTATTTGTATGCACATAAGTCAACATCTGTTATATTTTACATTCACATAACTTCTAATAGAGTAGAATACAACTAGTATTTGAGAAGTCTAGCTAGAGTTTCTAATAACTTTACCTTTTGTGCTAGCTTCACCTTCACTATATACTATATCTCACCAATTTTCAAGTACTACTAGCTAGTTTTATTACTATTGCTCTGAGTCTGAGGTATCTTTGGTGGGGAAAGAGAAAAATGACATAAATATTTAATGGGTCATTGGCAGAGATCCAAGAGCCGTTACCAACTACTATATATATATATAGATATAAATATATCAAGTTGGGATTCATCAATAAATATGAGTGTAGTCTTTAACTATATAAATTAGGAGGTTATGCACATGATGAGCAAAAAGGGTAGACCTAGCAAACTAATGTATATAATTAGGAGGAGATGGTAAATGTATAGTTAGCTTCAGCATCCTGGTTGATAAAAGAAAGCAAATTTAGAAAGGAAGGAATATTGGGTGCTTGAGATCCGGATTTTCGTTCATTCGACCAATACAAAATGGTTTAAGTGCATGTTATCTTCTTCCAAATTATATATATACATCTCTATCTATCTTGTAACCCAAATGCTATTTTTTTTTCAAGGAGGAGCACATGATGAGGACGTTTGAGTGAAGAAGCTTCAACTAAGGTTGCTCATCAATCTTTCTCCGTGCACATGATGTTCATTAATGATACTATATACTACCATATATATATATACACAAGCCAATTACAGTATGAGGTCCTCTCCTCTCCTGCTTTCACTATATCATACTGCATTATTAAAGACCACCTATATTATTATATCCTCCTATACATAGTATTAAAATCACTATACTCCCCCGCCCCGCCCCGCCCTTGGCTAGTCTTTTTTTCTCTCTGGTGATGACAAAATAATTTTTGTTTTTTCCATATGAGAAATGCTACATGTACAATTTAAAATCTGAAAAACTCATCCAGGTTTCGAATTTCAAATGCATTTCTGGGTAGTTTTTTGTTTTTAGGAATATACCCCCCTCTTCTCTTCTTTCTGTTTCTAAATCCTTCACAATTATCATCTCTTGTTCTTCTTTCTTTTCATGTACTTAATAAGACTTATAATTTATTTTAACCAACACATTTTCTTAATCGTGTTAAATTCACGATTATGTGATAATCAGAGAACTACAATAAAATAATGACACGATCATATAACGTGGTCCGGTCGGATAATTACGATTTACGACCTACATCCAAAGAAAGTAACTCTTTCGTTAATAATTACCACAATTCGTGGGTTTGATCGATTACGTTGATCAGACATAACTCGATGATTTAATTCCTATAACCCTCTCCTATTTATAGATGCCTTAGGGTTTAGGGTTTTCTAGTTTCTACTAACTAAACTAGGGAATAATATAAAATCTATCTAATATTACCATTAGATATGATTTATGACCTACATCCACGAAAAAATAACTCTTTCATTAATAATTACCACAATTCGTAGGTTTGATCGATTACATTGCTCAGACATAACTCGATGATTTAATTCTTATAACCATCTCCTATTTATAGATAGCTTAAGGTTTAGGGTTTTCTAGTTTTTACTAACTAAACTAGGAAATAATATAAAATTTATCTAATATTACCATTAGATAGTTACAAGAGATATTCTAAATATAAGAAAGTAAATATTATGGATCTTCATATATCTTGAAATATCTTCACATATCTTGAATTATTCTTGATCGTCAGTCTCGTCTTCTCAATCCGTCACGTACATACACGTGTTACACACGTATCTCTTTTCTTGAACTCATCTTGATCGTCAGATTTCTAATTTTTCATCCGTCTTATATCACATATCCTATTAAATCGACATAAAAGAAAAAGTTCCCCCTACCAAGAAAGAAATCACGTTTTCTTCTCAACCAAAATATAGAGAAGAATCAGAAAATTTTCTTCCTTATACCCTACCATACATCTTGTAGCTCAAGTACTAATTTAGACGATACAAATCAGTATCAATAATCTTTACTACTTCAAGGTTATCAAACAACGAAACTTAATCAATGTTAAAAAACTTCATTCATATCACTTGTATGAAAGAAATCTCCACAGATGATTAGTGTTGGAGATTTCTGATTAGAGAGGTAACTCGTTAGAGCATCTCCATCGACCCTCCATAACGCCAACTACCCTGTAAAACACCATTGTTTTCCAAGGCGGTGAAGAGTGTCACTGTTCATCCCATCATTTTAGTGGGACGGTGGACCATGCCCTTTTCCTTTTTTTAGTTGCGTATTTCTTTTGTTTACTCATTTGTGATGTTATTTTATTTTCTTTTAATCCTTTTCATGTTTTTTTTTTGTGTGTTTGGTGATGTGGCGTTAAAATGCCACATTTAGATCACTTAACTTCAATGAGTTAGTTCATTTCGTGTTTTATTTCTAATAATTTATGAGTTTTTCTTGTCAGGTGGCTTATATGAATATTGATGTTTGATTCGGAATAAAACGAAGTATTTATCACATTTTCGTTTCATGTGGAAGAGACCGGAAGGAAATAGCACCAGGGGTATTTTGGTAATTTTGTGAAACTCAGAGGTTAAATGACAAGTGGAATTAATGACGAGTCAGACGGCGAAGACGGAAGTCAAATCGGAGTTCGGATGGAGAAGTTGTGAAGGAACGAAGTCGTGAGACATTTTAGTCTTTTCTGGAGATTAGATGTGTACATAGACATGGTGAAGACACCCCCTTGTCAAAGCCCAAAATTCAAGCCCAAGCTCATACTATAAAAGGCCAAGAAGAGGAAAGAAAGTGAGAAAATTATAGGCACCCCCTTTCATGGGCAAGTAAGAAGTTGGACCAAAGTCTTTGGGCCATTAAGAAAAGTTGTGTGTCTTTAGAAAAGAGAAAAGAAAATCAGACTTGGGGGGTTTTGATGATCAAAAAGTGAGGGTTTAGAGGATCTTCTCCATTAGCTAGGGTTTGAGTTGGGTGAAGGGAGAGAAAGGGAGTTTTGAAGAGAGTTGCCGGCCAAGCTTGGTCCGGCCAGCACAATAAGCCGGCCAAGCTTAGGCCGGCTCGGTGGGAAACGAGCAGCAGCACGGGAACTCGGGCTGTTCTTCATTGGAGTTTCATTGAGTAACTCGAGCTTGGGATTTCATTATAACATCTTGGGTAGCTCGGGATTGCAAAGAACATCAAGGGGAAGCTCCAGACAGCAAGCATTAGGCCGGAGTTCATGCTTTTCTGACCGGATTTCATTTGTCTTTGCCGGATTTTGTTGTGGTGATTCCGGCCATTATTTTGGCCGGAAAGTGTAAGGGTTTTGTTGCGATTATCTTTGCCTTGATTCTCTTGTGTTTGCCTTGTGATTTGGACTGAAAATAATAGAGAGAAAAAGCTTCAAGCAAGCTTTCATGGTGGATTTAGTTTGAAAGGAAGAAGAAGACTGTTGCTAAAGGGAACTCTGGTTCTGCTGAAGGGACACCTTTGTGACACTGTTAAGGGGAAACCAGGATATTGCTAAGGGGAGATCGGCAGTACATACATAACTATATTTTCCGACGCTCGTAGCCTCTCGCCATCATCGAAAAAGGGGGATTTCAACCTTAACTTTGTCTTACTTTATCTTCTTCCCGTTTATTATTTGTATCGCCATGTCTAGCTAACTTTTGTATTCGGATACTCGTGATACATGTTTTGATGTGACAAATGAGTTTTAATGATGAAATCTTCCGGGTTTTTAGACCGTTCATGGACTAGAATCTGAGTTATACAAAGAGTTCGTTGACCAATCCAAGTAAATGGGTGAAGTTAACTAACTTTTCATGCTTATTGATTATTAGTAATAGTCACTATCGACTTTGTGGATCGAAGTATCCTCCTCACCTTGTTCTTGCTCGATCCTTTTTCCCGAATTTCTCTCACCTTTAGTTTAGTTAGTCTTATTTGTTTATTTATTTGAAATCAATCCAAAAACCCAACTTATTATCTTTTCGTTCTTAGTCTGAGTTAGTGACTGACACTTAAACCGGTGGGTTAGACTTTCTCGATATTCGTATTACCTTCCTATCTTCGTGGATCGATCCCGGTCTTACCGGGTTATTACTTGACGCCCGTATACTTGCGGGTGGAGACCTTTTAGGGTAACCTTCTAGGCCCATCAAGTTTTTGATGGGGTATGACTTTCAGCCATGACCATGGAGTTTCAAAAGACAAGAAGGTTTAATAATTCGACCAAATTTGAAAATTTTTGGGTAGATTTGATATGACTTTAGTGGTATGCTTAAGTATGTTGATGCATGTGTTTCAGTTTTGGTGAATGTTATCCATGTTCTTAGTCTTTTTCATGAATGTTAAGTCCTTTAGTGTTTGTTTTCTGATCATATGAGTAGCATCCTAAGGAAAAAGAAACATTTCTGAGGGACCTATACTAGTCATTAGTGGAGACTTAAACCCATGTGAGATATCTGAGCCTTTATATTGTTTTCGAGTGTACTCTTCTGCGCTAACTCTGAGTAGAATGAAGAGCTACTCAACCTCGTAACTTTTCAAAGAGCTTAGACGATCTCATGAGCTCAACTTTCTTAGCCACTAGGAGTGACATCAGGATAGCGACCTTACCCTTGTAGTCCATGAAACCCGACAATAGTGTCAACTTTAGGGAAACGGATACTCCACCACCCATTCACATACTACTCCCGAGAATGAAGACTTGGAAAGTATAGAAAAAGAATGTGAAACAAAGTGAGAATGAAGAAAAAGTTGTTTGTTGAGAATACTAGTGTTTTTGTTTTGTTATGAAAAAAAAGTAAAAAAAAATTGAAAAAAAAAGAAAAAAAAAGTGAAAAAAAAAAGAAAAAAAAGAAAAAAAAAGTGAAAAGAAAAAAAGATTGAGTTTATTTGTTATTTTGTTTGTGCTGTGAATAATAAAGTGTTCAAAGCAAAAGCTAAATTTAGTAGTTGTTTGAGCGTTCTTTTGTTGAAGACGTCGACATTCTCGGGATCTCATTACTTCCATCTCATTACTTGTATCCGTTGACCTTTAGGAAACACTGTTAGAGGGTAGAGTGGGTGAGAAGGGTGAGTGAGCTTCCCCATTCCATTTTAGTGGTTATTTCCATTCTTTAGAGATCATTTCATTTTAAAACTTGTTATCCTCATTTGTTTTGTATGTGTTGAGTTTCACTTTATTCCATGCTCACACATTAGAGTGAACCATTATTATATATTCTTGAGCGATTTCATGTTTTTGAGTGTATAACCGTGAGGCTAAAGTCGAGGCGAAATGTACTAAGATAGGAATCGAGGTTTTGCAACTTTGGACTTAGATGATGCTCATTATGATTGAACGCTTACATTTTCGGATGAGACTACTAGTGAGGAGACTTTTAGCATTTATATGCGTTTATCGATCTTGATTCGCTTGTTTGGCATGCTTGAGTGTGTCATTGGTTGTCATTATCATGTTTACATCGATGTTGAACTCTTTTATGTCTTTGAAATCTTGAATTTTGTGGGTATATTCTCTGGAAACCCTCACGAGACGACACTCGTCCACTAGGGGTAACCTAGGGGTTTAACGGCTTATTGCATACGCTAAATGCAATTGGGATTCCTCCGAAAGTGAGTTAGGATTTTACTTTATTGTTTTGTTTTGTTTATTTGCTCGAGGACTAGCAAATTCTAAGTTTGGGGATGTTTGATGTGGCGTTAAAATGCCACATTTAGATCACTTAACTTCAATGAGTTAGTTCATTTCGTGTTTTATTTCTAATAATTTATGAGTTTTTCTTGTCAGGTGGCTTATATGAATATTGATGTTTGATTCGGAATAAAACGAAGTATTTATCACATTTTCGTTTCATGTGGAAGAGACCGGAAGGAAATAGCACCAGGGGTATTTTGGTAATTTTGTGAAACTCAGAGGTTAAATGACAAGTGGAATTAATGACGAGTCAGACGGCGAAGACGGAAGTCAAATCGGAGTTCGGATGGAGAAGTTGTGAAGGAACGAAGTCGTGAGACATTTTAGTCTTTTCTGGAGATTAGATGTGTACATAGACATGGTGAAGACACCCCCTTGTCAAAGCCCAAAATTCAAGCCCAAGCTCATACTACAAAAGGCCAAGAAGAGGAAAGAAAGTGAGAAAATTATAGGCACCCCCTTTCATGGGCAAGTAAGAAGTTGGACCAAAGTCTTTGGGCCATTAAGAAAAGTTGTGTGTCTTTAGAAAAGAGAAAAGAAAATCAGACTTGGGGGGTTTTGATGATCAAAAAGTGAGGGTTTAGAGGATCTTCTCCATTAGCTAGGGTTTGAGTTGGGTGAAGGGAGAGAAAGGGAGTTTTGAAGAGAGTTGCCGGCCAAGCTTGGTCCGGCCAGCACAATAAGCCGGCCAAGCTTAGGCCGGCTCGGTGGGAAACGAGCAGCAGCACGGGAACTCGGGCTGTTCTTCATTGGAGTTTCATTGAGTAACTCGAGCTTGGGATTTCATTATAACATCTTGGGTAGCTCGGGATTGCAAAGAACATCAAGGGGAAGCTCCAGACAGCAAGCATTAGGCCGGAGTTCATGCTTTTCTGACCGGATTTCATTTGTCTTTGCCGGATTTTGTTGTGGTGATTCCGGCCATTATTTTGGCCGGAAAGTGTAAGGGTTTTGTTGCGATTATCTTTGCCTTGATTCTCTTGTGTTTGCCTTGTGATTTGGACTGAAAATAATAGAGAGAAAAAGCTTCAAGCAAGCTTTCATGGTGGATTTAGTTTGAAAGGAAGAAGAAGACTGTTGCTAAAGGGAACTCTGGTTCTGCTGAAGGGACACCTTTGTGACACTGTTAAGGGGAAACCAGGATATTGCTAAGGGGAGATCGGCAGTACATACATAACTATATTTTCCGACGCTCGTAGCCTCTCGCCATCATCGAAAAAGGGGGATTTCAACCTTAACTTTGTCTTACTTTATCTTCTTCCCGTTTATTATTTGTATCGCCATGTCTAGCTAACTTTTGTATTCGGATACTCGTGATACATGTTTTGATGTGACAAATGAGTTTTAATGATGAAATCTTCCGGGTTTTTAGACCGTTCATGGACTAGAATCTGAGTTATACAAAGAGTTCGTTGACCAATCCAAGTAAATGGGTGAAGTTAACTAACTTTTCATGCTTATTGATTATTAGTAATAGTCACTATCGACTTTGTGGATCGAAGTATCCTCCTCACCTTGTTCTTGCTCGATCCTTTTTCCCGAATTTCTCTCACCTTTAGTTTAGTTAGTCTTATTTGTTTATTTATTTGAAATCAATCCAAAAACCCAACTTATTATCTTTTCGTTCTTAGTCTGAGTTAGTGACTGACACTTAAACCGGTGGGTTAGACTTTCTCGATATTCGTATTACCTTCCTATCTTCGTGGATCGATCCCGGTCTTACCGGGTTATTACTTGACGCCCGTATACTTGCGGGTGGAGACCTTTTAGGGTAACCTTCTAGGCCCATCAAGTTTTTGGCGCCGCTGCCGGGGATAGGTTTAGTAGTTTGGATATTGTTTGTTCGTTTTGTTCATCAGTTTAGTGTTATTTGTTAACTTAGACGTTTTTGTTTATTTTCGTAGTTTCTGACTCTTTCTTATTTTCAGGAACTACTCTAAGGAAAAAGCCGAAAAAAAAAGAACATAGGAGCGAAGGAAAAGAAAGGAATCGGAAGGAAGAACGAAACGAGAGGAGCATTCGCTAGTATCGTATTCTATCTCTTTCTTTCTACTTGTGTGTAATTGGTTGGTAGTTTACATTTATAGCTTGTGTGTTGTTCCTTGAACATTGTGAGATCATGGCACGTTATTCTAACGGTTGGTCATTCCATGATGATGATGATGACCTTGATCTGAAGAGTTCCATCATTACCCGACCTGATATGACCTTAAGAGAATACCAACAGTTGCGTAGAGCTGAGCTTAAGCAACGTGGTATGACCCTAGGAGAACACCGACGGGTTAATGAGGGGAATAGGTCAATTGAGCCTAATCGACCTGGTATGACCTTCGGAGATTATCAACGAATGTCTAGAAACGGTCTGATTAGTGAGTGGAGTAGACCAGAACCTGATCGATCTCGTATGACATTAGGAGAATACCGACAAATGTATAGAGATGGTCAAATTAGTGATGGATATGATCTAACACCAAATATGTACGAGAGACCTTATAGTCCACACTATTCTGAGACCAATGATTTTAGAGGCAGGTACGATCCTAGTATATACGGTGGGAGTTATCATCAAGAGTCTTCATTTAGTTACAGTTGTGAGCCTTATTATGAAGAGACTCTTGAAGATAGATCCCAATCAGAGTCTGAGAGTCGTCTTATTGAGATGATCTCACAATTTGTAGAGGCAGATACTCAAATGAGGCAAGAAGTACATCAGACAATTGAGTTATTGACTCAACAGGTAAAGATGCTTAAGTCACAGTTATTCGTCGACGAGGAAGGGGTTTCACCACCCCAAACTCAAGAGGGTACTAGGTACGATGACGAGGGTAATACGTCTAACCCTAGTACTAAGTTAAATGTCGATGAATTTACTGATAGTACCTTAGAGCCTGAACGGTCTGATGACCTTGTCGTCTTGTTTCCTCCACCAGTGTCGTCTCACCATGATAGGACTACATTAGACGTTGATGTTCAGGGTGATGGCTCTACGAGCAAGTTTGAGGATGACATGTTTATGAACTATCCGATTTTTGACACTTGTAAGGAGTCAGTGTTAGATGCAATTCTAGGAAGGCCTGCTATTATAACTGACTGCGAGGCTCCAGATGTATTTGAGGATATTGATGACGTAGTAGTTAGAGACATGTTGGATAGTTTGTCAAACTATTTACCTAAGGAAACCATGGACCTTGACTTGGTCCCCGATCATATTGCCTTACCCTTAGAGTCTAGTTCGACTTTCCACATGATCTCAAACTCGGTTGTTGATCCCTTTTGGGACATTTCAGACGTCTCTCCAAAGACGTCTATGGACGTAGTGGATATTCTGTCCACTAAGCTTCCAGATGATTTTTTGCCTTCGACTGATATTTTGACCCTTCACATGTATGTCGATCCTTTTGATGATTTCTTTGTTGTCGTTCCTTCTATTTATGCCTACTTAGTGGACTGTGCACCCACTAAGTTTGGGGATGGCTTGTTTTCTTCTATCGTCTCATGTGCACTTCATATCCTTTATCTTTTTATGAGACGATTAGCACCTGCATATAGCTTTCTTTGGGTTGACCCCCAAAATTTCCGTCTCTTATTATATGATCTTTGACTGATTGAGATGGGTCTTGATGTTTGTGGGTATCATCTCTGGAAACCCTCCACGAGACAGAACTCGTGCTCTTGCGAAAGCAAGAGAATCAACGGCTAATTGCATAGCTCAATGCAATCGTGTTTACCCGCGTTAGTGGTCATTTTTATGGTCATGATCTTATGTGTTTCATTCTAATATTGCTTGTTGATCATAGGAGCATTCTTACTTGTTTTGCTTCTGAGGCATGGTTTGTTCCAAGTTTGGGATGGCGACGAGCTCGACATCAACTTGGAACCTGTTCATACACGAGTCTCGGTAGTAGTATCTCTTATCTCCTCCGGCTATGGTAATATCTTTCCATTCTTCTCTTTAAATTAATATGTCTTATCTTTTGATGAGTATATGGTTGAAACATTGAGGACAATGTTAGTTTTAAGTTTGGGGATGGGGTATGACTTTCAGCCATGACCATGGAGTTTCAAAAGACAAGAAGGTTTAATAATTCGACCAAATTTGAAAATTTTTGGGTAGATTTGATATGACTTTAGTGGTATGCTTAAGTATGTTGATGCATGTGTTTCAGTTTTGGTGAATGTTATCCATGTTCTTAGTCTTTTTCATGAATGTTAAGTCCTTTAGTGTTTGTTTTCTGATCATATGAGTAGCATCCTAAGGAAAAAGAAACATTTCTGAGGGACCTATACTAGTCATTAGTGGAGACTTAAACCCATGTGAGATATCTGAGCCTTTATATTGTTTTCGAGTGTACTCTTCTGCGCTAACTCTGAGTAGAATGAAGAGCTACTCAACCTCGTAACTTTTCAAAGAGCTTAGACGATCTCATGAGCTCAACTTTCTTAGCCACTAGGAGTGACATCAGGATAGCGACCTTACCCTTGTAGTCCATGAAACCCGACAATAGTGTCAACTTTAGGGAAACGGATACTCCACCACCCATTCACATACTACTCCCGAGAATGAAGACTTGGAAAGTATAGAAAAAGAATGTGAAACAAAGTGAGAATGAAGAAAAAGTTGTTTGTTGAGAATACTAGTGTTTTTGTTTTGTTATGAAAAAAAAGTAAAAAAAAATTGAAAAAAAAAGAAAAAAAAAGTGAAAAAAAAAAGAAAAAAAAGAAAAAAAAAGTGAAAAGAAAAAAAGATTGAGTTTATTTGTTATTTTGTTTGTGCTGTGAATAATAAAGTGTTCAAAGCAAAAGCTAAATTTAGTAGTTGTTTGAGCGTTCTTTTGTTGAAGACGTCGACATTCTCGGGATCTCATTACTTCCATCTCATTACTTGTATCCGTTGACCTTTAGGAAACACTGTTAGAGGGTAGAGTGGGTGAGAAGGGTGAGTGAGCTTCCCCATTCCATTTTAGTGGTTATTTCCATTCTTTAGAGATCATTTCATTTTAAAACTTGTTATCCTCATTTGTTTTGTATGTGTTGAGTTTCACTTTATTCCATGCTCACACATTAGAGTGAACCATTATTATATATTCTTGAGCGATTTCATGTTTTTGAGTGTATAACCGTGAGGCTAAAGTCGAGGCGAAATGTACTAAGATAGGAATCGAGGTTTTGCAACTTTGGACTTAGATGATGCTCATTATGATTGAACGCTTACATTTTCGGATGAGACTACTAGTGAGGAGACTTTTAGCATTTATATGCGTTTATCGATCTTGATTCGCTTGTTTGGCATGCTTGAGTGTGTCATTGGTTGTCATTATCATGTTTACATCGATGTTGAACTCTTTTATGTCTTTGAAATCTTGAATTTTGTGGGTATATTCTCTGGAAACCCTCACGAGACGACACTCGTCCACTAGGGGTAACCTAGGGGTTTAACGGCTTATTGCATACGCTAAATGCAATTGGGATTCCTCCGAAAGTGAGTTAGGATTTTACTTTATTGTTTTGTTTTGTTTATTTGCTCGAGGACTAGCAAATTCTAAGTTTGGGGATGTTTGATGTGGCGTTAAAATGCCACATTTAGATCACTTAACTTCAATGAGTTAGTTCATTTCGTGTTTTATTTCTAATAATTTATGAGTTTTTCTTGTCAGGTGGCTTATATGAATATTGATGTTTGATTCGGAATAAAACGAAGTATTTATCACATTTTCGTTTCATGTGGAAGAGACCGGAAGGAAATAGCACCAGGGGTATTTTGGTAATTTTGTGAAACTCAGAGGTTAAATGACAAGTGGAATTAATGACGAGTCAGACGGCGAAGACGGAAGTCAAATCGGAGTTCGGATGGAGAAGTTGTGAAGGAACGAAGTCGTGAGACATTTTAGTCTTTTCTGGAGATTAGATGTGTACATAGACATGGTGAAGACACCCCCTTGTCAAAGCCCAAAATTCAAGCCCAAGCTCATACTACAAAAGGCCAAGAAGAGGAAAGAAAGTGAGAAAATTATAGGCACCCCCTTTCATGGGCAAGTAAGAAGTTGGACCAAAGTCTTTGGGCCATTAAGAAAAGTTGTGTGTCTTTAGAAAAGAGAAAAGAAAATCAGACTTGGGGGGTTTTGATGATCAAAAAGTGAGGGTTTAGAGGATCTTCTCCATTAGCTAGGGTTTGAGTTGGGTGAAGGGAGAGAAAGGGAGTTTTGAAGAGAGTTGCCGGCCAAGCTTGGTCCGGCCAGCACAATAAGCCGGCCAAGCTTAGGCCGGCTCGGTGGGAAACGAGCAGCAGCACGGGAACTCGGGCTGTTCTTCATTGGAGTTTCATTGAGTAACTCGAGCTTGGGATTTCATTATAACATCTTGGGTAGCTCGGGATTGCAAAGAACATCAAGGGGAAGCTCCAGACAGCAAGCATTAGGCCGGAGTTCATGCTTTTCTGACCGGATTTCATTTGTCTTTGCCGGATTTTGTTGTGGTGATTCCGGCCATTATTTTGGCCGGAAAGTGTAAGGGTTTTGTTGCGATTATCTTTGCCTTGATTCTCTTGTGTTTGCCTTGTGATTTGGACTGAAAATAATAGAGAGAAAAAGCTTCAAGCAAGCTTTCATGGTGGATTTAGTTTGAAAGGAAGAAGAAGACTGTTGCTAAAGGGAACTCTGGTTCTGCTGAAGGGACACCTTTGTGACACTGTTAAGGGGAAACCAGGATATTGCTAAGGGGAGATCGGCAGTACATACATAACTATATTTTCCGACGCTCGTAGCCTCTCGCCATCATCGAAAAAGGGGGATTTCAACCTTAACTTTGTCTTACTTTATCTTCTTCCCGTTTATTATTTGTATCGCCATGTCTAGCTAACTTTTGTATTCGGATACTCGTGATACATGTTTTGATGTGACAAATGAGTTTTAATGATGAAATCTTCCGGGTTTTTAGACCGTTCATGGACTAGAATCTGAGTTATACAAAGAGTTCGTTGACCAATCCAAGTAAATGGGTGAAGTTAACTAACTTTTCATGCTTATTGATTATTAGTAATAGTCACTATCGACTTTGTGGATCGAAGTATCCTCCTCACCTTGTTCTTGCTCGATCCTTTTTCCCGAATTTCTCTCACCTTTAGTTTAGTTAGTCTTATTTGTTTATTTATTTGAAATCAATCCAAAAACCCAACTTATTATCTTTTCGTTCTTAGTCTGAGTTAGTGACTGACACTTAAACCGGTGGGTTAGACTTTCTCGATATTCGTATTACCTTCCTATCTTCGTGGATCGATCCCGGTCTTACCGGGTTATTACTTGACGCCCGTATACTTGCGGGTGGAGACCTTTTAGGGTAACCTTCTAGGCCCATCATTTGGCTCCATAAATTTTTTAATTATTTAATTACATTACAATAAAACTGAAAAATTAAATATTTGCCTAAAATATTCGAAAAAAGCTACCTTACATATTTTTATTTATACCTTAATAACACATAATCGATGTATTATAATTGTCATCTCCACCGAGTATCGATTTTGTGTACTCCGCGTTTTCAGAGACATTACACTACTATTAGTTCCAAGTGAACAACTTATTGAAGAATCAATAATGCCCATCATTGTCATTTTTTTCTCATAAATGACCAATCAAAGCATCTCGTAGTGCAAAATGAACTTGTTTACCTTTAATTTGCTTGTGTCATCATTGCTTGTAGTTTTAGTAAAATATCGTATTAGTTTTAGTTTGTAGTCTAAGTCTTGTAATTTCAATTAGTTGTGTCTTTGGGAGTTTAAAAAATATGAGTGTTAAAATGATAAAAGTAAAATTAGGTGTGATGAATAGTGATTTGATGGGAGTTTTAGAGTTTTGTCTTTGAGTTCAAACATTTAAAAACACCAAAAAAATTAGTGGAGATTCCGTTTTGGTATATTTTTTTTTTTTGTGCTAGCTATTGGGGATGCTCTTGGAGTTACAAAAAGAGGAAATTACAAAGAGAGAGAGGGAGAGGGATGCATTAGATCGAAATTGGGAGGTTTTTCTAACATTTAGATTTATATGAGAAACTCAAGTATGTCCCATTAATTGATATTTTTTTTTAGTTCAACATTTTTCACAACAAGATCTTTGTCTTGATTAACAAAAAACCGTGAAGGTTTTGATTATGAGGCAGTCGTGCCACAACCCTATTTGTTTTAGTGGAGTGAAGATTTAAAGTGAATCCATGAAGAACAAGAGAGCTTACCCAGAGAGGGATCAGAGAAAACAAGGGTAGTTTGGGAAAAGCAAAAACTACTCGTAAATGCATTTGAAGTTTCAAGATTCCACATATGTGCCATGTCAATTTGGATTTGTTTTCGAGATTTAAAGTTGTACATACCGCATTTTCTTTCCATATGTTTTTTTTGTGTGTTCCGGCAAACCAGCTCGGAGAGTTCTATGGGCGCTCCTTTATTGATGTGCACATCTCCTTTCTCATCAACCCCCTCCTCCCTCCACAGTGTCCACAGTTAGGGGTGGGAATTGGGCGGGTATGGGCGCCCATGGGCACTTGAAGCATCGGGTTGGGCGGGTCGGGCACAAAATTTCAATGGCTATTAGGGTAAGCGGGTTAATCGGGCGGGCAATTTTAAAATTTGCCTTGTCCATTACCCGCCCAAGCCCATTAAGAAGCTCGGGTAATTCGGGTATGGGCGGGCGGGTAGCGGGTAATCTCATGACTTGAAAAAATTCACTTTTTCCTCTCCTTTTATAAAATCTCCAAACACCTTTCCTGATTCTAAAGAGACAATGTGAGATTAAAACTAGACATTATTTGTATTGTTTCTTTTAGGAATTTAATCTCACATTGAAAACTAATGAAGAATTCTCATGAGATATAATAAAACTTATCCCACTTTTTGTTCCCTCAAAGCCAAAGACTACTTCAGTATTCAACTAGGAATTCTCTTGGGCCACTGGAAATGCATTGGGTTCGTGTGATTGCCCTTAAACATATTTGTTTACCATCTCAACTAAGCCTAGCAACATGGACGGTTGGGCTTCATCAACCCATAAAGTTGATGTAATTTGGTTGGTTATCAATGGGTGAGCTTAAGTGGGTGCGGGCATGGGCGGGTGCGCGGGTAGAGGTTTTAACCCATGCCCGCCCACCAAAATTTGGCGGGCTGGGCGGGTTGTGCCCGAGACGGGCGCGGGCGTCCATGGTCCTCGTTGGGTTCGGGTGCCCGTGGGCGGGTTCGGGCTTATGGGCAAAATTCCCACCTCTATCCACAGTCCACACCGAATTTGTACGTAGTCTTTAGGGGGTCGCCAACAACAGTAATCAGGTGCGCCTATAGAATTACTCACAGAGCTATTATATTGGTTTGAACTTTGACTGTTTTTTTCCACCCCCAAATTCATTTTATAGATTTTAGAGCGAAAAATAAATTTTTTGTGTCAAGGTTTCTTTCATATTAAATGAAGAATCTAAAGTGAAATAACTAAAGTCTTAAAATGGGAATAGAGAGAAACACTTGCCCCGTTAGACAGAAAAAAGAGTGACTCCCAAATTTATTGTTCACAAGTAATCAAGTATCACCCCAAACATATCCACTAATAATCACACTTCAAATGAATTTAAAGCTTAGATCATCATATAAAGTACACTTTTTAAATTGTCCGCGTCTTAAGAGCGCCCCTGTAAGTGTTAAAAGACGCCTCCCCAAGACGAATTGGAGGTAGACATTGTGAGTGATGTAGGCGCTTTTAATACTTATAGGGGGCGTATCCCAACTAATAAAATCAGGGAGAAATCTTATTTATAGGGAGGCTATGGAGCACAACAGTCTCCACCGTAAGACCTGGCCCGATCCCAAGTAAAGCACCCCATTCAAACCCTTGACCAGTAGTTGACTTTCTTTCTTCAATCGACTTCTTCCTCATCTCATCTAGAATAAAAAACACAGAAGCGCTCGACATATTTCCATATTCTCTCAGGACTGTTCTAGACGCCTCGAGTTTCTCCTTGTTTAGACCGAGTTTCGTTTCTATCTGGTCAAGAACGGCTCGACCACCCGGGTGAACGATCCAAAATAGGGAGTTCCAATCCCTCATTCCAATTGGACCAAAAGCTTTATTTAAGATAACATCAATATTCTTAGAGACCAAACCGGGCACATCTTTTAGAAGCTGCAGGGTAAGACCCATTTCATGTAAATGACCCACAATTGCACCATCCGAATCAGGCGCAATCGTCTGAGCTGCTGAAACAATTTGGAAAAGCGGATGCTCGAAATATGGATCATGATCCGACCCTATAATAAGAGCACCCGCACCATCACCAAATAAAGCTTGACTGACGACCGAGTCAAAATGGGACTCAGATGGAGCACGAAAATGAACAGACATTATTTCACAACAAACAACAAGTACACGTGCGCCAACGTTGTTCTCAGCGAGATCTTTGGCTACACGAATAGCGGTCCCACCGGCGAAACAACCTTGTTGATACATCATGATCCGATTAACGGACGGTTCAAGATTGAGGAGTTTGGTGAGTTGGTAGTCAGCACCAGGCATATCAACTCCAGACATAGTACAAAAGATTAGGTGAGTGATCTTTGACTTAGGTTGACCCCATTCTTGGATGGCTTTAAAGGCAGCTTCTTTAGCTAGATTTGGTACTTCAACAACCAGTAAATCTTGACGTGCATCAAGCGATGGAGCTGAGAATTCACACATGTTTGGGTTCTGCTCCAACATCTCCTCAGTTAGGAATAGTTGACGTTTCCTTATCATTGTCTTCTCGCCTGTCTCAAATGATAGATGATTAGAATAAGAAAGATTGAGACGAGTTAGACTCAAGCTTTTATTTAAAAAAAAAAAAACGTATACGAGAAGATAGTAAAATGAAAAAAAATGTATACTTACAGACACGCTTGAACTTGTTCTTGAGATGGGTCATGTGTTCATTTTTTGTGACTCTAAAGTAAAAGTCAGGGTAATCAGTCTGGTAAACAGAGTTAGGTGGATTAGCAGTTCCAATGGCCAAGACATTTGCTGGTCCTTGAGCTCTTTGTGCATTCCGAATATCTTCAACTGTTACCATTTTGCTCTCACTTCCTCCTCCTCCTCCTTCTACTTAATTGAATAATACAATTGATTATATATACTACTAAATCAATTATTATTAGTTGATAACATAATGATATTTATATTGGAGAGGTTAGGTTTTACCAAATCATAAACCACACGTACGTACGTACTACCAAGTTTTTCCGAATTGGTTTTTTCGTTCACGTTGTTTATATTCCTATTTAAAGGTTTTACGGGGTTCACTCTTTCTCTTCCAAGTTCAAACACCTAATCTCTCTCTCTCTCTCTCTCCTCTGTTTCAATTTTATCAAGAGTCTGGTGTTCCTTGTTATGGGTGGTTGGTAGGTTGTGTTTTAAAATTTGGAGGATTGTGTTCACATTAGTTAGGCTACTTAAAAATTTGTATGAAATGGATCATAACAGTTAGTTATTCTTTCTGAATAAGTCAAGAGTTAGATTGTTTTGATATGTCTATCTAATGAGTTTTAAAATTAATGATAAAGTTGAGAAAATAGAAACTGATAGAGAGCTAGTAGGGTGGGGGGGGTTAGATACAGAAATACTATCAATGGGTCACTGAGGTGAGTCATGAGTGATATTTTCCATTACACAATAATCGAATATAGGGTGTCCATCTTGTTGGATGCTCTAGATCACTCTACAACGGTCAGATCATCTCCCAACCCGCCCCCCAAATTGTTTCTTGGTCTATTTAGGTCATAGATCCCCGATTGCGACGGTCAAATCACATTCAATCTCAAAAAGGAAAAACTCTAACTGCTCCAACCGATGATGTACTAAAGCGTCGTAGACGTTTTTTCACCCAGGTACATGTGAGTAAAAATTTAGAAGCCAAAAGTCTGCTCTTTTATTTTTCCTTTTAAATAGATGTTTGTCTATCATCCTTAGCTCCAATAAAGTTAGCATAAACTCACTAGTTCCAATATTACTTGGTCGAAACTTGGATTATTAATCATTTCGTTCATACCAAGATGATTTGTAGTACGCATCTTAAGATGAAATTCAAGCCCCAACAAGCGATACGAATGTTATTATGTTAAGCAGAGCTCGTCGTTTACGGAGTACAACCCCACTCAAAATATAGGAAAACGGTGGTCAGTTCGAGGGGTCCGATTCCAACAGACACACACACTATGTACAAACTCCATGCTCGACTTATCAAGTCTGGTCTTCAAACTGACCACCCTCTCCACCACATTAGACAACTTCTTCTCTCATGCGCTTCCTCTCTACCAGAATCCTTACCTTACGCTCACTCTCTCTTCAACTCCATTTCATCTCCAGATACCTTCTCATGGAATACTATTATAAGATTTTACTCCAATTCTTCTCCTTCTCAATCTCTCTCCCTTTTCTCTCAAATGCACAAAAATGGCACCCCTCCTGATCATTTCACTTTCCCTTTCATTCTTAAATCTTGTGCTCGTCTTCAAATTGGTTTTGAGCTTCATTCTCTCATTCTCAAACTTGGGTTTCATTCTGATCTTTTTGTAATGAATTCTTTGATTCACTTTTATGGGTCTTGTAAAATTGTTGATTTTGCATTGAAGGTGTTCGATGAAATGACTATTAGAGACTTGGTTTCATGGTCTTCTATGATAGCTTCTTTTGCTAATTGTGGTTTCTATTACGATGCTTTATCATTGTTTCGAGAAATGCAGCTCACTACGAATATACGCCCCGACAAGGTAACAATCGTAATCATACTATCTGCTATTTCTAGCTTAGGAGCTTTAGAATTGGGTAGATGGGTTCATCGTTTTACTCAGGATTACAAATTGAATCTTACAGTTTCGATGGGTACTGCTCTTATAGATATGTATTCAAGATGTGGCTCCATCGATGAGGCGATGGGAGTGTTCAGGAAAATGCCGAAGAGAAATGTTTTTACGTGGACTGCGTTAATAGGTGGACTTGCCGTTCATGGACGGAGTAAAGAAGCTTTGACCATGTTTTATGAAATGAAAGAATCTGGATTCAAACCAGATTCTATCACCTTCAATGCAGTTCTTGTGGGTTGTAGTCATGGAGGTTTGTTAGAAGACGGGTGGAAAGTATTCCGAAGTATTAAAAATGAATACCTTATGGAACCCAAGCTCGAGCATTATGGATGTATGGTCGATCTTCTTGGTCGTGCTGGTTTGTTGAATGAAGCTTACGAATTCATAGAGAGAATGCCGATTAAACCGAATTCAATTGTTTGGAGATCTTTATTAGGAGCTTGTGTGAGTTATAGTAATATTGAGATGGCAAAGCAAGTAAAGGAAAAGATTTTTGAGTTAGATCCTTATCATGACGGTGATTATGTACTCTTATCCAATGCTTATGGTGGAGCTAACCGATGGAACGAGAAGGCTAGTGTGAGAAAATCAATGAGAAATACAAGAATTGGAAAGAACCCGGGTTGGAGTTCGATTGAGGTTGATCAGGTGATTCACGAATTTGTGGCTGGGGACAGTTTGCATCCTCAGTTTGAGGAGATTAGAGAACTCTTGGGTGAAATTATAGAGCGTTTAAAGCTGGGTGGTTATGCTCCCGATACATCTACTGTGTTTTTCGACATTGAAGAAGAGGAAAAGGAACGAAATCTTTGTTACCATAGTGAGAAACTGGCTGTTGCCTTTGCTTTATTAAGTGATAACAATAGAAAGACGATACGGGTCATGAAGAATCTTCGTATATGTCGTGATTGTCATTATTTCATGAAGTTCTTTTCCGAAGTGTATAACAAAGAAATTATTGTGAGAGATCGAAGCCGATTCCACCATTTTAGTGAAGGATTGTGTTCTTGTAAGGACTATTGGTGATGGCAAACCCACTTGTCCCTCTCTTCATTGTGCATTTCCAAATCTGTATCCATATAATAAAATTCATTTCATTATATACGCCATATAGTTGAAATGCTTACGTGTTCATTTAAACGCCTAATTAACACTCAAAAGTACTGAAGTTTGATACATGGTGCTCCAAGAATAGTTGGTATCTGATTAACACAGATTGGAATAACAGATCTACGAAGCCCCACCTAATCAACTCAGGCCCTTTCAACAAAAAAAAAAAAATCAACACCGGCCAGTCCTGTACTTCAAAAGAAAAAGGAAAGTGAAAACAAAGAGGCGTGACATTCTGCTCAACATATAATAATGTCTTCGCTTTGAATCAAAGAGAGTGAACAACACTAAGAACGGAATCTCTCTCTAAATCATGTCCGTCAATGAATCATATTCCTAAAATAAAAGAGAAAAGGGCGAGAAAGAAAGAGCAAGAAAAAATGAAAAAGGTGGAGCTGAGAAACCCAGTGGACTTGTACTGAAGAGGTCTAATCAATTTATGCAAGATTTTTCAAATCTGGAAAGATGATGACTTCTTCAGTAAGATTGAGAATCTTGCATAATACACCTCTCCCTAAACTCAAAGGTTCCTCCTCCTTTCACCTTTACATACTACCCCTTTCTTCCCCATCCTAAAACAGTAAAACCCTTTCTCTGTCTCTGTCTCTCTCTCTCTCTCTTTCAAGCGAATATTCTCACTCTAATTTGTTTGAAATGGGTTCTGAGAGTGTTGGATCAAGTAACCCTCTTCTGGAATTGAATAATTCCTTGAATCAACAAGTAAATGGCAATCCCAGAAGTTCTCCCCCAGTTCATCTTCTTAACATTGACAGAGACATTTGTTATTACTGCAAAAAACAAGGGCACTGGGCTATTAACTGTCCTGAAAAAACTAACAAGTTATCTTCCCCTGATGAAGTTAGAAGAAACTCAAATGGCATGATCACTGATGGAAATGATGAATCTTTTCCTGGTAGGAAGTGTCCATGCGGTGCTGGTTCTTGCCTTGTTGTTACTTCCCACACTGAGAAGAATCCTGGGAGGAAGTTCTACAAATGCCCTGCTAAATTTGTAAGTTCAATTCTCTCTCAATTATTTACTAAATTTGTTCTTTGATCAAATAAAGGGATACCTTGCAACAAGATAAAATAGAATAAAATAAAGGGATATTATATGTGACACCTCAAGCCTTAACATTTATCGATATTGTCCCCGCTTTAGACACCTCAAGCCTACACGCAGGGGTGTTGTTCTCAACCAGAGACCTCGGTGGGGAACAAAACCTCACACCATGGTAGGTAGTGGCTAAGTGAGGACAATATCGTTTTGGGGGTTCCACGATGTTGCTGCTTACTCCGATGGTCGGGTGAATAATGTGTCATCACCCATACCTAGGCCTTTTGGATGGGCTCATGGAGCCTTCACAAAGAACAAAACCTCGTACATGTGGGCTTGGGCCTGGGGTGGTAAAAGCGAAGACAATATAGATAACCCCAAAGGCTTGGGGTATCACACTATACTAGTAGGGATAAAGCAACCTAATAGGTAGAATGTGTAGGGGATTAACCTAGTGTATCTCATACACCTAATTGTCTATTAGTGTTGGTAGCGGAATCTCAAACATCATATGTTTAACACTAATCCAGGATCTATACATGAACATACCAATGAACTAGATTGGAAAGAAGATTACCTCTTAATCGCTTTCCCACGAACTAAATTCCGATCAGTATTCGGAAGATAAGAGCTCCAAGTGTAGCTCCTCTACTTGAGACACCGAATAATGACTTGAACTCCCTCCTTTCAGTCAGCTAGGACCTTCTTGAAGGTTGAGATGAAGAACTCCTTCTTCTTGACTAGATACTTGAGAAAACTCCTTTTCTCTCTCTCTCTCTGAGATGTATATTCTGAAACTCTTTCAGTTAACCCTCTCAGTTGTTGAGAATTCAATCTCTTCCTTTAGGTTGTATAATTAGGTATATATAGAATTCCCTAGAAGAGGTATTAGACTCAAACTAGGATTCCATAAACCTAATTAACAGGCAACACCCAAAATACCCTCCATTGGGTCACTTTAGTGTGGCCGGCCAACATAGCCCTTTATGGGCTTCCTTGGCCGGCCCACTTAGGGCCTAGCCGGCCATCACATGGCCGGCCCTATTGCCTTGGCCGGCCATCACATGGCCGGCTTCCCTAAAGCCACTCCGGGCCTCCCTTTTGGGCCCGGACATGTTTATCCCTTTCGGACTTCTCCGAATCTTTCTGGACTTACCAATAACGGATCCAATCCACTTATTTGCCATTATCCATCTAGTCAATTCTCTCCGTTCAAATCATTATTCTGTTGTGTAACCCTTGTAGGATCCGGTCTATGTTAGCCGCGAATCAACTCTTGATTCGACGATCGTAGTTGGCTTCTAGCTAAGCATTACGACCCCTAATTGGACCGGACTAATGATCTTCCGAATAAGGTCATTAAGATCCTAATAGCCAAATTGCACGCATTGCATCCTTGGTCGAAGGACACTCCTTCGGAAGGATACCATTCCTTCAGACTTCAGGCACCATATCCTTCAGTCTCCCACTTGTACTTAGAACAAGTGCAATGCTCGATTCCCATGTTTTTTCGTATCTCATCTGATATGTCATATTTATCAGACTCTCTTGATCCCGAGAACAACTTCCAATCCAAACGATTAACTCTTAATCCGTTTGAGCACGGCCATGCATTTTTCAGTTGTTTCTCATCAAGTGGCCCGGAGATACTTTATCCTGATTTTACTCAGGAAAACATAATCCATTCTTGTACTCCCACTCAATTTCATGTCTATCCTGTCTCCCCCAGTATGCCGCTTTTATAACCACTTTTTACGGATGGCGTTTGACGGTACCAAAGTTCGACATTCCTTCCATAAACTGAGTGAGTACTCATGTTTTGAGGAATCTCTCCAATTTGCTTGAATGAGAGTTATGACACCTTATAACTTCAACTCTTGAAGTACTCTCATTCGGCGGGTTTCCAGTGTATCATCAACTCTTGATATACACCCATGAAGTTGACCTTTGAATACTCCTATTCCCATAGCCCAAGAAACAGCGCTATCTTGTCAATCACTCATGCTAGTCTTCATAAGTCATTATTGTCCAACTAATGACCTGGACTAGGGATATTAGGATGATGTGCTTCCATGTTCACTTAGTAGGGTTTCTTTCATTAGATCACGTATCTAATAAACCTACCTGGAACACTCCATCCTTTTGGACTGTCGTCTAAATTCTAAACCACAATTTAGATGACGAAATAAACCCAGTTTATTTCGGATAACAAGAGTTTGTAAAATTTGAGCACCCGCGTGAACTCCTTCACGTTCTCAATTTTACAAGTCTTTTTAGGATTCTCTTCCTGGATCCTAATTCCTTAGACCCGAGCATCTCATGATCGTTCTAAGGTGACAGTTTAGTTTTCCTTTTTCACTTCGCTTTGTAATTATCTTGCTTTCGAACTCTTCGTAAGCTGTTACGATATTATCAGTTTTCTCCCACTGAAATTAGTACTTCCCAAGTTCTAATTTTACTTTCTTATCTAGTAGAGTTAAGCAACGACTCCCAGCATGGAAAACTCTTTCCCATCTGTTAGCCCTTCCTAAAAGATTCCTATCTTTATTTTCGGAAGATTACTTTTATGACTATCTTCAATCTTCTGACTTGGATGGGCGACGACATCTTTTCGTACTCCAAGTACCTTCTTAGATGTACGGGTGAACAACAATCATCTCATGATCGTTCTTATGTTTTTCCTAACATAAGTGTCTCTCCTGTGTTTTCCACGGGAGTTGGGTAGAATTTCTCTCCCAGAGAACTTCTTATTAAGACCTCTCCAAAACTCCTTTTGAACGAGTCTTTATCATCTAGAGTCCATCTCCATAGACTTTTGATGCCCATGGTTAATTCACCCTCGTCTTCTTGTCCTTTCTCGCATGTCTCCCACATACAGGACCCCTGAAACAACTCTTGTTTCACTCCCACTTACCTTCTTGTCTCACAAGATTCAACCATTCTTACTCTTATCTCTTTGGATTTCCGATCCAATTTCAGAGTGGTTTCTGCTATAGTTCTTATGAATCTTCCCAAGACTCATTGGGGTTTTTGAGCAACCTTCTTAACTCCTTAAGAAGTTTCTAGGCGATCGTCCCTTGAACCATTCAAGTCGACATCCCTTGTTACGTAAGACGAGTAACTCTTACTCTCTTTCGTTTTAAGACGAGTAACTCTTTACTCTCTTTTGTTTTAAGGCAAGTAACTCCTTACTTCCTCTTGTTGCTCTTTATCGAATCCCATTCGATTTTTCCTCCCACTTGTCTTCTTTAGAAGGACCCTCCTTTTAATGAAGACACCATCGTGAGCAACAATCTCATTGTGTTCCGATGTTTGGCGGGAAAACCCCGTTCTTCTTCTTGAAGAACTCATGTCTAACACGCTTTAGACATTGGAATAATTGATAATTTTAGAACTCCTTCTAAAACGATATCCATATCCGAATGGACTCAATTATTCACTATAGCTTTTAGGTTTTTAGTGGTTTGGCAGATACGTATTAGACTTTGTGTTTTGGAAGACTGATGACTATCGAACTCATGATCTCATCATGTCCTTTTAGTCATCCCGATCCACTTCTTGATTTTGGATTTGTTTCTAAAACTCCTCCACAATCAAGTCTTATGTTCATTCTAATCACATTAATCGCAGACTTTTATGTCCAACATTGTTTTCTACGATTAACTGAACTCTTGTACTCTTACAAGATTTAGAATGACTAAGTTGGATCGTTCCTTAAAATTTACTTAAAAGTTAGATAGGCTCTTTTAAGAACATCATAAAATATCTCATATTTTATTCACTCCCATAATCTCATTACAGAGTCAATGTTCTAAAAAGAAAAAGAAATACTAAAACTGCTTTAAAGTATTGCCTATCGAGTCTATGATCCTTCTTAAGCTTTTCCAGCAACTCTTGCCTACTTCAGCTTTCGACAGGTTCATCTCCTCTTCAATAAATACTCAGCTCCCTCTCGCTCCTGTCATTCACAATGATAAGAGTCTTTTAGGTATCCCATACCTTGAGGAATGTGAATTCATTGAATAACTTTTAACAATTTTTACCTTGACCGGAACTCCCAGCTCCGTTCTTTCTGTCTTCCAGGAATTTTGGACAGTTTCTTTTCCAATGGCCCGAGCCATTGCAATAGAAACACTTGGAATCAGAATGGGTACTCTTGTTCATGGCAACTTCTTTACCTTTCACTCTACCCGTTTTCTTCCTTTTGAATTTCTGCTTCCCGTCCTTCTTAAATCCCTTTTCTTTATGAACCATTAGAACTTCTTTCTTAGGTTCAGCTATCACAATGTTCTCTTCGGTTGTTTGGAGCATAGCGTGTAGTTCTTCTAGAGATTTGTCCCAGCCATTCATATTATAATGCATTCTAAATTGATTAAACCCACTATGAAGTGAATGCAAAATAATATCAGTGGCAAAATCTCGGCCATTATCGACTCCCAGTCGATTCAGTTTTTCAAAAAGACTAATCATTTTGAAAACATGTGGCCCTACAGGCTTTCCCTTTTCAAGACGCATATCCAATATCGTCCTTGAAATCTCATACCTCTCCATTCTTGACTTCTTTTGGAACAAATTCCTAAGTTGTCGAATCATGGTGTAGGCATCCATCTCTATGAACTTATCCTGAAGATTAGGTTCCATGGTTGCCAACATGAGGCATGTTATGGGTTCGGACCTCTTCCGAATGTTCCTTTCTTGCTCCCTTTCTTGTTCAGTCGAATCTTCATTGAGAACAGGAATAGGTGTGTCTAATACGTTTGCCTTATGTTCGGATCTTAGGACAAGTCCTAAGTTCCTTTCCCATACCATAAAGTTGTCACCATTCAACTTTTCTTTTTCCAGAAGCCAGCGAATGCTGCTTGAGTCTTTTGTTGTCATAATTAAACTACATGTAAGAAATGCGAAAGTGATTAAACTTGTTATCCTGGCAATTTTCCTAATTTGCCTATATTATTCTACTTTTGTTGTCCCCTTAGAATAATATAATTCCAAGATCCCATTCCTGTGAAGCTAAGCGTACTTTGGCACTGCCCTTAACTTCACCCTCCTGGGTGAGTAACTCCTTACTGATCATATCTCATATGACTCTTGGTTTAACGATTAAATCGTCCTTTAGCCTCGAAATCCAAAACTCTTTTGCTGACTCGTTTGAGAATAACCATTTAGACATGTAGACCTCTTCATAGATCTACCCGTATTGTCCCGAGGTAAAAGATGGCACCCTGCTTTGGCATGACCCACCATCGATGAACAAGGGCTCAACAGGTGTCTTAATCTGGGTAGGCTTTACTCAAAATTCTTTTTGGGACTTATTACGTAATTTATCAAGTTGCGTTACTGTGAACTCTTGCATAACCATTCATGATTTATTACGTAAAAGTTTATGTGGGTTTGCGTAATGATTTGTTAAATCTTAGTATTACCCCTTAAAAGATCCCATCTTTTAAGTTTATTTCTTGTTCGCCTATGGTTCGATTGGATTCTTATCCAAGAACCTCTATTGACTACTCCCACTTGAACCATGATCTCATCATTCAGTTCGTCAATAGATTCTAAGACCCTATACTCTAAGTATTATTCGGGCACAACTCCTTGCGCTTAGAACAAGAAACGATAATCCTATCTAAAGGTATACTATTCTACGCAATCACATACATCCATACATACAAAAATATGACAATCATAATAAATAAAGTATGTATCCTAGATTCGTTTCTAGGTTTTGCTATCACATAGCTATTCGTGGGAATTTGTGACATCTCTATGTCTAATGTTTCTAAAGTTTCGTATTCTCAATACTCAAACTAAAACATTACGTTTCTTCCTTAATTGTTTCCAAAATCAAAATAAGGAAAAACTCCGTTCGGGTACTCCTCTAACCCGGGTCTAAGTCGGAAAAAAATAAATTATGCTCTGAACCGGGAGAAAAGTCTGAAAAACTCCCTTTCAAATCATGGCCAAAAGGGCCTTTGAGTCTCACTCAAAAGATCTGAGTCAACCCTGGTCAAAGCCCCTTGACTGGTTTCTGGTCAACTCTTGACTCAGCCCGGTCAAGGTCCGGTCCTAGAGACAGCACCTTCTTGCCGTGCTATGTCTCTCGGGCAGACGCGTCCTAGCCCAGCTAGACGCTTCTGTCCTAGGACAGACCATAGACATCTCGGATGAGATGTCTAGGATGCGTCCTGGTCGCGTCCCAGACGCGTCCAGGCCATCCGGTCGCTGCATATGCCTCTCGGATGCTTAATCCGAGAGCTGTTGGAACTCCCAGACGCGTCCCCGACGTGTCTGGTCTCGGGACAGCACACGTGCCATCTCGGATTTTTGGTCCGAGATGCACCCGTGCCCCACAGTCGCGTCCCAGACGCTTCTGTGCACAGACGGCTAGGCCATCCCATCTGGGATGCCTTCTGGACGCGTCCAGACGCGTCCTAGACGCTTCTGGATGCTCCGGTCGCATCCGAGTTGCGTCTGGAAGCTTCCAGTCGCATCCGAGATGCTTCTGGTTGCTCCAGACGCATCCTCGATGCATCCGGACGCCCGTCCAGTGTCTCGGTCCTAGACCGAGACTCTAAATAGGTTCCTCGAGCGCGTCCCAGACGCGTCAAGGATCTCCGAGACGCTCCTGTCTCGGAATCCTATTCCGTCTCGGACTGGGATGTCCCATACGCGTCCCACGCGCAGGGACGTCCGAGACCCGAGAGTCTCGGACTCCTAGTCCGTGTTGGACTGGGATTCCCAGACGCGTCCTAGACGCTCTGGGATGTCCGAGACCCGAGAGTCTCGGACTCCTAGTCCAGCTCGGACTAGGATTCCCGGTCCTTCACGGACTGGGATTTCCAGTCCGTGTCCCTGTCTGTCTCGGACTGTCTGTCCGAGACGTGCTGGTCCGGCCCGGACGCGTCCTGGACGCGTCCTGGCCGGTCCGGCCAGTAGGGTTTCCATGTTTTTTGGAAAATCCTGCCGTTCCAACTTCTTTTTCTTTTCTTTCTTTCTGTTCCAGCTGCTGTTAGGTACTGTTTTTGATCAAATCATCAACCAATCTTCATGGTTTTGATGATTTTTATCAAAATTCTAAAACCCTAACACTTGTTTATGAAAACTCTTTTCATAAAACCTTGTTTCTAGTGTTTCTAGGTCATGAATCTCATCCAAAACCCTAATTTGATCTCATCAAACTTATGTTTAAATCTCTATTCAAACATTAAAACACTAATATCTAGTTGTTCAAGTGTGAATCTAATTCATCTAGTCAAAGATAGTTCATGCAAACGGCTCGTGATGCCACTGTAGGGGATTAACCTAGTGTATCTCATACACCTAATTGTCTATTAGTGTTGGTAGCGGAATCTCAAACATCATATGTTTAACACTAATCCAGGATCTATACATGAACATACCAATGAACTAGATTGGAAAGAAGATTACCTCTTAATCGCTTTCCCACGAACTAAATTCCGATCAGTATTCGGAAGATAAGAGCTCCAAGTGTAGCTCCTCTACTTGAGACACCGAATAATGACTTGAACTCCCTCCTTTCAGTCAGCTAGGACCTTCTTGAAGGTTGAGATGAAGAACTCCTTCTTCTTGACTAGATACTTGAGAAAACTCCTTTTCTCTCTCTCTCTCTGAGATGTATATTCTGAAACTCTTTCAGTTAACCCTCTCAGTTGTTGAGAATTCAATCTCTTCCTTTAGGTTGTATAATTAGGTATATATAGAATTCCCTAGAAGAGGTATTAGACTCAAACTAGGATTCCATAAACCTAATTAACAGGCAACACCCAAAATACCCTCCATTGGGTCACTTTAGTGTGGCCGGCCAACATAGCCCTTTATGGGCTTCCTTGGCCGGCCCACTTAGGGCCTAGCCGGCCATCACATGGCCGGCCCTATTGCCTTGGCCGGCCATCACATGGCCGGCTTCCCTAAAGCCACTCCGGGCCTCCCTTTTGGGCCCGGACATGTTTATCCCTTTCGGACTTCTCCGAATCTTTCTGGACTTACCAATAACGGACCCAATCCACTTATTTGCCATTATCCATCTAGTCAATTCTCTCCGTTCAAATCATTATTCTGTTGTGTAACCCTTGTAGGATCCGGTCTATGTTAGCCGCGAATCAACTCTTGATTCGACGATCGTAGTTGGCTTCTAGCTAAGCATTACGACCCCTAATTGGACCGGACTAATGATCTTCCGAATAAGGTCATTAAGATCCTAATAGCCAAATTGCACGCATTGCATCCTTGGTCGAAGGACACTCCTTCGGAAGGATACCATTCCTTCAGACTTCAGGCACCATATCCTTCAGAATGTCTATGTTAGATTTAAGAGGCCTTTGAAGTTCATTTGATATGTGGAGTTGAGTTGATTCTACTTGGATTATCTGCTTTTCGTTCTACTGAGGTTAAACTAATTCATTTGATATGTGTATTCGTTGATCTTGTTTATTTCAATTCTTTTAGGACAAGAAATGCAATTTCTTCCAGTGGTGTGACATGGCAAGTGATGAAGATTTGAGTGACGTCGCGCAAATACCACCATACCCTATGTGTCCATGTGGTGCTGGAATGTGCAGCCGCTTTATTGTGAAAAAAGAAGGGATAACTAAAGGACGTCCGTTTTTCACTTGCCCTTTGAAAAAGGTACTAATTACAACCTTTAAACCATAAAACAAATAAAATATGAAACATATTATTGCAGGAATTTGAATTGTGTTGTTTACTAAGCTTTCTTGTTGCGAGAAGAGGAAATAGTTGATGTGAATGATATACTTCAACTATATAATTCACATATACGAGTCACACAATTCACACTAATGATAAAATGTAGGATTAAGCTACATATTACTAAAATTAGTTGTAAAGGGATGCCGATAGAGAGAGGGTTTTAGTTTTGTTTATATTTGAAGTGGTGGAAATTTATATTTGATTGATTCCTTGCAGGGAGAAGGAGCATGTAAGTTTTTCGAGTGGCAGGATATGATCGCCACAAAAATTTTGGGTAGTGGTCTTCCGGATGGAAGCCGATTATCCCCTAAATTGAGATTTGATGGACAAGAAGAGCCAAAAAGAACAATCTATGATGTCAAAAACAATAACGAATTTGAGGGGGTCGAATCTCCTTTATTGATGGGAGAAGGGTCAAGGTCACCATTAATCAAAGAATGCCAGGTCAAGGAGGAGATGGTCAAACTGGACTCAATGCTTTGTGATGATATAATTTCCCCTATTAGAAATCTCAAACTAGGAGAAGACAAAGTAACACTTGCGCTTGCAAATCAACGCCTCACTGGTAAATATTAGTTTTCTTTGATATTTATTCCTTGGAATTCATTTCAGTTTAATTTGTTCAGTGCTGTTAACATGTTTATGGAAATGAAATGCATGATTTTCAGAGTCTTCATACCCTTCTTGTCCTTGTGGTGCTGGATCATGCACTCGTTTTACAGAAGAATCAGGTGAAAACAAGGGTCGCTCGTTCTTCATTTGCCCTATAAAAAAGGTAATCTCGACAACCTTCAAAATCGCTGTTTTAGTTTATGATTGCGTTAAGAGGTGTCTTCATATCTGGATGGCGTTACTTGTTTGCTTGGTTGTTTTGTCAAACGAGAGAGTAGTAATTCACCGGACTTTTGCTAGTTATACTCATCATGTGAGAATAGTCCCTGCATGGGTGAAGCAAGGTTTCAGTACTAAGTAAATATTACTATCTTGGACCTCTTTTGTCACTCTCAAATGGTTTCTGAGTTGGATGCCCACAAAGTTTATACATCAGACAATTAGTTCTCGTATTTAGTTATTTACATGTACAAGCGAAAGCCGATCTATCAAAATCTTTTAATTTCTTTCTTGTTACCGATTGGTGGAAATGTTGGATGGAAATATTTTACAGGGAGAAGGAGCATGTAATTTCTTTCAGCGAGACGATACAGCACCTAACAAGGAAGAAGATACAAAACACAAGGATCATAAAAAACTTCTTAACCCCGTATCTCCAGTATTAAAGGAAGAATGGTCGGAGTCGTCTTTAACTAGAGAATATCATATCAAGGAGGAGATGGTAAGATTGGATTCAGATACAATGATTTATAATGATACAGTTTCTCCAATGAGAAATTTCATATTGAAGGAAGAGATAAGCAAATCAGGGCAATGTTTATGGTGCGGAAACGAAGGTCACTGGTCCAATGAATGCATCACGTCGAATCCTTTCTGTTTCAGGTGTGGGAAAATTGGGCATTGGATGAAATACTGCACTGCTTAAAGTATATATAATAACTTGGTGGTAATCTGAGTTGGGAACTTGGGTAATAGTCTGTAGAAAGTATTGGGCTTGTTTAAAATTTTAAGCTTTAGTAATCAGAATAGAAAGAATATAATAACTTGTCCTTCTTTCTTTAATCCAGTCCTCTACTTTATGTTAGGGATTTGGAGTATGTTTGGATGAGTAATATTATATTTTATCAAACATTACTTTATGTCTTTATGTTATATTAATAGTTGTTATTCTTCTAATATTATTATATATTATATATATAATATAATTCCTTTATGTAGTAAACCATTTACAATTATGACTTTTTAGACAACATTCTTCCCATACTACATCATATACTAGCTCAAACCTATCCTTCTTTTTGCTAAGAAAAGCATATTCCCACCGCCCTAAGTTTTAGCAATTGCCAACATTGTCTTTATTCTACTACCTCACATAAGTACATAATTGTGTTGTTGGTGAAGCTTCTACGAACTCTCAAGAAGATTTTCGTACTTACTGGGCTTGAGCATTCATTCCCTTGTAGTCTATTCTCTGAACACTTTTAGGATTGCGATAGTCTCATATCGCTCACGAGAGTGTCAGAGTCTCGGGTACAGGTGTACACTCAAACTTAATAAGTACCAAGACTTTTTGGATGGGTTTACGCTCAAACTTAATAAGTACCAAGACTTTTTGGATGGGTTCGTGAAAACTTGGCTAAGAACAAAACTGGGTATCGAACAAATATTTGTAGCTTGGGAGGTCAAACCTAGACACTTCATCCTGGTCTGGCTAAAATCATTTTTGGGATGATAAAGTTTGTACATGTAGGATTTTTGCCTTACCATTCACAATCTATCGAATTGAGAGCCATAATATCACCCAAATAAAGATAAATAAAATAAAATAAGAGGAATAAATTCATTTTATTCGTTCTTACAATAATATCTCGTCCCAATTTGTGTGTGTGTGTCTCTCTCTCTCTCTTTCTCTCTCTAAAAAATCAATTCCAGTTGCAGCAACAGAGGTGCCATCGTCATATCCCAAATGGACGGTTTCTTCATATTTCATATTCTCGCCGGTGTTTTATCTCTTCTTCTTCTTCCTCCTTCTCCATATCCATCCATTCTTCTTCTTCTTCTCCGATGATCGCTCATGCCCTTCTCCGGTTGCCTCGTGTTGGTGCTGCTTCTCATTTTTATAATTGACTTCCTTTGCCGGTAATTTCTAGTTAATTGCCGGCTATCACTCTCCTCCTACATTTTGATTTCATATTCTCCAAGTTACATCGACAGTTTTTTTTTTTTTTTTTGCTTCTTATAGTTGGGGAAAAATACTATTAGGTCAATTCTGGTTTTGTTCTTGAGTTTGATTATCGGTTTTTGATTCTTTTGTTGACCTAAAAATTTGATATTTGGAAATTGGTTTTGAAATCGTAGGTTAACTTCTTATTTGATTGCTTAGAGAATTGGAATTGGGGGTCTTCAATTTGAAGATGATTAATGTATCTTGTTTAGTTCAATTTGTGGGTAATTATTAACTTTGGAAGAAAATTTGATTGAAGTCTTGAAATGCTGACTGGTTGGATGAAGATAGGTTGAGGGTTGTTGGTTAATCACTTTATCTTCTTTTAATTTTGTGAGTTGCAAATTGGATTCAATTGAGGTTCTTTTCTGTGGACAATCTTAGTAAGGTACGGGGTCGAGGGTTTCGATCAGTGAAGATGATGGGAGGAAAGGCAACGGCTGTGGAAGGACGCCCTCCCAATGGTTGCAATCCTGTTAAGAAATCAGGGCCAATCACTATGGATCATGTTTTGTTAGCATTGCAAGAAACAAAGGAAGAAAGAGAGATAAGAATTCGTAGTCTCTTCAATTACTTTGATACTGAAAATGTTGGCTTTCTGGACTACGCTCAAATTGAAGCTGGTCTCTCTGGCCTCCACATACCAGCAGAATATAAGTATGCAAAAGATCTTTTAAAGGTTTGTGATGCAAATAGAGACGGTCGGGTTGATTACCAAGAATTTAAGAGCTACATGGATGATAAGGAACTTGAGTTGTATCGCATCTTCCAAGCCATTGATGTTGCACACAATGGTTGTATCTTACCAGAAGAGCTTTGGGATGCACTCGTTGGGGCAGGTATACCATACGTTTCATAATCCTCTCTGAAACTTGTTTTCTTCAATTTTTGATTTCTAACTGTCTTGTTCCCTTTCTTGTCTCCGCTAATAATGCTTTAGTGGTGGATACCCGTCCAATGTAACTCCGCAAAGGCAAGGTCTATGTAGTTCCCTTTCTTGTCTCTGCTAATAATGCTTTAGTGGTGGATACCCGTCCAATGTAACTCCGCAAAGGCAAGGTCTATGTAGTTTAGCTTATATGCCGAAATATGCTCCTAGACATAAAATTTAAATCATGCAAACATAAAGAAAGCATTAGGTGCCTAGTTTCTAGGTGCATCTGTGGTTCATGTCTAAGAAGTGAACATGTAATAGAATTTTATATTGTGGGTAAGCTTCTTATTTGGGAAGCTGGTAGTGGATTAAACTGAAATATGGTACTGGTTATAAAGCAATTCTGTGTATATTTTGTGACCTACCTCCCATTGCAAATCGGACTTTCTCTACCATGAATAAGAAAGAGATTTAAGCTCCTATGAGCTTTGCGAGGTATTATCGTTCTCATGGACAATGATGTGAAATCCAACAGTTATGGGTCTCTCTACACCCGACAGTATATTTTGAATCTCGACGATACTTTCCCCAACGAATTTTGCATTTCTTTGGTCTGTTTATTTCTTACTTACGTCTATTGAGGCAGTTGGTGTGTTTAGGACATATTTCTGTAGTTTGAATCTGGTAATCAACTTTGTCTTATACTTCAGTCAGTTGCTTCTTATAAGGTGTGGCAGTTCTTCTTTTGCAGGGATTGAAATTGATGACGAGGAACTTGCTCGTTTTGTAGAGCGCGTGGATAAGGATAATAATGGAATTATTACCTTTGAGGAATGGAGAGATTTCCTTTTACTTTATCCCAATGAAGCAACTATTGAGAACATATATCATTACTGGGAAAGGGTCTGTCTTGTTGACATTGGAGAACAAGCTGTTATTCCAGAGGGCATCAGTAAACATGTCCATGCAAGCAAATATTTGATTGCTGGAGGCGTAGCAGGAGCTGCGTCTCGTACTGCAACTGCTCCTCTTGATAGGCTAAAGGTGATTTTACAAGTTCAAACTAAACAAGCTCGTATTATACCTGCAATAAAGGAAATATGGAAGGAAGGTAGGTTCTTGGCATTTTTTCGAGGGAATGGGTTAAATGTCATGAAAGTAGCACCTGAAAGCGCAATTAGGTTTTACGCGTACGAAATGTTGAAGAACTTCATTGTTGAGGCTAGAGGGGAACAAAAAAGTGATATTGGTGCTTCTGGGCGCCTCGTTGCTGGTGGATTGGCAGGTGCTGTGGCACAAACTGCTATCTACCCTATGGATCTCGTAAAAACTCGATTACAGACTTGTGAAGGTGGAAAAGCCCCTACACTGAGAGCACTTTCGAAAGACATCTGGGTTCAGGAGGGGCCTCGAGCATTCTATAGAGGCATCGTACCATCTCTTCTCGGCATAATCCCTTACGCGGGCATTGACCTTGCTGCCTATGAGACCTTGAAAGAAATGTCAAAAGAATATATTCTTCATGAAAGTGGTGAGAACGTTATGATATTGACATTTTCCTCTTCTTGTTTTGCTTGACAGAATTTTCTGGTTCATATAATGTCTTTACCTGAGAATTTAGTGTTTCTCATTAGATCCAGGGCCACTTGTACAACTTGGTTGTGGAACAATTTCAGGAGCACTTGGAGCGACATGTGTTTACCCATTACAAGTTATCAGAACAAGGTGAGTTTCGGTCGTCTATTTTGTATTGATGTTTTTCATGTTTCGTTAGAATATGAGGCGTATTCTGTTTCTGGTTCTCAGAATGCAAGCTCAGCGAGCTAATTCAACTGCTTATTCGGGGATGTCAGACGTATTTTGGAAAACCATCCAACATGAAGGGGTTAAAGGATTGTATAAAGGAATATTCCCCAATCTGCTCAAAGTTGTGCCGTCCGCGAGTATTACTTACCTAGTTTATGAGAGCATGAAGAAGAGTCTAGATCTCGATTGAGTTTTGTTGTAGCTCGGGCTGAGGCCTATCTACCCTGAGTAGAGAGAGGATGGTGATGACAGAAATAATAAGATTAGACATCCATTAGGAGTTTGATTGTTTAAGTTAGACACCATTGAAATTTTTAAAAAGGAAAGATTGTTTCAGTTAGGGATATAGGTAATTTTCTTCAGCTTTCAATACTATGAGCGTGCTATTAGAAGCTTCTTCGGGCATTTCCAAAAAAAAAAAAAGTGAGAAGTGGACAGAGTTGGCTCAATCAAGTTTTCCGCCTAAGGTAATGGTGAAATTCCATTCTCTATTTCGTATATTGATTTGCAATACAAATAAGACTAAGAGGGGTATAGCAAAGTTTCAGTGAATCATTTACAAGTATTGAGTTGTTTGTCATGAACTTGAGGTTTAATTTTCCGAATTAGATCTCTTTCGTCCGGTTGAAAGTTTTTATTTATGTTGGCAGCTAATGGAATCACTCACTAGCTTTGGGAGTGGCAGTGAAAATTTGGTTTGTGATTAAACAGTTTGATTCAAACATGTTCTCTGATCAGAGACACTGGTTATTTCACTTAATTATATTTAAATTTATAGATTCAGAGAATCTTCTTGTTGTATTTAATAAGTAATAGCTTAAATATCTCATAAAAAAGAAAAGTAATAGCTTAAATGGGAAACTTTTTTTTCTTAGAATTGTGAGCGTGCCTCAAACCCTTGACCTCTAAGTGGAAGACTAAACCTCTTACCACTCCAACCAGTGGTTGTTGGCAAACTTGAAGAGTCATTTTATATAGCCCAATAGGCATCCACTTTTTTTTTTTTGTTGAACTAATAGGCATCCACTTTTGGATTCTTGAGATGATTTTATTAGGGGCAATGTTAAGAAGGATCGTTTAACATAAGAGATAAAGAGAAAACTTACAAAGATGAGCAGAAACCAGACTTAATCTTCAAAATACCGATAAAGAGAAAACTTACAAAGATGGGAGAGCAGAAACCAGACTTAATCTTCAAAATACTTCGGCTTTATTAATCTTCTAGCTTTAATTACAAACTACTATTACAGAGCTTGATAGAGAAAGAGAGAAGAAACTAAAAACTTGAAAAGGAAAAACTTAGAAGAAAAAACTTAGGTTCATAATGAACCAACATTCGGAATTTATAAAAATTTTTAGATGACCGGAACAGTTCCGGTTTCCAGGTCTACTTCGTCGTCTTCTGATGAATAGTGAATAGTAAAATTGACTTTTACTATTTGCCTTTTACTATTTGTCACAGTAAGCCGCCATCTACTGTTGGCACAGTAAGCCGCCTTCTATTATTGAGAATAGTTCTTGACTCTTCCTGTCGAAATAGTTCTTGACTCTTCCTGTCAAAATAGTTCTTGACTCTTCCTGTCGAAACAGTCTTGACCTTTACTATTTAAGCTGACAATCAATATTTTGAATAGTGTCTTCTAGATGCTGATACTGTCGAATAATACTGAAATACGGATTTACTGTACAATTGTACAGTAACTGTAGCAAACTACTGATCTTTTTGTTTGCCTTTTGCAGATTTTAGTAACTTCTGAGAATGCACTTCGATGATAGCATCCCAGTAATCTGCCATTGAGGTATCCGATTTTGCTGATTTTGAGTCATCGAAATCCTCATTCGGATCTTGGCTTTCTCCAGCCAATACAGCATACTGATTTTCTTGAGATGACGAGTCATCTAGAATTTCAGTCTCTATATCTTGCTTCTGATGATGAGCTAGGAATTGATTTTTAATTATTTCCATAGCTTTAATCTGTTGATCTACAGATGAAAGGTTCGGATATTTTTTCTGAATATCATCCAATAAAAATTGGAAAATATTATCAGAAGGTGAAATAGATACGGATTTTTGAGTAGCCTTATAGGCATTTTCATACTCAATTACAGTTTGACAAATGAGTTTATGGGTATCTGTGATAGGAAATCCATCCCACCATTTGTAATGAAAAGTTCTGCTAATACATGGAATTAATAGATCATCAAAGTGAAATTCTAGATCCCATCTCCATATCCATGGTATTTTGAATTCTGCCATATAACAGAGTGCTGATAACCCTTTTGGGGTTTTTTCTGCAGTTTTTCCCTTGAGCTTTGGATGATACTCATACCATTTTAGCCAAGGGTCTTTCAGTGTATCTGGTAAGAAACTCAGTTCTGGACCGAATTTCTCCCACCAATGCAGAAACCAGAGAGGGAAACCTTTTCCTTTAACAATTTCAGGGTTAATACTGATAAACCAGGAGTGTTTCCTGATCGGATTCTGATAATAGAACATGAATGACCATGCCAAAACATAATCCCAATAATTATAGTTTTGACCATTCAATTTCAGGCTTCTGGGTCTTGAGGGGTCAAGAGCCCATTCTGTTATATGTAAGACTTTTACTATATAACACTTAGAATGTGTTATAGGAGACTTACTGTCTTTCAGATTATAATGGTGGTGTACCATTTGTACAGATTCTGTTTCATTCAAAATGGCTTCATAGATATATCTATGCTTGCCATCTTGGATAGGATAGTTTTGTACTCCTAAGTACCGTTCTTTGATGTGCCATGGATCATGTCTCCACTGGACATCTTCTAAGGATACAGATAGAATTTTTTCAGTTATTAACTTTTTAGCATAAATGATTTCCTTTTTTAGGATATCTTTAGCAGTTAGTTTCGGATTGAGTTTATCCTGAGAGGATGATCCTACTACAGGGAATTCTGATAGAGAAGAAAACTTCCCTTTTTTCTGATTTACTTTCTTCGGATATCTAGATCCTCCTGCTCCTTTATCAGGTGGTTCCATCTTTATCCTGCAAAAATTCACGGGTTAAAAAATCAGGAAGAGAGTTCTGATTTCCTTTAATATATTCAATTTTAAAATCGAATGCAGATAATTCAGATTGCCATCTTGCAAAAATTTGTTTAGAAACTAAATTTTTAACATCCTTTTGCAAAATATCTTTTGCAGCACTACAGTCAATACGGAGTAGAAAAGATTGATTTAATAAATCATCTTGAAATTTAGAAATGCATTTGACTATTGATAACATTTCTTTTTTGATGGTGGAATAGTTTTTCTGAGCATTCTTCCACATTCCAGAAGCGAATCTAAGTAACTCATCTTTATTAGTAGAAGGGTTTTTCTGTTTTAGAATACCTCCATAACCAATATCAGAGGCATCCGTTTCAACAATTTTGAACCATTGAGGGTTTGCTAACCCTAGACATGGTAATTGTTTTACTCTAAGTTTGATTTTTCGGACTGCTTGGGTATGCTGATCATCCCAAGGTAATGGATTCTTTTTAAGCCTATCATATAAAATAGCACTATCCATTGCTATATTCTGGTAGTAGTCTGCTATATAATTAAGACTACCTAAAAATCTTTGCAATTGATTTTTGTCTCTAATTTCATCAGGAAATTTAGAGGCAAATTCAATGCTTCTGTCAATAGGGATTATTGTCCCTTGACTAATATTCTGTCCTAGAAATCTAACTTCAGTTTGAAAGAGTTTCATTTTAGGTGCAGATATGACTAAACCATTTTTTCTGATAACATCTTTTGTAATTCTAAGATGTCTAAAATGTTGATCTATATTAGATGAAAATACTAATATATCATCTATATAGACAATAGTAAAATTTGAATACGGAATAAAAATATCGTTCATAATATTTTGAAATTCTGAAGGGGCATTTTTTAAACCGAATGGCATAACATTCCATTCATAATGCCCAAAGGGTACAGTAAATGCAGTTTTATATCTATCTTCTTCAGTTAGTTGAATCTGATAGTATCCAGATTTAAGATCAAATTTAGAAAATATTTTTGCAGAATGCAATCTATCTAAAAGATCTTTTTTGTTTGGAATAGGATATCTAATCCATTTCAGAGCATCATTCAAAGGTTTGTAATTTACTACAAGCCTTGGAACACCTCTTTCCTTTTCAGCTGCTTTATTCACATAGAAAGCGGTACAACTCCATGGTGAATAACTTTTTCTGATAAGCTTCTTTTCTAATAAATCTTGAATTTCTTTCTTACAAAGTTCACGATATTCAGCATTCATTTGACTAGGACGAGCCTTAGTCGGAATCTGAGTTTTTTCATCAAATTCAGGTTTATAAGGTAAAGATACAATATATTTTTTCCTTTCCCAAAAAGCATTGGGAATATTGCTACAAACTTCGGTTAGAAATTGATTTTCAATTTCTTTGATTTTTAGTTTTATTTCTGGGGAGTTCAATTTCTCGGAAATATTCAAATTATGTATTTCTTCTTGTAAGAAGTTTAAATGAGCAGTTTTAGAATTAATTAAATATTCTAACTCATTTAAAGTCCTGGTTTCAGGGCTAGTAATAAATTCAAAATGTATTTTATGATTCTGAAAACTAGCATATAATCCGGTTTCATCTATCTTGTCATAAGGGAAAAATAAATTAATAAATGGAGTTCCCAGAATAACTTCTTGAGATAAATTTCGGATTAAAATAAAGGTTTGTGGAATACAGATTCCTTTATTACAAATATAAGCTTCAGGTAGCTTATAATTAATTGGCATTCTATCTCCACTTGCAGAATGTAGAGATTGTACGGTTTTTTCGAAGTATTTAGTCGGAACTAAACCTTCTCTAATACAGTTCATGTCAGCTCCGCTATCCACCAATGCTACTGCATTAGTAATGGTATATTCTTTGTTGATAACAATATTAATACTTATATACCATTTCTGATAGGTAATTTTCTGCATAGTATTTAAAAAGATAAGATTATTATCTAAGATACTAGATGGTTCTGTGTTTAGAATAGCAATCGATTTATCTTTTGATTGATGTTTTTCAGCTAGACTTTCTAATTGAATAAGTCTGATATTCTGGTTATCTAACTCTTCTCTGATGAGTTTTATTTCAGATTTAACTATATTTACCTCACTTCTTAAATCTTGAGAAGTAGAAGGTTTTAAAGAAGTTTCTGGTTTTCCTTCAAGTCTTTGAAGTACTTCTTTCATACTGTAATGTTTAGTAATATTCGGTTTCTCAAAGGAACTAGGAGAGTTTTTTGTCTGTTCTAAACAAAATTGTAATATTTTACTTTTTAGCAGAGGGTCTGTTACTTTATCTATCATAGATATTATTTCTGATTGAGTATCCGTTAAAACATTAATACTCAAGCCATTCATTTCTACAATGGCTTTCCAATAGTCTTGGTTTTTAGAACATTGTCCTGAACAAGGTTCCTTTTCAGATATATCTTCTGATTGGCTAGAAGATAGAAAGTCAATTTCATTGACATCCTCAGAGTCACTAGAAGATGAAGATTCTTCTTCAGTATTAGAGGTCAGGAAAACTTTGCTTAGTTCAGCTTTTAGATTGTCATCAATTTTTAATTCATTCAGTTTTCTTTTTGTAGAACATTTATTAGCATAATGCCCTATTTTTCCGCATTTAAAACAAGTTTTATTACTTGTTTTTTGTCCTGATTTTGTTTCAGATTTATTAGGAATATAATTTCCTTTAAATCTTTTCTTATGTCGAGGCTTCTGATAATAAATTTCTTTATTCTGTTTGTATTTTCTTCTTTTCTTATAATAAGATTTTCGAGAATACTCTTTCGAATCTCTAGAATTCTTTTTATGAGATTTTGGATAATCAATTTTCATATCATATGCAAATTGACTACAGAATTCACCAATTTCTTTTTTCCCATGCAAATTTTGTTTTTTCAATTGGTATTGTAATTTCATATCATTACAAATTTCTAATCCAGTTTGAACACAAGTAGTAATTATATGTCCATAAGTTAGATAACTATAAGAGATGATGTTTTCATTATTTTGATCTCTTAGTCTTTGTCTAACTTTTTCAGCAAAAAGAGGAGGAAGTCCATCAATGAACTTAGCCTTCCAATATTCAGAATTAGCATCATTGCGTTGCATAACTTTACAGATAAAGACATCTTTATACCATCTAAAATGGGTTAAAGATGGACATCTAAGGTTCTGTAAAAGTTCTCGACTTTTCTCTTGCCTTTGAGGATGACTCCCCACAAAATGCAAAAGAATAGTCTGAAGTAAAGTATAAACTGCATCAGGTTTAACTTGTGCAGTATTTGGTTCAGGTTTTGTAGCTGTGAAAATTTCAGTCTGCTGGGCAACAGTGAGAACATTATCCCACCATCCTTTTAAGGCACCAACAAAACCAGTAACAATGAATTTAGCCACAGCCGAATCATCATTACCACTAGCTTTGCAAATGCTGGCATACATTAACATTTTATGAACAACTTCATAAATTTGATATTCTGAAAGACCATCAATATTCCATTCATAAATGGAACGACCATTATAAGAATTCTGATTTTGATAAAAGTCTTCCTCAAAGAGGAGATCTTGAGGAGTAGGTCTTTTATAATAGGTCTTAAAACCTGTATTAGGTTCATTACCAAGTTTATATAACATGGTTTGAACTTTACTGATATTTGGTCCAGACTCAAGATCAGAGTTTTCAGTACTAGAATCTTGGCTAATAATATTAATCTTTAAATTTTTCATTCTTTCAATGATTAAATTAGCAAAGTCTATATCCTGTTTATCAGACAGTTTAAAGTCTTTGATTTCTGGACTAGGTTTAACATCTACTTCAACAATTTCTTTGTCTTTATTTTTTGAAGTGGATTCAACCTTGGTAGATAAAACTCTAGGTGTATCCTTAAGTTTTTCTTCAATACTACTCAATTGATTATGAATAGTATTTTCAATTCTGATTAATTGACTACCAATAGTCTGAAGACTTAGATTGGTATGATTGTGCTGTTTTATGACGGTAGTTACTGATTCACTAGGTATAGCATATGGAACTGCTTCTAGTGCTTTACTTTCATTGTCATTTTTAAGAGTCAAGGCTTCAGGTGGAGGATGAATAGAATTAATCTTAGTTCCATCACTCTTAGTCCACATTTTTGTATAATCTTCTATAACATGGATAGTTTTCTGATTAGGGTACCAATTATGAAACCAAATAGTAAAGGTTGTCATTTTTTGATCCCTTTCTAACTCTTGATAATAAATATTTTTAATATTTTCAAGAGTCCTACTATTAAAGGCTGCAAAAAACCAATTTCGGAAAGCTTCATGTTTTGTCATCATGAGCTCCTGATTAAGCCACTGTCTAGGTATTGATCCTGGACTATAATCCATAAAATTTTATAAATGGAAACTCATTTCAGATTGAGTCGGAGAAGTCCTTTGTTCTTTCTCCTGTTCAGTTGTCTGTTCAACATATACTCCATGTGGAATTTGTTGATCAGAAATCTTTAATCCTCGGATGATCTGCTCTTTAAGTTCATCATTTGATACAGAGTATCTAGATAAACTACTAGGATATGAGACTTTATAGTCTTCTATCCTTTTGGCGGAAGAGCTTCTAGTTAAGCTTAGTTTACTGATTTTATTAGGGGCAAATGTTATTTCAGTCAATATTATGAACAGGAATTTAAATCAAATAACCCAAACACCTGAGGGAGATGAAATTTAAGAAGGATCGTTTAACATAAGAGATAAAAGAGAAAACTTACAAAGATGGGAGAGCAGAAACCAGACTTAATCTTCAAAATACCGATAAAGAGAAAACTTACAAAGATGGGAGAGCAGAAACCAGACTTAATCTTCAAAATACTTCGGCTTTATTAATCTTCTAGCTTTAATTACAAACTACTATTACAGAGCTTGATAGAGAAAGAGAGAAGAAACTAAAAACTTGAAAAGGAAAAACTTAGAAGAAAAAACTTAGGTTCAGAATGAACCAACATTCGGAATTTATAAAAATTTTTAGATGACCGGAACAGTTCCGGTTTCCAGGTCTACTTCGTCGTCTTCTGATGAATAGTGAATAGTAAAATTGACTTTTACTATTTGCCTTTTACTATTTGTCACAGTAAGCCGCCATCTACTGTTGGCACAGTAAGCCGCCTTCTATTATTGAGAATAGTTCTTGACTCTTCCTGTCGAAATAGTTCTTGACTCTTCCTGTCAAAATAGTTCTTGACTCTTCCTGTCGAAACAGTCTTGACCTTTACTATTTAAGCTGACAATCAATATTTTGAATAGTGTCTTCTAGATGCTGATACTGTCGAATAATACTGAAATACGGATTTACTGTACAATTGTACAGTAACTGTAGCAAACTACTGATCTTTTTGTTTGCCTTTTGCAGATTTTAGTAACTTCTGAGAATGCACTTCGATGATAGCATCCCAGTAATCTGCCATTGAGGTATCCGATTTTGCTGATTTTGAGTCATCGAAATCCTCATTCGGATCTTGGCTTTCTCCAGCCAATACAGCATACTGATTTTCTTGAGATGACGAGTCATCTAGAATTTCAGTCTCTATATCTTGCTTCTGATGATGAGCTAGGAATTGATTTTTAATTATTTCCATAGCTTTAATCTGTTGATCTACAGATGAAAGGTTCGGATATTTTTTCTGAATATCATCCAATAAAAATTGGAAAATATTATCAGAAGGTGAAATAGATACGGATTTTTGAGTAGCCTTATAGGCATTTTCATACTCAATTACAGTTTGACAAATGAGTTTATGGGTATCAGTAATAGGAAATCCATCCCACCATTTGTAATGAAAAGTTCTGCTAATACATGGAATTAATAGATCATCAAAGTGAAATTCTAGATCCCATCTCCATATCCATGGTATTTTGAACTCTGCCATATAACAGAGTGCTGATAACCCTTTTGGGGTTTTTTCTGCAGTTTTTCCCTTGAGCTTTGGATGATACTCATACCATTTTAGCCAAGGGTCTTTCAGTGTATCTGGTAAGAAACTCAGTTCTGGACCGAATTTCTCCCACCAATGCAGAAACCAGAGAGGGAAACCTTTTCCTTTAACAATTTCAGGGTTAATACTGATAAACCAGGAGTGTTTCCTGATCGGATTCTGATAATAGAACATGAATGACCATGCCAAAACATAATCCCAATAATTATAGTTTTGACCATTCAATTTCAGGCTTCTGGGTCTTGAGGGGTCAAGAGCCCATTCTGTTATATGTAAGACTTTTACTATATAACACTTAGAATGTGTTATAGGAGACTTACTGTCTTTCAGATTATAATGGTGGTGTACCATTTGTACAGATTCTGTTTCATTCAAAATGGCTTCATAGATATATCTATGCTTGCCATCTTGGATAGGATAGTTTTGTACTCCTAAGTACCGTTCTTTGATGTGCCATGGATCATGTCTCCACTGGACATCTTCTAAGGATACAGATAGAATTTTTTCAGTTATTAACTTTTTAGCATAAATGATTTCCTTTTTTAGGATATCTTTAGCAGTTAGTTTCGGATTGAGTTTATCCTGAGAGGATGATCCTACTACAGGGAATTCTGATAGAGAAGAAAACTTCCCTTTTTTCTGATTTACTTTCTTCGGATATCTAGATCCTCCTGCTCCTTTATCAGGTGGTTCCATCTTTATCCTGCAAAAATTCACGGGTTAAAAAATCAGGAAGAGAGTTCTGATTTCCTTTAATATATTCAATTTTAAAATCGAATGCAGATAATTCAGATTGCCATCTTGCAAAAATTTGTTTAGAAACTAAATTTTTAACATCCTTTTGCAAAATATCTTTTGCAGCACTACAGTCAATACGGAGTAGAAAAGATTGATTTAATAAATCATCTTGAAATTTAGAAATGCATTTGACTATTGATAACATTTCTTTTTTGATGGTGGAATAGTTTTTCTGAGCATTCTTCCACATTCCAGATGCGAATCTAAGTAATTCTTCTTTATTAGTAGAAGGGTTTTTCTGTTTTAGAATACCTCCATAACCAATATCAGAGGCATCCGTTTCAACAATTTTGAACCATTGAGGGTTTGCTAACCCTAGACATGGTAATTGTTTTACTCTAAGTTTGATTTTTCGGACTGCTTGGGTATGCTGATCATCCCAAGGTAATGGATTCTTTTTAAGCCTATCATATAAAATAGCACTATCCATTGCTATATTCTGGTAGTAGTCTGCTATATAATTAAGACTTCCTAAAAATCTTTGCAATTGATTTTTGTCTCTAATTTCATCAGGAAATTTAGAGGCAAATTCAATGCTTCTGTCAATAGGGATTATTGTCCCTTGACTAATATTCTGTCCTAGAAATCTAACTTCAGTTTGAAAGAGTTTCATTTTAGGTGCAGATATGACTAAACCATTTTTTCTGATAACATCTTTTGTAATTCTAAGATGTCTAAAATGTTGATCTATATTAGATGAAAATACTAATATATCATCTATATAGACAATAGTAAAATTTGAATACGGAATAAAAATATCGTTCATACTATTTTGAAATTCTGAAGGGGCATTTTTTAAACCGAATGGCATAACATTCCATTCATAATGCCCAAAGGGTACAGTAAATGCAGTTTTATATCTATCTTCTTCAGTTAGTTGAATCTGATAGTATCCAGATTTAAGATCAAATTTAAAAAATATTTTTGCAGAATGCAATCTATCTAAAAGATCTTTTTTGTTTGGAATAGGATATCTAATCCATTTCAGAGCATCATTCAAAGGTTTGTAATTTACTACAAGCCTTGGAACACCTCTTTCCTTTTCAGCTGCTTTATTCACATAGAAAGCGGTACAACTCCATGGTGAATAACTTTTTCTGATAAGCTTCTTTTCTAATAAATCTTGAATTTCTTTCTTACAAAGTTCAAGATATTCAGCATTCATTTGACTAGGACGAGCCTTAGTCGGAATCTGAGTTTTTTCATCAAATTCAGGTTTATAAGGTAAAGATACAATATATTTTTTCCTTTCCCAAAAAGCATTGGGAATATTGCTACAAACTTCGGTTAGAAATTGATTTTCAATTTCTTTGATTTTTAGTTTTATTTCTGGGGAGTTCAATTTCTCGGAAATATTCAAATTATGTATTTCTTCTTGTAAGAAGCTTAAATGAGCAGTTTTAGAATTAATTAAATATTCTAACTCATTTAAAGTCCTGGTTTCAGGGCTAGTAATAAATTCAAAATGTATTTTATGATTCTGAAAACTAGCATATAATCCGGTTTCATCTATCTTGTCATAAGGGAAAAATAAATTAATAAATGGAGTTCCCAGAATAACTTCTTGAGATAAATTTCGGATTAAAATAAAGGTTTGTGGAATACAGATTCCTTTATTACAAATATAAGCTTCAGGTAGCTTATAATTAATTGGCATTCTATCTCCACTTGCAGAATGTAGAGATTGTACGGTTTTTTCGAAGTATTTAGTCGGAACTAAACCTTCTCTAATACAGTTCATGTCAGCTCCGCTATCCACCAATGCTACTGCATTAGTAATGGTATATTCTTTGTTGATAACAATATTAATACTTATATACCATTTCTGATAGGTAATTTTCTGCATAGTATTTAAAAAGATAAGATTATTATCTAAAATACTAGATGGTTCTGTGTTTAGAATAGCAATCGATTTATCTTTTGATTGATGTTTTTCAGCTAGACTTTCTAATTGAATAAGTCTGATATTCTGGTTATCTAACTCTTCTCTGATGAGTTTTATTTCAGATTTAACTATATTTACCTCACTTCTTAGATCTTGAGAAGTAGAAGGTTTTAAAGAAGTTTCTGGTTTTCCTTCAAGTCTTTGAAGTACTTCTTTCATACTGTAATGTTTAGTAATATTCGGTTTCTCAAAGGAACTAGGAGAGTTTTTTGTCTGTTCTAAGCAAAATTGTAATATTTTACTTTTTAGCAGAGGGTCTGTTACTTTATCTATCATAGATATTATTTCTGATTGAGTATCCGTTAAAACATTAATACTCAAGCCATTCATTTCTACAATGGCTTTCCAATAGTCTTGGTTTTTAGAACATTGTCCTGAACAAGGTTCCTTTTCAGATATATCTTCTGATTGGCTAGAAGATAGAAAGTCAATTTCATTGACATCCTCAGAGTCACTAGAAGATGAAGATTCTTCTTCAGTATTAGAGGTCAGGAAAACTTTGCTTAATTCAGCTTTTAGATTGTCATCAATTTTTAATTCATTCAGTTTTCTTTTTGTAGAACATTTATTAGCATAATGCCCTATTTTTCCGCATTTAAAACAAGTTTTATTACTTGTTTTTTGTCCTGATTTTGTTTCAGATTTATTAGGAATATAATTTCCTTTAAATCTTTTCTTATGTCGAGGCTTCTGATAATAAATTTCTTTATTCTGTTTGTATTTTCTTCTTTTCTTATAATAAGATTTTCGAGAATACTCTTTCGAATCTCTAGAATTCTTTTTATGAGATTTTGGATAATCAATTTTCATATCATATGCAAATTGACTACAGAATTCACCAATTTCTTTTTTCCCATGCAAATTTTGTTTTTTCAATTGGTATTGTAATTTCATATCATTACAAATTTCTAATCCAGTTTGAACACAAGTAGTAATTATATGTCCATAAGTTAGATAACTATAAGAGATGATGTTTTCATTATTTTGATCTCTTAGTCTTTGTCTAACTTTTTCAGCAAAAAGAGGAGGAAGTCCATCAATGAACTTAGCCTTCCAATATTCAGAATTAGCATCATTGCGTTGCATAACTTTACAGATAAAGACATCTTTATACCATCTAAAATGGGTTAAAGATGGACATCTAAGGTTCTGTAAAAGTTCTCGACTTTTCTCTTGCCTTTGAGGATGACTCCCCACAAAATGCAAAAGAATAGTCTGAAGTAAAGTATAAACTGCATCAGGTTTAACTTGTGCAGTATTTGGTTCAGGTTTTGTAGCTGTGAAAATTTCAGTCTGCTGGGCAACAGTGAGAACATTATCCCACCATCCTTTTAAGGCACCAACAAAACCAGTAACAATGAATTTAGCCACAGCCGAATCATCATTACCACTAGCTTTGCAAATGCTGGCATACATTAACATTTTATGAACAACTTCATAAATTTGATATTCTGAAAGACCATCAATATTCCATTCATAAATGGAACGACCATTATAAGAATTCTGATTTTGATAAAAGTCTTCCTCAAAGAGGAGATCTTGAGGAGTAGGTCTTTTATAATAGGTCTTAAAACCTGTATTAGGTTCATTACCAAGTTTATATAACATGGTTTGAACTTTACTGATATTTGGTCCAGACTCAAGATCAGAGTTTTCAGTACTAGAATCTTGGCTAATAATATTAATCTTTAAATTTTTCATTCTTTCAATGATTAAATTAGCAAAGTCTATATCCTGTTTATCAGACAGTTTAAAGTCTTTGATTTCTGGACTAGGTTTAACATCTACTTCAACAATTTCTTTGTCTTTATTTTTTGAAGTGGATTCAACCTTGGTAGATAAAACTCTAGGTGTATCCTTAAGTTTTTCTTCAATACTACTCAATTGATTATGAATAGTATTTTCAATTCTGATTAATTGACTACCAATAGTCTGAAGACTTAGATTGGTATGATTGTGCTGTTTTATGACGGTAGTTACTGATTCACTAGGTATAGCATATGGAACTGCTTCTAGTGCTTTACTTTCATTGTCATTTTTAAGAGTCAAGGCTTCAGGTGGAGGATGAATAGAATTAATCTTAGTTCCATCACTCTTAGTCCACATTTTTGTATAATCTTCTATAACATGGATAGTTTTCTGATTAGGGTACCAATTATGAAACCAAATAGTAAAGGTTGTCATTTTTTGATCCCTTTCTAACTCTTGATAATAAATATTTTTAATATTTTCAAGAGTCCTACTATTAAAGGCTGCAAAAAACCAATTTCGGAAAGCTTCATGTTTTGTCATCATGAGCTCCTGATTAAGCCACTGTCTAGGTATTGATCCTGGACTATAATCCATAAAATTTTATAAATGGAAACTCATTTCAGATTGAGTCGGAGAAGTCCTTTGTTCTTTCTCCTGTTCAGTTGTCTGTTCAACATATACTCCATGTGGAATTTGTTGATCAGAAATCTTTAATCCTCGGATGATCTGCTCTTTAAGTTCATCATTTGATACAGAGTATCTAGATAAACTACTAGGATATGAGACTTTATAGTCTTCTATCCTTTTGGCGGAAGAGCTTCTAGTTAAGCTTAGTTTACTGATTTTATTAGGGGCAAATGTTATTTCAACATCTCCCTCAGGTGTTTGGGTTATTTGATTTAAATTCCTGTTCATAATATTGACAGGTGGTACAGCATCCTGTACAACCCATTCATGTGGAAAGTCAATTTCTTCCCATTTAATTAACTTCGGAATTGCAATATTAGTAGTCAAGCAATTACTATCTATTACTATAGTCTTGCCTGGTTCACTACGCAGAATTGCGTTAGGAGTCAAGGTATTCATTACCTTATAATGAATCCTATATATTACTGATATTGTCTCAGATCCAGGGAGATAATTATATCCCTGTGTTTGAATATGCAGGGACACGGCCTCAAACAGATTTCTATCTGTCAAAGATAAGGTCAAATTCGGGTAAACATTAAAATAAACCGGTCCATGGCATAAACTAGTTTGGATTATTCCCATTAAAGATGGTAAGAAATCCAAACACCTAGCATCTCGCAAATAGGATAAGATACTGGCATTTAATCCGGCCAAAGTCAAAGGTTTGAATGCTATTTGAATGCATCCAACGTGCAGGTAGTTGTATTTAGATTTTAAATACTTTTCAATATCTTTAAGACTCAAAAGTCTAAGGGTTTTTACTTCTTGGTCAAGTCCGATTGACTGTTCAAGAGTCTTGATATTATTTTGACTAATGAAATCAAAAAATCCTTTTTTATAGATTTTATTTGATTTTATTGCGGGTATGGTCCATTGATTTAATTGTTTAGTTTGGTCAAACTCTTCAATTACGGAGTTCTTTATAGAACTTTCAGTTAAGTCTCTAGAATCCAATTGATTCATTGAATTAAATTAGAGGAAATCATATAGACATAGCATAAATAGCAGATTATGATTTTTAGTAATTTCCTTTAAAATTATATTCTTAAAAATATTTATATATAATCATTAAATTACACGTCTGTCAACGGTTTAAAGGGTATCAAACGATCCTCAACGCCTACCCGGCAACAACGGATCTAAACCCATACGCGACTTGGGTGACGTACCATAATTCAAGGATTATAATAAATTATTTTTAAGTACAAATTTCTAAAAGGAAATTTCTAACTATCATAATTCGGATTTAGTCTATATCTACATATTCTCCTCTAATTCGGATTTAAGCTATCATGGCTCTGATACCAAAGTTAAGAAGGATCGTTTAACATAAGAGATAAAGAGAAAACTTACAAAGATGAGCAGAAACCAGACTTAATCTTCAAAATACCGATAAAGAGAAAACTTACAAAGATGGGAGAGCAGAAACCAGACTTAATCTTCAAAATACTTCGGCTTTATTAATCTTCTAGCTTTAATTACAAACTACTATTACAGAGCTTGATAGAGAAAGAGAGAAGAAACTAAAAACTTGAAAAGGAAAAACTTAGAAGAAAAAACTTAGGTTCATAATGAACCAACATTCGGAATTTATAAAAATTTTTAGATGACCGGAACAGTTCCGGTTTCCAGGTCTACTTCGTCGTCTTCTGATGAATAGTGAATAGTAAAATTGACTTTTACTATTTGCCTTTTACTATTTGTCACAGTAAGCCGCCATCTACTGTTGGCACAGTAAGCCGCCTTCTATTATTGAGAATAGTTCTTGACTCTTCCTGTCGAAATAGTTCTTGACTCTTCCTGTCAAAATAGTTCTTGACTCTTCCTGTCGAAACAGTCTTGACCTTTACTATTTAAGCTGACAATCAATATTTTGAATAGTGTCTTCTAGATGCTGATACTGTCGAATAATACTGAAATACGGATTTACTGTACAATTGTACAGTAACTGTAGCAAACTACTGATCTTTTTGTTTGCCTTTTGCAGATTTTAGTAACTTCTGAGAATGCACTTCGATGATAGCATCCCAGTAATCTGCCATTGAGGCATCCGATTTTGCTGATTTTGAGTCATCGAAATCCTCATTCGGATCTTGGCTTTCTCCAGCCAATACAGCATACTGATTTTCTTGAGATGACGAGTCATCTAGAATTTCAGTCTCTATATCTTGCTTCTGATGATGAGCTAGGAATTGATTTTTAATTATTTCCATAGCTTTAATCTGTTGATCTACAGATGAAAGGTTCGGATATTTTTTCTGAATATCATCCAATAAAAATTGGAAAATATTATCAGAAGGTGAAATAGATACGGATTTTTGAGTAGCCTTATAGGCATTTTCATACTCAATTACAGTTTGACAAATGAGTTTATGGGTATCTGTGATAGGAAATCCATCCCACCATTTGTAATGAAAAGTTCTGCTAATACATGGAATTAATAGATCATCAAAGTGAAATTCTAGATCCCATCTCCATATCCATGGTATTTTGAATTCTGCCATATAACAGAGTGCTGATAACCCTTTTGGGGTTTTTTCTGCAGTTTTTCCCTTGAGCTTTGGATGATACTCATACCATTTTAGCCAAGGGTCTTTCAGTGTATCTGGTAAGAAACTCAGTTCTGGACCGAATTTCTCCCACCAATGCAGAAACCAGAGAGGGAAACCTTTTCCTTTAACAATTTCAGGGTTAATACTGATAAACCAGGAGTGTTTCCTGATCGGATTCTGATAATAGAACATGAATGACCATGCCAAAACATAATCCCAATAATTATAGTTTTGACCATTCAATTTCAGGCTTCTGGGTCTTGAGGGGTCAAGAGCCCATTCTGTTATATGTAAGACTTTTACTATATAACACTTAGAATGTGTTATAGGAGACTTACTGTCTTTCAGATTATAATGGTGGTGTACCATTTGTACAGATTCTGTTTCATTCAAAATGGCTTCATAGATATATCTATGCTTGCCATCTTGGATAGGATAGTTTTGTACTCCTAAGTACCGTTCTTTGATGTGCCATGGATCATGTCTCCACTGGACATCTTCTAAGGATACAGATAGAATTTTTTCAGTTATTAACTTTTTAGCATAAATGATTTCCTTTTTTAGGATATCTTTAGCAGTTAGTTTCGGATTGAGTTTATCCTGAGAGGATGATCCTACTACAGGGAATTCTGATAGAGAAGAAAACTTCCCTTTTTTCTGATTTACTTTCTTCGGATATCTAGATCCTCCTGCTCCTTTATCAGGTGGTTCCATCTTTATCCTGCAAAAATTCACGGGTTAAAAAATCAGGAAGAGAGTTCTGATTTCCTTTAATATATTCAATTTTAAAATCGAATGCAGATAATTCAGATTGCCATCTTGCAAAAATTTGTTTAGAAACTAAATTTTTAACATCCTTTTGCAAAATATCTTTTGCAGCACTACAGTCAATACGGAGTAGAAAAGATTGATTTAATAAATCATCTTGAAATTTAGAAATGCATTTGACTATTGATAACATTTCTTTTTTGATGGTGGAATAGTTTTTCTGAGCATTCTTCCACATTCCAGAAGCGAATCTAAGTAACTCATCTTTATTAGTAGAAGGGTTTTTCTGTTTTAGAATACCTCCATAACCAATATCAGAGGCATCCGTTTCAACAATTTTGAACCATTGAGGGTTTGCTAACCCTAGACATGGTAATTGTTTTACTCTAAGTTTGATTTTTCGGACTGCTTGGGTATGCTGATCATCCCAAGGTAATGGATTCTTTTTAAGCCTATCATATAAAATAGCACTATCCATTGCTATATTCTGGTAGTAGTCTGCTATATAATTAAGACTACCTAAAAATCTTTGCAATTGATTTTTGTCTCTAATTTCATCAGGAAATTTAGAGGCAAATTCAATGCTTCTGTCAATAGGGATTATTGTCCCTTGACTAATATTCTGTCCTAGAAATCTAACTTCAGTTTGAAAGAGTTTCATTTTAGGTGCAGATATGACTAAACCATTTTTTCTGATAACATCTTTTGTAATTCTAAGATGTCTAAAATGTTGATCTATATTAGATGAAAATACTAATATATCATCTATATAGACAATAGTAAAATTTGAATACGGAATAAAAATATCGTTCATAATATTTTGAAATTCTGAAGGGGCATTTTTTAAACCGAATGGCATAACATTCCATTCATAATGCCCAAAGGGTACAGTAAATGCAGTTTTATATCTATCTTCTTCAGTTAGTTGAATCTGATAGTATCCAGATTTAAGATCAAATTTAGAAAATATTTTTGCAGAATGCAATCTATCTAAAAGATCTTTTTTGTTTGGAATAGGATATCTAATCCATTTCAGAGCATCATTCAAAGGTTTGTAATTTACTACAAGCCTTGGAACACCTCTTTCCTTTTCAGCTGCTTTATTCACATAGAAAGCGGTACAACTCCATGGTGAATAACTTTTTCTGATAAGCTTCTTTTCTAATAAATCTTGAATTTCTTTCTTACAAAGTTCAAGATATTCAGCATTCATTTGACTAGGACGAGCCTTAGTCGGAATCTGAGTTTTTTCATCAAATTCAGGTTTATAAGGTAAAGATACAATATATTTTTTCCTTTCCCAAAAAGCATTGGGAATATTGCTACAAACTTCGGTTAGAAATTGATTTTCAATTTCTTTGATTTTTAGTTTTATTTCTGGGGAGTTCAATTTCTCGGAAATATTCAAATTATGTATTTCTTCTTGTAAGAAGTTTAAATGAGCAGTTTTAGAATTAATTAAATATTCTAACTCATTTAAAGTCCTGGTTTCAGGGTTAGTAATAAATTCAAAATGTATTTTATGATTCTGAAAACTAGCATATAATCCGGTTTCATCTATCTTGTCATAAGGGAAAAATAAATTAATAAATGGAGTTCCCAGAATAACTTCTTGAGATAAATTTCGGATTAAAATAAAGGTTTGTGGAATACAGATTCCTTTATTACAAATATAAGCTTCAGGTAGCTTATAATTAATTGGCATTCTATCTCCACTTGCAGAATGTAGAGATTGTACGGTTTTTTCGAAGTATTTAGTCGGAACTAAACCTTCTCTAATACAGTTCATGTCAGCTCCGCTATCCACCAATGCTACTGCATTAGTAATGGTATATTCTTTGTTGATAACAATATTAATACTTATATACCATTTCTGATAGGTAATTTTCTGCATAGTATTTAAAAAGATAAGATTATTATCTAAGATACTAGATGGTTCTGTGTTTAGAATAGCAATCGATTTATCTTTTGATTGATGTTTTTCAGCTAGACTTTCTAATTGAATAAGTCTGATATTCTGGTTATCTAACTCTTCTCTGATGAGTTTTATTTCAGATTTAACTATATTTACCTCACTTCTTAAATCTTGAGAAGTAGAAGGTTTTAAAGAAGTTTCTGGTTTTCCTTCAAGTCTTTGAAGTACTTCTTTCATACTGTAATGTTTAGTAATATTCGGTTTCTCAAAGGAACTAGGAGAGTTTTTTGTCTGTTCTAAACAAAATTGTAATATTTTACTTTTTAGCAGAGGGTCTGTTACTTTATCTATCATAGATATTATTTCTAATTGAGTATCCGTTAAAACATTAATACTCAAGCCATTCATTTCTACAATGGCTTTCCAATAGTCTTGGTTTTTAGAACATTGTCCTGAACAAGGTTCCTTTTCAGATATATCTTCTGATTGGCTAGAAGATAGAAAGTCAATTTCATTGACATCCTCAGAGTCACTAGAAGATGAAGATTCTTCTTCAGTATTAGAGGTCAGGAAAACTTTGCTTAGTTCAGCTTTTAGATTGTCATCAATTTTTAATTCATTCAGTTTTCTTTTTGTAGAACATTTATTAGCATAATGCCCTATTTTTCCGCATTTAAAACAAGTTTTATTACTTGTTTTTTGTCCTGATTTTGTTTCAGATTTATTAGGAATATAATTTCCTTTAAATCTTTTCTTATGTCGAGGCTTCTGATAATAAATTTCTTTATTCTGTTTGTATTTTCTTCTTTTCTTATAATAAGATTTTCGAGAATACTCTTTCGAATCTCTAGAATTCTTTTTATGAGATTTTGGATAATCAATTTTCATATCATATGCAAATTGACTACAGAATTCACCAATTTCTTTTTTCCCATGCAAATTTTGTTTTTTCAATTGGTATTGTAATTTCATATCATTACAAATTTCTAATCCAGTTTGAACACAAGTAGTAATTATATGTCCATAAGTTAGATAACTATAAGAGATGATGTTTTCATTATTTTGATCTCTTAGTCTTTGTCTAACTTTTTCAGCAAAAAGAGGAGGAAGTCCATCAATGAACTTAGCCTTCCAATATTCAGAATTAGCATCATTGCGTTGCATAACTTTACAGATAAAGACATCTTTATACCATCTAAAATGGGTTAAAGATGGACATCTAAGGTTCTGTAAAAGTTCTCGACTTTTCTCTTGCCTTTGAGGATGACTCCCCACAAAATGCAAAAGAATAGTCTGAAGTAAAGTATAAACTGCATCAGGTTTAACTTGTGCAGTATTTGGTTCAGGTTTTGTAGCTGTGAAAATTTCAGTCTGCTGGGCAATAGTGAGAACATTATCCCACCATCCTTTTAAGGCACCAACAAAACCAGTAACAATGAATTTAGCCACAGCCGAATCATCATTACCACTAGCTTTGCAAATGCTGGCATACATTAACATTTTATGAACAACTTCATAAATTTGATATTCTGAAAGACCATCAATATTCCATTCATAAATGGAACGACCATTATAAGAATTCTGATTTTGATAAAAGTCTTCCTCAAAGAGGAGATCTTGAGGAGTAGGTCTTTTATAATAGGTCTTAAAACCTGTATTAGGTTCATTATCAAGTTTATATAACATGGTTTGAACTTTACTGATATTTGGTCCAGACTCAAGATCAGAGTTTTCAGTACTAGAATCTTGGCTAATAATATTAATCTTTAAATTTTTCATTCTTTCAATGATTAAATTAGCAAAGTCTATATCCTGTTTATCAGACAGTTTAAAGTCTTTGATTTCTGGACTAGGTTTAACATCTACTTCAACAATTTCTTTGTCTTTATTTTTTGAAGTGGATTCAACCTTGGTAGATAAAACTCTAGGTGTATCCTTAAGTTTTTCTTCAATACTACTCAATTGATTATGAATAGTATTTTCAATTCTGATTAATTGACTACCAATAGTCTGAAGACTTAGATTGGTATGATTGTGCTGTTTTATGACGGTAGTTACTGATTCACTAGGTATAGCATATGGAACTGCTTCTAGTGCTTTACTTTCATTGTCATTTTTAAGAGTCAAGGCTTCAGGTGGAGGATGAATAGAATTAATCTTAGTTCCATCACTCTTAGTCCACATTTTTGTATAATCTTCTATAACATGGATAGTTTTCTGATTAGGGTACCAATTATGAAACCAAATAGTAAAGGTTGTCATTTTTTGATCCCTTTCTAACTCTTGATAATAAATATTTTTAATATTTTCAAGAGTCCTACTATTAAAGGCTGCAAAAAACCAATTTCGGAAAGCTTCATGTTTTGTCATCATGAGCTCCTGATTAAGCCACTGTCTAGGTATTGATCCTGGACTATAATCCATAAAATTTTATAAATGGAAACTCATTTCAGATTGAGTCGGAGAAGTCCTTTGTTCTTTCTCCTGTTCAGTTGTCTGTTCAACATATACTCCATGTGGAATTTGTTGATCAGAAATCTTTAATCCTCGGATGATCTGCTCTTTAAGTTCATCATTTGATACAGAGTATCTAGATAAACTACTAGGATATGAGACTTTATAGTCTTCTATCCTTTTGGCGGAAGAGCTTCTAGTTAAGCTTAGTTTACTGATTTTATTAGGGGCAAATGTTATTTCAACATCTCCCTCAGGTGTTTGGGTTATTTGATTTAAATTCCTGTTCATAATATTGACAGGTGGTACAGCATCCTGTACAACCCATTCATGTGGAAAGTCAATTTCTTCCCATTTAATTAACTTCGGAATTGCAATATTAGTAGTCAAGCAATTACTATCTATTACTATAGTCTTGCCTGGTTCACTACGCAGAATTGCGTTAGGAGTCAAGGTATTCATTACCTTATAATGAATCCTATATATTACTGATATTGTCTCAGATCCAGGGAGATAATTATATCCCTGTGTTTGAATATGCAGGGACACGGCCTCAAACAGATTTCTATCTGTCAAAGATAAGGTCAAATTCGGGTAAACATTAAAATAAACCGGTCCATGGCATAAACTAGTTTGGATTATTCCCATTAAAGATGGTAAGAAATCCAAACACCTAGCATCTCGCAAATAGGATAAGATACTGGCATTTAATCCGGCCAAAGTCAAAGGTTTGAATGCTATTTGAATGCATCCAACGTGCAGGTAGTTGTATTTAGATTTTAAATACTTTTCAATATCTTTAAGACTCAAAAGTCTAAGGGTTTTTACTTCTTGGTCAAGTCCGATTGACTGTTCAAGAGTCTTGATATTATTTTGACTAATGAAATCAAAAAATCCTTTTTTATAGATTTTATTTGATTTTATTGCGGGTATGGTCCATTGATTTAATTGTTTAGTTTGGTCAAACTCTTCAATTACGGAGTTCTTTATAGAACTTTCAGTTAAGTCTCTAGAATCCAATTGATTCATTGAATTAAATTAGAGGAAATCATATAGACATAGCATAAATAGCAGATTATGATTTTTAGTAATTTCCTTTAAAATTATATTCTTAAAAATATTTATATATAATCATTAAATTACACGTCTGTCAACGGTTTAAAGGGTATCAAACGATCCTCAACGCCTACCCGGCAACAACGGATCTAAACCCATACGCGACTTGGGTGACGTACCATAATTCAAGGATTATAATAAATTATTTTTAAGTACAAATTTCTAAAAGGAAATTTCTAACTATCATAATTCGGATTTAGTCTATATCTACATATTCTCCTCTAATTCGGATTTAAGCTATCATGGCTCTGATACCAAAGTTAAGAAGGATCGTTTAACATAAGAGATAAAGAGAAAACTTACAAAGATGAGCAGAAACCAGACTTAATCTTCAAAATACCGATAAAGAGAAAACTTACAAAGATGGGAGAGCAGAAACCAGACTTAATCTTCAAAATACTTCGGCTTTATTAATCTTCTAGCTTTAATTACAAACTACTATTACAGAGCTTGATAGAGAAAGAGAGAAGAAACTAAAAACTTGAAAAGGAAAAACTTAGAAGAAAAAACTTAGGTTCATAATGAACCAACATTCGGAATTTATAAAAATTTTTAGATGACCGGAACAGTTCCGGTTTCCAGGTCTACTTCGTCGTCTTCTGATGAATAGTGAATAGTAAAATTGACTTTTACTATTTGCCTTTTACTATTTGTCACAGTAAGCCGCCATCTACTGTTGGCACAGTAAGCCGCCTTCTATTATTGAGAATAGTTCTTGACTCTTCCTGTCGAAATAGTTCTTGACTCTTCCTGTCAAAATAGTTCTTGACTCTTCCTGTCGAAACAGTCTTGACCTTTACTATTTAAGCTGACAATCAATATTTTGAATAGTGTCTTCTAGATGCTGATACTGTCGAATAATACTGAAATACGGATTTACTGTACAATTGTACAGTAACTGTAGCAAACTACTGATCTTTTTGTTTGCCTTTTGCAGATTTTAGTAACTTCTGAGAATGCACTTCGATGATAGCATCCCAGTAATCTGCCATTGAGGTATCCGATTTTGCTGATTTTGAGTCATCGAAATCCTCATTCGGATCTTGGCTTTCTCCAGCCAATACAGCATACTGATTTTCTTGAGATGACGAGTCATCTAGAATTTCAGTCTCTATATCTTGCTTCTGATGATGAGCTAGGAATTGATTTTTAATTATTTCCATAGCTTTAATCTGTTGATCTACAGATGAAAGGTTCGGATATTTTTTCTGAATATCATCCAATAAAAATTGGAAAATATTATCAGAAGGTGAAATAGATACGGATTTTTGAGTAGCCTTATAGGCATTTTCATACTCAATTACAGTTTGACAAATGAGTTTATGGGTATCTGTGATAGGAAATCCATCCCACCATTTGTAATGAAAAGTTCTGCTAATACATGGAATTAATAGATCATCAAAGTGAAATTCTAGATCCCATCTCCATATCCATGGTATTTTGAATTCTGCCATATAACAGAGTGCTGATAACCCTTTTGGGGTTTTTTCTGCAGTTTTTCCCTTGAGCTTTGGATGATACTCATACCATTTTAGCCAAGGGTCTTTCAGTGTATCTGGTAAGAAACTCAGTTCTGGACCGAATTTCTCCCACCAATGCAGAAACCAGAGAGGGAAACCTTTTCCTTTAACAATTTCAGGGTTAATACTGATAAACCAGGAGTGTTTCCTGATCGGATTCTGATAATAGAACATGAATGACCATGCCAAAACATAATCCCAATAATTATAGTTTTGACCATTCAATTTCAGGCTTCTGGGTCTTGAGGGGTCAAGAGCCCATTCTGTTATATGTAAGACTTTTACTATATAACACTTAGAATGTGTTATAGGAGACTTACTGTCTTTCAGATTATAATGGTGGTGTACCATTTGTACAGATTCTGTTTCATTCAAAATGGCTTCATAGATATATCTATGCTTGCCATCTTGGATAGGATAGTTTTGTACTCCTAAGTACCGTTCTTTGATGTGCCATGGATCATGTCTCCACTGGACATCTTCTAAGGATACAGATAGAATTTTTTCAGTTATTAACTTTTTAGCATAAATGATTTCCTTTTTTAGGATATCTTTAGCAGTTAGTTTCGGATTGAGTTTATCCTGAGAGGATGATCCTACTACAGGGAATTCTGATAGAGAAGAAAACTTCCCTTTTTTCTGATTTACTTTCTTCGGATATCTAGATCCTCCTGCTCCTTTATCAGGTGGTTCCATCTTTATCCTGCAAAAATTCACGGGTTAAAAAATCAGGAAGAGAGTTCTGATTTCCTTTAATATATTCAATTTTAAAATCGAATGCAGATAATTCAGATTGCCATCTTGCAAAAATTTGTTTAGAAACTAAATTTTTAACATCCTTTTGCAAAATATCTTTTGCAGCACTACAGTCAATACGGAGTAGAAAAGATTGATTTAATAAATCATCTTGAAATTTAGAAATGCATTTGACTATTGATAACATTTCTTTTTTGATGGTGGAATAGTTTTTCTGAGCATTCTTCCACATTCCAGAAGCGAATCTAAGTAACTCATCTTTATTAGTAGAAGGGTTTTTCTGTTTTAGAATACCTCCATAACCAATATCAGAGGCATCCGTTTCAACAATTTTGAACCATTGAGGGTTTGCTAACCCTAGACATGGTAATTGTTTTACTCTAAGTTTGATTTTTCGGACTGCTTGGGTATGCTGATCATCCCAAGGTAATGGATTCTTTTTAAGCCTATCATATAAAATAGCACTATCCATTGCTATATTCTGGTAGTAGTCTGCTATATAATTAAGACTACCTAAAAATCTTTGCAATTGATTTTTGTCTCTAATTTCATCAGGAAATTTAGAGGCAAATTCAATGCTTCTGTCAATAGGGATTATTGTCCCTTGACTAATATTCTGTCCTAGAAATCTAACTTCAGTTTGAAAGAGTTTCATTTTAGGTGCAGATATGACTAAACCATTTTTTCTGATAACATCTTTTGTAATTCTAAGATGTCTAAAATGTTGATCTATATTAGATGAAAATACTAATATATCATCTATATAGACAATAGTAAAATTTGAATACGGAATAAAAATATCGTTCATAATATTTTGAAATTCTGAAGGGGCATTTTTTAAACCGAATGGCATAACATTCCATTCATAATGCCCAAAGGGTACAGTAAATGCAGTTTTATATCTATCTTCTTCAGTTAGTTGAATCTGATAGTATCCAGATTTAAGATCAAATTTAGAAAATATTTTTGCAGAATGCAATCTATCTAAAAGATCTTTTTTGTTTGGAATAGGATATCTAATCCATTTCAGAGCATCATTCAAAGGTTTGTAATTTACTACAAGCCTTGGAACACCTCTTTCCTTTTCAGCTGCTTTATTCACATAGAAAGCGGTACAACTCCATGGTGAATAACTTTTTCTGATAAGCTTCTTTTCTAATAAATCTTGAATTTCTTTCTTACAAAGTTCAAGATATTCAGCATTCATTTGACTAGGACGAGCCTTAGTCGGAATCTGAGTTTTTTCATCAAATTCAGGTTTATAAGGTAAAGATACAATATATTTTTTCCTTTCCCAAAAAGCATTGGGAATATTGCTACAAACTTCGGTTAGAAATTGATTTTCAATTTCTTTGATTTTTAGTTTTATTTCTGGGGAGTTCAATTTCTCGGAAATATTCAAATTATGTATTTCTTCTTGTAAGAAGTTTAAATGAGCAGTTTTAGAATTAATTAAATATTCTAACTCATTTAAAGTCCTGGTTTCAGGGCTAGTAATAAATTCAAAATGTATTTTATGATTCTGAAAACTAGCATATAATCCGGTTTCATCTATCTTGTCATAAGGGAAAAATAAATTAATAAATGGAGTTCCCAGAATAACTTCTTGAGATAAATTTCGGATTAAAATAAAGGTTTGTGGAATACAGATTCCTTTATTACAAATATAAGCTTCAGGTAGCTTATAATTAATTGGCATTCTATCTCCACTTGCAGAATGTAGAGATTGTACGGTTTTTTCGAAGTATTTAGTCGGAACTAAACCTTCTCTAATACAGTTCATGTCAGCTCCGCTATCCACCAATGCTACTGCATTAGTAATGGTATATTCTTTGTTGATAACAATATTAATACTTATATACCATTTCTGATAGGTAATTTTCTGCATAGTATTTAAAAAGATAAGATTATTATCTAAGATACTAGATGGTTCTGTGTTTAGAATAGCAATCGATTTATCTTTTGATTGATGTTTTTCAGCTAGACTTTCTAATTGAATAAGTCTGATATTCTGGTTATCTAACTCTTCTCTGATGAGTTTTATTTCAGATTTAACTATATTTACCTCACTTCTTAAATCTTGAGAAGTAGAAGGTTTTAAAGAAGTTTCTGGTTTTCCTTCAAGTCTTTGAAGTACTTCTTTCATACTGTAATGTTTAGTAATATTCGGTTTCTCAAAGGAACTAGGAGAGTTTTTTGTCTGTTCTAAACAAAATTGTAATATTTTACTTTTTAGCAGAGGGTCTGTTACTTTATCTATCATAGATATTATTTCTGATTGAGTATCCGTTAAAACATTAATACTCAAGCCATTCATTTCTACAATGGCTTTCCAATAGTCTTGGTTTTTAGAACATTGTCCTGAACAAGGTTCCTTTTCAGATATATCTTCTGATTGGCTAGAAGATAGAAAGTCAATTTCATTGACATCCTCAGAGTCACTAGAAGATGAAGATTCTTCTTCAGTATTAGAGGTCAGGAAAACTTTGCTTAGTTCAGCTTTTAGATTGTCATCAATTTTTAATTCATTCAGTTTTCTTTTTGTAGAACATTTATTAGCATAATGCCCTATTTTTCCGCATTTAAAACAAGTTTTATTACTTGTTTTTTGTCCTGATTTTGTTTCAGATTTATTAGGAATATAATTTCCTTTAAATCTTTTCTTATGTCGAGGCTTCTGATAATAAATTTCTTTATTCTGTTTGTATTTTCTTCTTTTCTTATAATAAGATTTTCGAGAATACTCTTTCGAATCTCTAGAATTCTTTTTATGAGATTTTGGATAATCAATTTTCATATCATATGCAAATTGACTACAGAATTCACCAATTTCTTTTTTCCCATGCAAATTTTGTTTTTTCAATTGGTATTGTAATTTCATATCATTACAAATTTCTAATCCAGTTTGAACACAAGTAGTAATTATATGTCCATAAGTTAGATAACTATAAGAGATGATGTTTTCATTATTTTGATCTCTTAGTCTTTGTCTAACTTTTTCAGCAAAAAGAGGAGGAAGTCCATCAATGAACTTAGCCTTCCAATATTCAGAATTAGCATCATTGCGTTGCATAACTTTACAGATAAAGACATCTTTATACCATCTAAAATGGGTTAAAGATGGACATCTAAGGTTCTGTAAAAGTTCTCGACTTTTCTCTTGCCTTTGAGGATGACTCCCCACAAAATGCAAAAGAATAGTCTGAAGTAAAGTATAAACTGCATCAGGTTTAACTTGTGCAGTATTTGGTTCAGGTTTTGTAGCTGTGAAAATTTCAGTCTGCTGGGCAACAGTGAGAACATTATCCCACCATCCTTTTAAGGCACCAACAAAACCAGTAACAATGAATTTAGCCACAGCCGAATCATCATTACCACTAGCTTTGCAAATGCTGGCATACATTAACATTTTATGAACAACTTCATAAATTTGATATTCTGAAAGACCATCAATATTCCATTCATAAATGGAACGACCATTATAAGAATTCTGATTTTGATAAAAGTCTTCCTCAAAGAGGAGATCTTGAGGAGTAGGTCTTTTATAATAGGTCTTAAAACCTGTATTAGGTTCATTACCAAGTTTATATAACATGGTTTGAACTTTACTGATATTTGGTCCAGACTCAAGATCAGAGTTTTCAGTACTAGAATCTTGGCTAATAATATTAATCTTTAAATTTTTCATTCTTTCAATGATTAAATTAGCAAAGTCTATATCCTGTTTATCAGACAGTTTAAAGTCTTTGATTTCTGGACTAGGTTTAACATCTACTTCAACAATTTCTTTGTCTTTATTTTTTGAAGTGGATTCAACCTTGGTAGATAAAACTCTAGGTGTATCCTTAAGTTTTTCTTCAATACTACTCAATTGATTATGAATAGTATTTTCAATTCTGATTAATTGACTACCAATAGTCTGAAGACTTAGATTGGTATGATTGTGCTGTTTTATGACGGTAGTTACTGATTCACTAGGTATAGCATATGGAACTGCTTCTAGTGCTTTACTTTCATTGTCATTTTTAAGAGTCAAGGCTTCAGGTGGAGGATGAATAGAATTAATCTTAGTTCCATCACTCTTAGTCCACATTTTTGTATAATCTTCTATAACATGGATAGTTTTCTGATTAGGGTACCAATTATGAAACCAAATAGTAAAGGTTGTCATTTTTTGATCCCTTTCTAACTCTTGATAATAAATATTTTTAATATTTTCAAGAGTCCTACTATTAAAGGCTGCAAAAAACCAATTTCGGAAAGCTTCATGTTTTGTCATCATGAGCTCCTGATTAAGCCACTGTCTAGGTATTGATCCTGGACTATAATCCATAAAATTTTATAAATGGAAACTCATTTCAGATTGAGTCGGAGAAGTCCTTTGTTCTTTCTCCTGTTCAGTTGTCTGTTCAACATATACTCCATGTGGAATTTGTTGATCAGAAATCTTTAATCCTCGGATGATCTGCTCTTTAAGTTCATCATTTGATACAGAGTATCTAGATAAACTACTAGGATATGAGACTTTATAGTCTTCTATCCTTTTGGCGGAAGAGCTTCTAGTTAAGCTTAGTTTACTGATTTTATTAGGGGCAAATGTTATTTCAACATCTCCCTCAGGTGTTTGGGTTATTTGATTTAAATTCCTGTTCATAATATTGACAGGTGGTACAGCATCCTGTACAACCCATTCATGTGGAAAGTCAATTTCTTCCCATTTAATTAACTTCGGAATTGCAATATTAGTAGTCAAGCAATTACTATCTATTACTATAGTCTTGCCTGGTTCACTACGCAGAATTGCGTTAGGAGTCAAGGTATTCATTACCTTATAATGAATCCTATATATTACTGATATTGTCTCAGATCCAGGGAGATAATTATATCCCTGTGTTTGAATATGCAGGGACACGGCCTCAAACAGATTTCTATCTGTCAAAGATAAGGTCAAATTCGGGTAAACATTAAAATAAACCGGTCCATGGCATAAACTAGTTTGGATTATTCCCATTAAAGATGGTAAGAAATCCAAACACCTAGCATCTCGCAAATAGGATAAGATACTGGCATTTAATCCGGCCAAAGTCAAAGGTTTGAATGCTATTTGAATGCATCCAACGTGCAGGTAGTTGTATTTAGATTTTAAATACTTTTCAATATCTTTAAGACTCAAAAGTCTAAGGGTTTTTACTTCTTGGTCAAGTCCGATTGACTGTTCAAGAGTCTTGATATTATTTTGACTAATGAAATCAAAAAATCCTTTTTTATAGATTTTATTTGATTTTATTGCGGGTATGGTCCATTGATTTAATTGTTTAGTTTGGTCAAACTCTTCAATTACGGAGTTCTTTATAGAACTTTCAGTTAAGTCTCTAGAATCCAATTGATTCATTGAATTAAATTAGAGGAAATCATATAGACATAGCATAAATAGCAGATTATGATTTTTAGTAATTTCCTTTAAAATTATATTCTTAAAAATATTTATATATAATCATTAAATTACACGTCTGTCAACGGTTTAAAGGGTATCAAACGATCCTCAACGCCTACCCGGCAACAACGGATCTAAACCCATACGCGACTTGGGTGACGTACCATAATTCAAGGATTATAATAAATTATTTTTAAGTACAAATTTCTAAAAGGAAATTTCTAACTATCATAATTCGGATTTAGTCTATATCTACATATTCTCCTCTAATTCGGATTTAAGCTATCAGAGGCTCTGATACCAAATTTAAGAAGAAGGATCGTTTAACATAAGAGATAAAGAGAAAACTTACAAAGATGGGAGAGCGGCTTTATTAGTCTCCTAGCTTTATTAACATAAGAGATAAAGAGAAAACTTACAAAGATGAGCAGAAACCAGACTTAATCTTCAAAATACCGATAAAGAGAAAACTTACAAAGATGGGAGAGCAGAAACCAGACTTAATCTTCAAAATACTTCGGCTTTATTAATCTTCTAGCTTTAATTACAAACTACTATTACAGAGCTTGATAGAGAAAGAGAGAAGAAACTAAAAACTTGAAAAGGAAAAACTTAGAAGAAAAAACTTAGGTTCATAATGAACCAACATTCGGAATTTATAAAAAATTTTAGATGACCGGAACAGTTCCGGTTTCCAGGTCTACTTCGTCGTCTTCTGATGAATAGTGAATAGTAAAATTGACTTTTACTATTTGCCTTTTACTATTTGTCACAGTAAGCCGCCATCTACTGTTGGCACAGTAAGCCGCCTTCTATTATTGAGAATAGTTCTTGACTCTTCCTGTCGAAATAGTTCTTGACTCTTCCTGTCAAAATAGTTCTTGACTCTTCCTGTCGAAACAGTCTTGACCTTTACTATTTAAGCTGACAATCAATATTTTGAATAGTGTCTTCTAGATGCTGATACTGTCGAATAATACTGAAATACGGATTTACTGTACAATTGTACAGTAACTGTAGCAAACTACTGATCTTTTTGTTTGCCTTTTGCAGATTTTAGTAACTTCTGAGAATGCACTTCGATGATAGCATCCCAGTAATCTGCCATTGAGGTATCCGATTTTGCTGATTTTGAGTCATCGAAATCCTCATTCGGATCTTGGCTTTCTCCAGCCAATACAGCATACTGATTTTCTTGAGATGACGAGTCATCTAGAATTTCAGTCTCTATATCTTGCTTCTGATGATGAGCTAGGAATTGATTTTTAATTATTTCCATAGCTTTAATCTGTTGATCTACAGATGAAAGGTTCGGATATTTTTTCTGAATATCATCCAATAAAAATTGGAAAATATTATCAGAAGGTGAAATAGATACGGATTTTTGAGTAGCCTTATAGGCATTTTCATACTCAATTACAGTTTGACAAATGAGTTTATGGGTATCTGTGATAGGAAATCCATCCCACCATTTGTAATGAAAAGTTCTGCTAATACATGGAATTAATAGATCATCAAAGTGAAATTCTAGATCCCATCTCCATATCCATGGTATTTTGAATTCTGCCATATAACAGAGTGCTGATAACCCTTTTGGGGTTTTTTCTGCAGTTTTTCCCTTGAGCTTTGGATGATACTCATACCATTTTAGCCAAGGGTCTTTCAGTGTATCTGGTAAGAAACTCAGTTCTGGACCGAATTTCTCCCACCAATGCAGAAACCAGAGAGGGAAACCTTTTCCTTTAACAATTTCAGGGTTAATACTGATAAACCAGGAGTGTTTCCTGATCGGATTCTGATAATAGAACATGAATGACCATGCCAAAACATAATCCCAATAATTATAGTTTTGACCATTCAATTTCAGGCTTCTGGGTCTTGAGGGGTCAAGAGCCCATTCTGTTATATGTAAGACTTTTACTATATAACACTTAGAATGTGTTATAGGAGACTTACTGTCTTTCAGATTATAATGGTGGTGTACCATTTGTACAGATTCTGTTTCATTCAAAATGGCTTCATAGATATATCTATGCTTGCCATCTTGGATAGGATAGTTTTGTACTCCTAAGTACCGTTCTTTGATGTGCCATGGATCATGTCTCCACTGGACATCTTCTAAGGATACAGATAGAATTTTTTCAGTTATTAACTTTTTAGCATAAATGATTTCCTTTTTTAGGATATCTTTAGCAGTTAGTTTCGGATTGAGTTTATCCTGAGAGGATGATCCTACTACAGGGAATTCTGATAGAGAAGAAAACTTCCCTTTTTTCTGATTTACTTTCTTCGGATATCTAGATCCTCCTGCTCCTTTATCAGGTGGTTCCATCTTTATCCTGCAAAAATTCACGGGTTAAAAAATCAGGAAGAGAGTTCTGATTTCCTTTAATATATTCAATTTTAAAATCGAATGCAGATAATTCAGATTGCCATCTTGCAAAAATTTGTTTAGAAACTAAATTTTTAACATCCTTTTGCAAAATATCTTTTGCAGCACTACAGTCAATACGGAGTAGAAAAGATTGATTTAATAAATCATCTTGAAATTTAGAAATGCATTTGACTATTGATAACATTTCTTTTTTGATGGTGGAATAGTTTTTCTGAGCATTCTTCCACATTCCAGAAGCGAATCTAAGTAACTCATCTTTATTAGTAGAAGGGTTTTTCTGTTTTAGAATACCTCCATAACCAATATCAGAGGCATCCGTTTCAACAATTTTGAACCATTGAGGGTTTGCTAACCCTAGACATGGTAATTGTTTTACTCTAAGTTTGATTTTTCGGACTGCTTGGGTATGCTGATCATCCCAAGGTAATGGATTCTTTTTAAGCCTATCATATAAAATAGCACTATCCATTGCTATATTCTGGTAGTAGTCTGCTATATAATTAAGACTACCTAAAAATCTTTGCAATTGATTTTTGTCTCTAATTTCATCAGGAAATTTAGAGGCAAATTCAATGCTTCTGTCAATAGGGATTATTGTCCCTTGACTAATATTCTGTCCTAGAAATCTAACTTCAGTTTGAAAGAGTTTCATTTTAGGTGCAGATATGACTAAACCATTTTTTCTGATAACATCTTTTGTAATTCTAAGATGTCTAAAATGTTGATCTATATTAGATGAAAATACTAATATATCATCTATATAGACAATAGTAAAATTTGAATACGGAATAAAAATATCGTTCATAATATTTTGAAATTCTGAAGGGGCATTTTTTAAACCGAATGGCATAACATTCCATTCATAATGCCCAAAGGGTACAGTAAATGCAGTTTTATATCTATCTTCTTCAGTTAGTTGAATCTGATAGTATCCAGATTTAAGATCAAATTTAGAAAATATTTTTGCAGAATGCAATCTATCTAAAAGATCTTTTTTGTTTGGAATAGGATATCTAATCCATTTCAGAGCATCATTCAAAGGTTTGTAATTTACTACAAGCCTTGGAACACCTCTTTCCTTTTCAGCTGCTTTATTCACATAGAAAGCGGTACAACTCCATGGTGAATAACTTTTTCTGATAAGCTTCTTTTCTAATAAATCTTGAATTTCTTTCTTACAAAGTTCAAGATATTCAGCATTCATTTGACTAGGACGAGCCTTAGTCGGAATCTGAGTTTTTTCATCAAATTCAGGTTTATAAGGTAAAGATACAATATATTTTTTCCTTTCCCAAAAAGCATTGGGAATATTGCTACAAACTTCGGTTAGAAATTGATTTTCAATTTCTTTGATTTTTAGTTTTATTTCTGGGGAGTTCAATTTCTCGGAAATATTCAAATTATGTATTTCTTCTTGTAAGAAGTTTAAATGAGCAGTTTTAGAATTAATTAAATATTCTAACTCATTTAAAGTCCTGGTTTCAGGGCTAGTAATAAATTCAAAATGTATTTTATGATTCTGAAAACTAGCATATAATCCGGTTTCATCTATCTTGTCATAAGGGAAAAATAAATTAATAAATGGAGTTCCCAGAATAACTTCTTGAGATAAATTTCGGATTAAAATAAAGGTTTGTGGAATACAGATTCCTTTATTACAAATATAAGCTTCAGGTAGCTTATAATTAATTGGCATTCTATCTCCACTTGCAGAATGTAGAGATTGTACGGTTTTTTCGAAGTATTTAGTCGGAACTAAACCTTCTCTAATACAGTTCATGTCAGCTCCGCTATCCACCAATGCTACTGCATTAGTAATGGTATATTCTTTGTTGATAACAATATTAATACTTATATACCATTTCTGATAGGTAATTTTCTGCATAGTATTTAAAAAGATAAGATTATTATCTAAGATACTAGATGGTTCTGTGTTTAGAATAGCAATCGATTTATCTTTTGATTGATGTTTTTCAGCTAGACTTTCTAATTGAATAAGTCTGATATTCTGGTTATCTAACTCTTCTCTGATGAGTTTTATTTCAGATTTAACTATATTTACCTCACTTCTTAAATCTTGAGAAGTAGAAGGTTTTAAAGAAGTTTCTGGTTTTCCTTCAAGTCTTTGAAGTACTTCTTTCATACTGTAATGTTTAGTAATATTCGGTTTCTCAAAGGAACTAGGAGAGTTTTTTGTCTGTTCTAAACAAAATTGTAATATTTTACTTTTTAGCAGAGGGTCTGTTACTTTATCTATCATAGATATTATTTCTGATTGAGTATCCGTTAAAACATTAATACTCAAGCCATTCATTTCTACAATGGCTTTCCAATAGTCTTGGTTTTTAGAACATTGTCCTGAACAAGGTTCCTTTTCAGATATATCTTCTGATTGGCTAGAAGATAGAAAGTCAATTTCATTGACATCCTCAGAGTCACTAGAAGATGAAGATTCTTCTTCAGTATTAGAGGTCAGGAAAACTTTGCTTAGTTCAGCTTTTAGATTGTCATCAATTTTTAATTCATTCAGTTTTCTTTTTGTAGAACATTTATTAGCATAATGCCCTATTTTTCCGCATTTAAAACAAGTTTTATTACTTGTTTTTTGTCCTGATTTTGTTTCAGATTTATTAGGAATATAATTTCCTTTAAATCTTTTCTTATGTCGAGGCTTCTGATAATAAATTTCTTTATTCTGTTTGTATTTTCTTCTTTTCTTATAATAAGATTTTCGAGAATACTCTTTCGAATCTCTAGAATTCTTTTTATGAGATTTTGGATAATCAATTTTCATATCATATGCAAATTGACTACAGAATTCACCAATTTCTTTTTTCCCATGCAAATTTTGTTTTTTCAATTGGTATTGTAATTTCATATCATTACAAATTTCTAATCCAGTTTGAACACAAGTAGTAATTATATGTCCATAAGTTAGATAACTATAAGAGATGATGTTTTCATTATTTTGATCTCTTAGTCTTTGTCTAACTTTTTCAGCAAAAAGAGGAGGAAGTCCATCAATGAACTTAGCCTTCCAATATTCAGAATTAGCATCATTGCGTTGCATAACTTTACAGATAAAGACATCTTTATACCATCTAAAATGGGTTAAAGATGGACATCTAAGGTTCTGTAAAAGTTCTCGACTTTTCTCTTGCCTTTGAGGATGACTCCCCACAAAATGCAAAAGAATAGTCTGAAGTAAAGTATAAACTGCATCAGGTTTAACTTGTGCAGTATTTGGTTCAGGTTTTGTAGCTGTGAAAATTTCAGTCTGCTGGGCAACAGTGAGAACATTATCCCACCATCCTTTTAAGGCACCAACAAAACCAGTAACAATGAATTTAGCCACAGCCGAATCATCATTACCACTAGCTTTGCAAATGCTGGCATACATTAACATTTTATGAACAACTTCATAAATTTGATATTCTGAAAGACCATCAATATTCCATTCATAAATGGAACGACCATTATAAGAATTCTGATTTTGATAAAAGTCTTCCTCAAAGAGGAGATCTTGAGGAGTAGGTCTTTTATAATAGGTCTTAAAACCTGTATTAGGTTCATTACCAAGTTTATATAACATGGTTTGAACTTTACTGATATTTGGTCCAGACTCAAGATCAGAGTTTTCAGTACTAGAATCTTGGCTAATAATATTAATCTTTAAATTTTTCATTCTTTCAATGATTAAATTAGCAAAGTCTATATCCTGTTTATCAGACAGTTTAAAGTCTTTGATTTCTGGACTAGGTTTAACATCTACTTCAACAATTTCTTTGTCTTTATTTTTTGAAGTGGATTCAACCTTGGTAGATAAAACTCTAGGTGTATCCTTAAGTTTTTCTTCAATACTACTCAATTGATTATGAATAGTATTTTCAATTCTGATTAATTGACTACCAATAGTCTGAAGACTTAGATTGGTATGATTGTGCTGTTTTATGACGGTAGTTACTGATTCACTAGGTATAGCATATGGAACTGCTTCTAGTGCTTTACTTTCATTGTCATTTTTAAGAGTCAAGGCTTCAGGTGGAGGATGAATAGAATTAATCTTAGTTCCATCACTCTTAGTCCACATTTTTGTATAATCTTCTATAACATGGATAGTTTTCTGATTAGGGTACCAATTATGAAACCAAATAGTAAAGGTTGTCATTTTTTGATCCCTTTCTAACTCTTGATAATAAATATTTTTAATATTTTCAAGAGTCCTACTATTAAAGGCTGCAAAAAACCAATTTCGGAAAGCTTCATGTTTTGTCATCATGAGCTCCTGATTAAGCCACTGTCTAGGTATTGATCCTGGACTATAATCCATAAAATTTTATAAATGGAAACTCATTTCAGATTGAGTCGGAGAAGTCCTTTGTTCTTTCTCCTGTTCAGTTGTCTGTTCAACATATACTCCATGTGGAATTTGTTGATCAGAAATCTTTAATCCTCGGATGATCTGCTCTTTAAGTTCATCATTTGATACAGAGTATCTAGATAAACTACTAGGATATGAGACTTTATAGTCTTCTATCCTTTTGGCGGAAGAGCTTCTAGTTAAGCTTAGTTTACTGATTTTATTAGGGGCAAATGTTATTTCAACATCTCCCTCAGGTGTTTGGGTTATTTGATTTAAATTCCTGTTCATAATATTGACAGGTGGTACAGCATCCTGTACAACCCATTCATGTGGAAAGTCAATTTCTTCCCATTTAATTAACTTCGGAATTGCAATATTAGTAGTCAAGCAATTACTATCTATTACTATAGTCTTGCCTGGTTCACTACGCAGAATTGCGTTAGGAGTCAAGGTATTCATTACCTTATAATGAATCCTATATATTACTGATATTGTCTCAGATCCAGGGAGATAATTATATCCCTGTGTTTGAATATGCAGGGACACGGCCTCAAACAGATTTCTATCTGTCAAAGATAAGGTCAAATTCGGGTAAACATTAAAATAAACCGGTCCATGGCATAAACTAGTTTGGATTATTCCCATTAAAGATGGTAAGAAATCCAAACACCTAGCATCTCGCAAATAGGATAAGATACTGGCATTTAATCCGGCCAAAGTCAAAGGTTTGAATGCTATTTGAATGCATCCAACGTGCAGGTAGTTGTATTTAGATTTTAAATACTTTTCAATATCTTTAAGACTCAAAAGTCTAAGGGTTTTGACTTCTTGGTCAAGTCCGATTGACTGTTCAAGAGTCTTGATATTATTTTGACTAATGAAATCAAAAAATCCTTTTTTATAGATTTTATTTGATTTTATTGCGGGTATGGTCCATTGATTTAATTGTTTAGTTTGGTCAAACTCTTCAATTACGGAGTTCTTTATAGAACTTTCAGTTAAGTCTCGAGAATCCAATTGATTCATTGAATTAAATTAGAGGAAATCATATAGACTTAGCATAAATAGCAGATTATGATTTTTAGTAATTTCCTTTAAAATTATATTCTTAAAAATATTTATATATAATTATTAAATTACACGTCTGTCAACGGTTTAAAGGGTATCAAACGATCCTCAACGCCTACCCGGCAACAACGGATCTAAACCCATACGCGACTTGGGTGACGTACCATAATTCAAGGATTATAATAAATTATTTTTAAGAACAAATTTCTAAAAGGATATTTCTAACTATCATAATTTGGATTTAGTCTATATCTACATATTCTCCTCCAATTCGGATTTAAGCTATCATGGCTCTGATACCAAAAGGATAGAAGACTATAAAGTCTCATATCCTAGTAGTTTATCTAGATACTCTGTATCAAATGATGAACTTAAAGAGCAGATCATCCGAGGATTAAAGATTTCTGATCAACAAATTCCACATGGAGTATATGTTGATATAGACTTAAGAGATCGTTTAACGGAAATTACTAAAAATCATAAGAGAAGGATCGTCTTTGTAAGTTTTCTGATCAACAAGTTTTCTCTTCTCTGATACCAAAGTTAAGAAGGATCGTTTAACATAAGAGATAAAGAGAAAACTTACAAAGATGAGCAGAAACCAGACTTAATCTTCAAAATACCGATAAAGAGAAAACTTACAAAGATGGGAGAGCAGAAACCAGACTTAATCTTCAAAATACTTCGGCTTTATTAATCTTCTAGCTTTAATTACAAACTACTATTACAGAGCTTGATAGAGAAAGAGAGAAGAAACTAAAAACTTGAAAAGGAAAAACTTAGAAGAAAAAACTTAGGTTCATAATGAACCAACATTCGGAATTTATAAAAATTTTTAGATGACCGGAACAGTTCCGGTTTCCAGGTCTACTTCGTCGTCTTCTGATGAATAGTGAATAGTAAAATTGACTTTTACTATTTGCCTTTTACTATTTGTCACAGTAAGCCGCCATCTACTGTTGGCACAGTAAGCCGCCTTCTATTATTGAGAATAGTTCTTGACTCTTCCTGTCGAAATAGTTCTTGACTCTTCCTGTCAAAATAGTTCTTGACTCTTCCTGTCGAAACAGTCTTGACCTTTACTATTTAAGCTGACAATCAATATTTTGAATAGTGTCTTCTAGATGCTGATACTGTCGAATAATACTGAAATACGGATTTACTGTACAATTGTACAGTAACTGTAGCAAACTACTGATCTTTTTGTTTGCCTTTTGCAGATTTTAGTAACTTCTGAGAATGCACTTCGATGATAGCATCCCAGTAATCTGCCATTGAGGTATCCGATTTTGCTGATTTTGAGTCATCGAAATCCTCATTCGGATCTTGGCTTTCTCCAGCCAATACAGCATACTGATTTTCTTGAGATGACGAGTCATCTAGAATTTCAGTCTCTATATCTTGCTTCTGATGATGAGCTAGGAATTGATTTTTAATTATTTCCATAGCTTTAATCTGTTGATCTACAGATGAAAGGTTCGGATATTTTTTCTGAATATCATCCAATAAAAATTGGAAAATATTATCAGAAGGTGAAATAGATACGGATTTTTGAGTAGCCTTATAGGCATTTTCATACTCAATTACAGTTTGACAAATGAGTTTATGGGTATCTGTGATAGGAAATCCATCCCACCATTTGTAATGAAAAGTTCTGCTAATACATGGAATTAATAGATCATCAAAGTGAAATTCTAGATCCCATCTCCATATCCATGGTATTTTGAATTCTGCCATATAACAGAGTGCTGATAACCCTTTTGGGGTTTTTTCTGCAGTTTTTCCCTTGAGCTTTGGATGATACTCATACCATTTTAGCCAAGGGTCTTTCAGTGTATCTGGTAAGAAACTCAGTTCTGGACCGAATTTCTCCCACCAATGCAGAAACCAGAGAGGGAAACCTTTTCCTTTAACAATTTCAGGGTTAATACTGATAAACCAGGAGTGTTTCCTGATCGGATTCTGATAATAGAACATGAATGACCATGCCAAAACATAATCCCAATAATTATAGTTTTGACCATTCAATTTCAGGCTTCTGGGTCTTGAGGGGTCAAGAGCCCATTCTGTTATATGTAAGACTTTTACTATATAACACTTAGAATGTGTTATAGGAGACTTACTGTCTTTCAGATTATAATGGTGGTGTACCATTTGTACAGATTCTGTTTCATTCAAAATGGCTTCATAGATATATCTATGCTTGCCATCTTGGATAGGATAGTTTTGTACTCCTAAGTACCGTTCTTTGATGTGCCATGGATCATGTCTCCACTGGACATCTTCTAAGGATACAGATAGAATTTTTTCAGTTATTAACTTTTTAGCATAAATGATTTCCTTTTTTAGGATATCTTTAGCAGTTAGTTTCGGATTGAGTTTATCCTGAGAGGATGATCCTACTACAGGGAATTCTGATAGAGAAGAAAACTTCCCTTTTTTCTGATTTACTTTCTTCGGATATCTAGATCCTCCTGCTCCTTTATCAGGTGGTTCCATCTTTATCCTGCAAAAATTCACGGGTTAAAAAATCAGGAAGAGAGTTCTGATTTCCTTTAATATATTCAATTTTAAAATCGAATGCAGATAATTCAGATTGCCATCTTGCAAAAATTTGTTTAGAAACTAAATTTTTAACATCCTTTTGCAAAATATCTTTTGCAGCACTACAGTCAATACGGAGTAGAAAAGATTGATTTAATAAATCATCTTGAAATTTAGAAATGCATTTGACTATTGATAACATTTCTTTTTTGATGGTGGAATAGTTTTTCTGAGCATTCTTCCACATTCCAGAAGCGAATCTAAGTAACTCATCTTTATTAGTAGAAGGGTTTTTCTGTTTTAGAATACCTCCATAACCAATATCAGAGGCATCCGTTTCAACAATTTTGAACCATTGAGGGTTTGCTAACCCTAGACATGGTAATTGTTTTACTCTAAGTTTGATTTTTCGGACTGCTTGGGTATGCTGATCATCCCAAGGTAATGGATTCTTTTTAAGCCTATCATATAAAATAGCACTATCCATTGCTATATTCTGGTAGTAGTCTGCTATATAATTAAGACTACCTAAAAATCTTTGCAATTGATTTTTGTCTCTAATTTCATCAGGAAATTTAGAGGCAAATTCAATGCTTCTGTCAATAGGGATTATTGTCCCTTGACTAATATTCTGTCCTAGAAATCTAACTTCAGTTTGAAAGAGTTTCATTTTAGGTGCAGATATGACTAAACCATTTTTTCTGATAACATCTTTTGTAATTCTAAGATGTCTAAAATGTTGATCTATATTAGATGAAAATACTAATATATCATCTATATAGACAATAGTAAAATTTGAATACGGAATAAAAATATCGTTCATAATATTTTGAAATTCTGAAGGGGCATTTTTTAAACCGAATGGCATAACATTCCATTCATAATGCCCAAAGGGTACAGTAAATGCAGTTTTATATCTATCTTCTTCAGTTAGTTGAATCTGATAGTATCCAGATTTAAGATCAAATTTAGAAAATATTTTTGCAGAATGCAATCTATCTAAAAGATCTTTTTTGTTTGGAATAGGATATCTAATCCATTTCAGAGCATCATTCAAAGGTTTGTAATTTACTACAAGCCTTGGAACACCTCTTTCCTTTTCAGCTGCTTTATTCACATAGAAAGCGGTACAACTCCATGGTGAATAACTTTTTCTGATAAGCTTCTTTTCTAATAAATCTTGAATTTCTTTCTTACAAAGTTCAAGATATTCAGCATTCATTTGACTAGGACGAGCCTTAGTCGGAATCTGAGTTTTTTCATCAAATTCAGGTTTATAAGGTAAAGATACAATATATTTTTTCCTTTCCCAAAAAGCATTGGGAATATTGCTACAAACTTCGGTTAGAAATTGATTTTCAATTTCTTTGATTTTTAGTTTTATTTCTGGGGAGTTCAATTTCTCGGAAATATTCAAATTATGTATTTCTTCTTGTAAGAAGTTTAAATGAGCAGTTTTAGAATTAATTAAATATTCTAACTCATTTAAAGTCCTGGTTTCAGGGCTAGTAATAAATTCAAAATGTATTTTATGATTCTGAAAACTAGCATATAATCCGGTTTCATCTATCTTGTCATAAGGGAAAAATAAATTAATAAATGGAGTTCCCAGAATAACTTCTTGAGATAAATTTCGGATTAAAATAAAGGTTTGTGGAATACAGATTCCTTTATTACAAATATAAGCTTCAGGTAGCTTATAATTAATTGGCATTCTATCTCCACTTGCAGAATGTAGAGATTGTACGGTTTTTTCGAAGTATTTAGTCGGAACTAAACCTTCTCTAATACAGTTCATGTCAGCTCCGCTATCCACCAATGCTACTGCATTAGTAATGGTATATTCTTTGTTGATAACAATATTAATACTTATATACCATTTCTGATAGGTAATTTTCTGCATAGTATTTAAAAAGATAAGATTATTATCTAAGATACTAGATGGTTCTGTGTTTAGAATAGCAATCGATTTATCTTTTGATTGATGTTTTTCAGCTAGACTTTCTAATTGAATAAGTCTGATATTCTGGTTATCTAACTCTTCTCTGATGAGTTTTATTTCAGATTTAACTATATTTACCTCACTTCTTAAATCTTGAGAAGTAGAAGGTTTTAAAGAAGTTTCTGGTTTTCCTTCAAGTCTTTGAAGTACTTCTTTCATACTGTAATGTTTAGTAATATTCGGTTTCTCAAAGGAACTAGGAGAGTTTTTTGTCTGTTCTAAACAAAATTGTAATATTTTACTTTTTAGCAGAGGGTCTGTTACTTTATCTATCATAGATATTATTTCTGATTGAGTATCCGTTAAAACATTAATACTCAAGCCATTCATTTCTACAATGGCTTTCCAATAGTCTTGGTTTTTAGAACATTGTCCTGAACAAGGTTCCTTTTCAGATATATCTTCTGATTGGCTAGAAGATAGAAAGTCAATTTCATTGACATCCTCAGAGTCACTAGAAGATGAAGATTCTTCTTCAGTATTAGAGGTCAGGAAAACTTTGCTTAGTTCAGCTTTTAGATTGTCATCAATTTTTAATTCATTCAGTTTTCTTTTTGTAGAACATTTATTAGCATAATGCCCTATTTTTCCGCATTTAAAACAAGTTTTATTACTTGTTTTTTGTCCTGATTTTGTTTCAGATTTATTAGGAATATAATTTCCTTTAAATCTTTTCTTATGTCGAGGCTTCTGATAATAAATTTCTTTATTCTGTTTGTATTTTCTTCTTTTCTTATAATAAGATTTTCGAGAATACTCTTTCGAATCTCTAGAATTCTTTTTATGAGATTTTGGATAATCAATTTTCATATCATATGCAAATTGACTACAGAATTCACCAATTTCTTTTTTCCCATGCAAATTTTGTTTTTTCAATTGGTATTGTAATTTCATATCATTACAAATTTCTAATCCAGTTTGAACACAAGTAGTAATTATATGTCCATAAGTTAGATAACTATAAGAGATGATGTTTTCATTATTTTGATCTCTTAGTCTTTGTCTAACTTTTTCAGCAAAAAGAGGAGGAAGTCCATCAATGAACTTAGCCTTCCAATATTCAGAATTAGCATCATTGCGTTGCATAACTTTACAGATAAAGACATCTTTATACCATCTAAAATGGGTTAAAGATGGACATCTAAGGTTCTGTAAAAGTTCTCGACTTTTCTCTTGCCTTTGAGGATGACTCCCCACAAAATGCAAAAGAATAGTCTGAAGTAAAGTATAAACTGCATCAGGTTTAACTTGTGCAGTATTTGGTTCAGGTTTTGTAGCTGTGAAAATTTCAGTCTGCTGGGCAACAGTGAGAACATTATCCCACCATCCTTTTAAGGCACCAACAAAACCAGTAACAATGAATTTAGCCACAGCCGAATCATCATTACCACTAGCTTTGCAAATGCTGGCATACATTAACATTTTATGAACAACTTCATAAATTTGATATTCTGAAAGACCATCAATATTCCATTCATAAATGGAACGACCATTATAAGAATTCTGATTTTGATAAAAGTCTTCCTCAAAGAGGAGATCTTGAGGAGTAGGTCTTTTATAATAGGTCTTAAAACCTGTATTAGGTTCATTACCAAGTTTATATAACATGGTTTGAACTTTACTGATATTTGGTCCAGACTCAAGATCAGAGTTTTCAGTACTAGAATCTTGGCTAATAATATTAATCTTTAAATTTTTCATTCTTTCAATGATTAAATTAGCAAAGTCTATATCCTGTTTATCAGACAGTTTAAAGTCTTTGATTTCTGGACTAGGTTTAACATCTACTTCAACAATTTCTTTGTCTTTATTTTTTGAAGTGGATTCAACCTTGGTAGATAAAACTCTAGGTGTATCCTTAAGTTTTTCTTCAATACTACTCAATTGATTATGAATAGTATTTTCAATTCTGATTAATTGACTACCAATAGTCTGAAGACTTAGATTGGTATGATTGTGCTGTTTTATGACGGTAGTTACTGATTCACTAGGTATAGCATATGGAACTGCTTCTAGTGCTTTACTTTCATTGTCATTTTTAAGAGTCAAGGCTTCAGGTGGAGGATGAATAGAATTAATCTTAGTTCCATCACTCTTAGTCCACATTTTTGTATAATCTTCTATAACATGGATAGTTTTCTGATTAGGGTACCAATTATGAAACCAAATAGTAAAGGTTGTCATTTTTTGATCCCTTTCTAACTCTTGATAATAAATATTTTTAATATTTTCAAGAGTCCTACTATTAAAGGCTGCAAAAAACCAATTTCGGAAAGCTTCATGTTTTGTCATCATGAGCTCCTGATTAAGCCACTGTCTAGGTATTGATCCTGGACTATAATCCATAAAATTTTATAAATGGAAACTCATTTCAGATTGAGTCGGAGAAGTCCTTTGTTCTTTCTCCTGTTCAGTTGTCTGTTCAACATATACTCCATGTGGAATTTGTTGATCAGAAATCTTTAATCCTCGGATGATCTGCTCTTTAAGTTCATCATTTGATACAGAGTATCTAGATAAACTACTAGGATATGAGACTTTATAGTCTTCTATCCTTTTGGCGGAAGAGCTTCTAGTTAAGCTTAGTTTACTGATTTTATTAGGGGCAAATGTTATTTCAACATCTCCCTCAGGTGTTTGGGTTATTTGATTTAAATTCCTGTTCATAATATTGACAGGTGGTACAGCATCCTGTACAACCCATTCATGTGGAAAGTCAATTTCTTCCCATTTAATTAACTTCGGAATTGCAATATTAGTAGTCAAGCAATTACTATCTATTACTATAGTCTTGCCTGGTTCACTACGCAGAATTGCGTTAGGAGTCAAGGTATTCATTACCTTATAATGAATCCTATATATTACTGATATTGTCTCAGATCCAGGGAGATAATTATATCCCTGTGTTTGAATATGCAGGGACACGGCCTCAAACAGATTTCTATCTGTCAAAGATAAGGTCAAATTCGGGTAAACATTAAAATAAACCGGTCCATGGCATAAACTAGTTTGGATTATTCCCATTAAAGATGGTAAGAAATCCAAACACCTAGCATCTCGCAAATAGGATAAGATACTGGCATTTAATCCGGCCAAAGTCAAAGGTTTGAATGCTATTTGAATGCATCCAACGTGCAGGTAGTTGTATTTAGATTTTAAATACTTTTCAATATCTTTAAGACTCAAAAGTCTAAGGGTTTTTACTTCTTGGTCAAGTCCGATTGACTGTTCAAGAGTCTTGATATTATTTTGACTAATGAAATCAAAAAATCCTTTTTTATAGATTTTATTTGATTTTATTGCGGGTATGGTCCATTGATTTAATTGTTTAGTTTGGTCAAACTCTTCAATTACGGAGTTCTTTATAGAACTTTCAGTTAAGTCTCTAGAATCCAATTGATTCATTGAATTAAATTAGAGGAAATCATATAGACATAGCATAAATAGCAGATTATGATTTTTAGTAATTTCCTTTAAAATTATATTCTTAAAAATATTTATATATAATCATTAAATTACACGTCTGTCAACGGTTTAAAGGGTATCAAACGATCCTCAACGCCTACCCGGCAACAACGGATCTAAACCCATACGCGACTTGGGTGACGTACCATAATTCAAGGATTATAATAAATTATTTTTAAGTACAAATTTCTAAAAGGAAATTTCTAACTATCATAATTCGGATTTAGTCTATATCTACATATTCTCCTCTAATTCGGATTTAAGCTATCATGGCTCTGATACCAAAGTTAAGATCCGAATTAGAGGAGAATTTGGGATAGGATATCTAATCCATTTCATGTGGAAAGTTAGAAGGATCGTTTAACATAAGAGATAAAGAGAAAACTTACAAAGATGAGCAGAAACCAGACTTAATCTTCAAAATACCGATAAAGAGAAAACTTACAAAGATGGGAGAGCAGAAACCAGACTTAATCTTCAAAATACTTCGGCTTTATTAATCTTCTAGCTTTAATTACAAACTACTATTACAGAGCTTGATAGAGAAAGAGAGAAGAAACTAAAAACTTGAAAAGGAAAAACTTAGAAGAAAAAACTTAGGTTCATAATGAACCAACATTCGGAATTTATAAAAATTTTTAGATGACCGGAACAGTTTCGGTTTCCAGGTCTACTTCGTCGTCTTCTGATGAATAGTGAATAGTAAAATTGACTTTTACTATTTGCCTTTTACTATTTGTCACAGTAAGCCGCCATCTACTGTTGGCACAGTAAGCCGCCTTCTATTATTGAGAATAGTTCTTGACTCTTCCTGTCGAAATAGTTCTTGACTCTTCCTGTCAAAATAGTTCTTGACTCTTCCTGTCGAAACAGTCTTGACCTTTACTATTTAAGCTGACAATCAATATTTTGAATAGTGTCTTCTAGATGCTGATACTGTCGAATAATACTGAAATACGGATTTACTGTACAATTGTACAGTAACTGTAGCAAACTACTGATCTTTTTGTTTGCCTTTTGCAGATTTTAGTAACTTCTGAGAATGCACTTCGATGATAGCATCCCAGTAATCTGCCATTGAGGTATCCGATTTTGCTGATTTTGAGTCATCGAAATCCTCATTCGGATCTTGGCTTTCTCCAGCCAATACAGCATACTGATTTTCTTGAGATGACGAGTCATCTAGAATTTCAGTCTCTATATCTTGCTTCTGATGATGAGCTAGGAATTGATTTTTAATTATTTCCATAGCTTTAATCTGTTGATCTACAGATGAAAGGTTCGGATATTTTTTCTGAATATCATCCAATAAAAATTGGAAAATATTATCAGAAGGTGAAATAGATACGGATTTTTGAGTAGCCTTATAGGCATTTTCATACTCAATTACAGTTTGACAAATGAGTTTATGGGTATCTGTGATAGGAAATCCATCCCACCATTTGTAATGAAAAGTTCTGCTAATACATGGAATTAATAGATCATCAAAGTGAAATTCTAGATCCCATCTCCATATCCATGGTATTTTGAATTCTGCCATATAACAGAGTGCTGATAACCCTTTTGGGGTTTTTTCTGCAGTTTTTCCCTTGAGCTTTGGATGATACTCATACCATTTTAGCCAAGGGTCTTTCAGTGTATCTGGTAAGAAACTCAGTTCTGGACCGAATTTCTCCCACCAATGCAGAAACCAGAGAGGGAAACCTTTTCCTTTAACAATTTCAGGGTTAATACTGATAAACCAGGAGTGTTTCCTGATCGGATTCTGATAATAGAACATGAATGACCATGCCAAAACATAATCCCAATAATTATAGTTTTGACCATTCAATTTCAGGCTTCTGGGTCTTGAGGGGTCAAGAGCCCATTCTGTTATATGTAAGACTTTTACTATATAACACTTAGAATGTGTTATAGGAGACTTACTGTCTTTCAGATTATAATGGTGGTGTACCATTTGTACAGATTCTGTTTCATTCAAAATGGCTTCATAGATATATCTATGCTTGCCATCTTGGATAGGATAGTTTTGTACTCCTAAGTACCGTTCTTTGATGTGCCATGGATCATGTCTCCACTGGACATCTTCTAAGGATACAGATAGAATTTTTTCAGTTATTAACTTTTTAGCATAAATGATTTCCTTTTTTAGGATATCTTTAGCAGTTAGTTTCGGATTGAGTTTATCCTGAGAGGATGATCCTACTACAGGGAATTCTGATAGAGAAGAAAACTTCCCTTTTTTCTGATTTACTTTCTTCGGATATCTAGATCCTCCTGCTCCTTTATCAGGTGGTTCCATCTTTATCCTGCAAAAATTCACGGGTTAAAAAATCAGGAAGAGAGTTCTGATTTCCTTTAATATATTCAATTTTAAAATCGAATGCAGATAATTCAGATTGCCATCTTGCAAAAATTTGTTTAGAAACTAAATTTTTAACATCCTTTTGCAAAATATCTTTTGCAGCACTACAGTCAATACGGAGTAGAAAAGATTGATTTAATAAATCATCTTGAAATTTAGAAATGCATTTGACTATTGATAACATTTCTTTTTTGATGGTGGAATAGTTTTTCTGAGCATTCTTCCACATTCCAGAAGCGAATCTAAGTAACTCATCTTTATTAGTAGAAGGGTTTTTCTGTTTTAGAATACCTCCATAACCAATATCAGAGGCATCCGTTTCAACAATTTTGAACCATTGAGGGTTTGCTAACCCTAGACATGGTAATTGTTTTACTCTAAGTTTGATTTTTCGGACTGCTTGGGTATGCTGATCATCCCAAGGTAATGGATTCTTTTTAAGCCTATCATATAAAATAGCACTATCCATTGCTATATTCTGGTAGTAGTCTGCTATATAATTAAGACTACCTAAAAATCTTTGCAATTGATTTTTGTCTCTAATTTCATCAGGAAATTTAGAGGCAAATTCAATGCTTCTGTCAATAGGGATTATTGTCCCTTGACTAATATTCTGTCCTAGAAATCTAACTTCAGTTTGAAAGAGTTTCATTTTAGGTGCAGATATGACTAAACCATTTTTTCTGATAACATCTTTTGTAATTCTAAGATGTCTAAAATGTTGATCTATATTAGATGAAAATACTAATATATCATCTATATAGACAATAGTAAAATTTGAATACGGAATAAAAATATCGTTCATAATATTTTGAAATTCTGAAGGGGCATTTTTTAAACCGAATGGCATAACATTCCATTCATAATGCCCAAAGGGTACAGTAAATGCAGTTTTATATCTATCTTCTTCAGTTAGTTGAATCTGATAGTATCCAGATTTAAGATCAAATTTAGAAAATATTTTTGCAGAATGCAATCTATCTAAAAGATCTTTTTTGTTTGGAATAGGATATCTAATCCATTTCAGAGCATCATTCAAAGGTTTGTAATTTACTACAAGCCTTGGAACACCTCTTTCCTTTTCAGCTGCTTTATTCACATAGAAAGCGGTACAACTCCATGGTGAATAACTTTTTCTGATAAGCTTCTTTTCTAATAAATCTTGAATTTCTTTCTTACAAAGTTCAAGATATTCAGCATTCATTTGACTAGGACGAGCCTTAGTCGGAATCTGAGTTTTTTCATCAAATTCAGGTTTATAAGGTAAAGATACAATATATTTTTTCCTTTCCCAAAAAGCATTGGGAATATTGCTACAAACTTCGGTTAGAAATTGATTTTCAATTTCTTTGATTTTTAGTTTTATTTCTGGGGAGTTCAATTTCTCGGAAATATTCAAATTATGTATTTCTTCTTGTAAGAAGTTTAAATGAGCAGTTTTAGAATTAATTAAATATTCTAACTCATTTAAAGTCCTGGTTTCAGGGCTAGTAATAAATTCAAAATGTATTTTATGATTCTGAAAACTAGCATATAATCCGGTTTCATCTATCTTGTCATAAGGGAAAAATAAATTAATAAATGGAGTTCCCAGAATAACTTCTTGAGATAAATTTCGGATTAAAATAAAGGTTTGTGGAATACAGATTCCTTTATTACAAATATAAGCTTCAGGTAGCTTATAATTAATTGGCATTCTATCTCCACTTGCAGAATGTAGAGATTGTACGGTTTTTTCGAAGTATTTAGTCGGAACTAAACCTTCTCTAATACAGTTCATGTCAGCTCCGCTATCCACCAATGCTACTGCATTAGTAATGGTATATTCTTTGTTGATAACAATATTAATACTTATATACCATTTCTGATAGGTAATTTTCTGCATAGTATTTAAAAAGATAAGATTATTATCTAAGATACTAGATGGTTCTGTGTTTAGAATAGCAATCGATTTATCTTTTGATTGATGTTTTTCAGCTAGACTTTCTAATTGAATAAGTCTGATATTCTGGTTATCTAACTCTTCTCTGATGAGTTTTATTTCAGATTTAACTATATTTACCTCACTTCTTAAATCTTGAGAAGTAGAAGGTTTTAAAGAAGTTTCTGGTTTTCCTTCAAGTCTTTGAAGTACTTCTTTCATACTGTAATGTTTAGTAATATTCGGTTTCTCAAAGGAACTAGGAGAGTTTTTTGTCTGTTCTAAACAAAATTGTAATATTTTACTTTTTAGCAGAGGGTCTGTTACTTTATCTATCATAGATATTATTTCTGATTGAGTATCCGTTAAAACATTAATACTCAAGCCATTCATTTCTACAATGGCTTTCCAATAGTCTTGGTTTTTAGAACATTGTCCTGAACAAGGTTCCTTTTCAGATATATCTTCTGATTGGCTAGAAGATAGAAAGTCAATTTCATTGACATCCTCAGAGTCACTAGAAGATGAAGATTCTTCTTCAGTATTAGAGGTCAGGAAAACTTTGCTTAGTTCAGCTTTTAGATTGTCATCAATTTTTAATTCATTCAGTTTTCTTTTTGTAGAACATTTATTAGCATAATGCCCTATTTTTCCGCATTTAAAACAAGTTTTATTACTTGTTTTTTGTCCTGATTTTGTTTCAGATTTATTAGGAATATAATTTCCTTTAAATCTTTTCTTATGTCGAGGCTTCTGATAATAAATTTCTTTATTCTGTTTGTATTTTCTTCTTTTCTTATAATAAGATTTTCGAGAATACTCTTTCGAATCTCTAGAATTCTTTTTATGAGATTTTGGATAATCAATTTTCATATCATATGCAAATTGACTACAGAATTCACCAATTTCTTTTTTCCCATGCAAATTTTGTTTTTTCAATTGGTATTGTAATTTCATATCATTACAAATTTCTAATCCAGTTTGAACACAAGTAGTAATTATATGTCCATAAGTTAGATAACTATAAGAGATGATGTTTTCATTATTTTGATCTCTTAGTCTTTGTCTAACTTTTTCAGCAAAAAGAGGAGGAAGTCCATCAATGAACTTAGCCTTCCAATATTCAGAATTAGCATCATTGCGTTGCATAACTTTACAGATAAAGACATCTTTATACCATCTAAAATGGGTTAAAGATGGACATCTAAGGTTCTGTAAAAGTTCTCGACTTTTCTCTTGCCTTTGAGGATGACTCCCCACAAAATGCAAAAGAATAGTCTGAAGTAAAGTATAAACTGCATCAGGTTTAACTTGTGCAGTATTTGGTTCAGGTTTTGTAGCTGTGAAAATTTCAGTCTGCTGGGCAACAGTGAGAACATTATCCCACCATCCTTTTAAGGCACCAACAAAACCAGTAACAATGAATTTAGCCACAGCCGAATCATCATTACCACTAGCTTTGCAAATGCTGGCATACATTAACATTTTATGAACAACTTCATAAATTTGATATTCTGAAAGACCATCAATATTCCATTCATAAATGGAACGACCATTATAAGAATTCTGATTTTGATAAAAGTCTTCCTCAAAGAGGAGATCTTGAGGAGTAGGTCTTTTATAATAGGTCTTAAAACCTGTATTAGGTTCATTACCAAGTTTATATAACATGGTTTGAACTTTACTGATATTTGGTCCAGACTCAAGATCAGAGTTTTCAGTACTAGAATCTTGGCTAATAATATTAATCTTTAAATTTTTCATTCTTTCAATGATTAAATTAGCAAAGTCTATATCCTGTTTATCAGACAGTTTAAAGTCTTTGATTTCTGGACTAGGTTTAACATCTACTTCAACAATTTCTTTGTCTTTATTTTTTGAAGTGGATTCAACCTTGGTAGATAAAACTCTAGGTGTATCCTTAAGTTTTTCTTCAATACTACTCAATTGATTATGAATAGTATTTTCAATTCTGATTAATTGACTACCAATAGTCTGAAGACTTAGATTGGTATGATTGTGCTGTTTTATGACGGTAGTTACTGATTCACTAGGTATAGCATATGGAACTGCTTCTAGTGCTTTACTTTCATTGTCATTTTTAAGAGTCAAGGCTTCAGGTGGAGGATGAATAGAATTAATCTTAGTTCCATCACTCTTAGTCCACATTTTTGTATAATCTTCTATAACATGGATAGTTTTCTGATTAGGGTACCAATTATGAAACCAAATAGTAAAGGTTGTCATTTTTTGATCCCTTTCTAACTCTTGATAATAAATATTTTTAATATTTTCAAGAGTCCTACTATTAAAGGCTGCAAAAAACCAATTTCGGAAAGCTTCATGTTTTGTCATCATGAGCTCCTGATTAAGCCACTGTCTAGGTATTGATCCTGGACTATAATCCATAAAATTTTATAAATGGAAACTCATTTCAGATTGAGTCGGAGAAGTCCTTTGTTCTTTCTCCTGTTCAGTTGTCTGTTCAACATATACTCCATGTGGAATTTGTTGATCAGAAATCTTTAATCCTCGGATGATCTGCTCTTTAAGTTCATCATTTGATACAGAGTATCTAGATAAACTACTAGGATATGAGACTTTATAGTCTTCTATCCTTTTGGCGGAAGAGCTTCTAGTTAAGCTTAGTTTACTGATTTTATTAGGGGCAAATGTTATTTCAACATCTCCCTCAGGTGTTTGGGTTATTTGATTTAAATTCCTGTTCATAATATTGACAGGTGGTACAGCATCCTGTACAACCCATTCATGTGGAAAGTCAATTTCTTCCCATTTAATTAACTTCGGAATTGCAATATTAGTAGTCAAGCAATTACTATCTATTACTATAGTCTTGCCTGGTTCACTACGCAGAATTGCGTTAGGAGTCAAGGTATTCATTACCTTATAATGAATCCTATATATTACTGATATTGTCTCAGATCCAGGGAGATAATTATATCCCTGTGTTTGAATATGCAGGGACACGGCCTCAAACAGATTTCTATCTGTCAAAGATAAGGTCAAATTCGGGTAAACATTAAAATAAACCGGTCCATGGCATAAACTAGTTTGGATTATTCCCATTAAAGATGGTAAGAAATCCAAACACCTAGCATCTCGCAAATAGGATAAGATACTGGCATTTAATCCGGCCAAAGTCAAAGGTTTGAATGCTATTTGAATGCATCCAACGTGCAGGTAGTTGTATTTAGATTTTAAATACTTTTCAATATCTTTAAGACTCAAAAGTCTAAGGGTTTTGACTTCTTGGTCAAGTCCGATTGACTGTTCAAGAGTCTTGATATTATTTTGACTAATGAAATCAAAAAATCCTTTTTTATAGATTTTATTTGATTTTATTGCGGGTATGGTCCATTGATTTAATTGTTTAGTTTGGTCAAACTCTTCAATTACGGAGTTCTTTATAGAACTTTCAGTTAAGTCTCGAGAATCCAATTGATTCATTGAATTAAATTAGAGGAAATCATATAGACTTAGCATAAATAGCAGATTATGATTTTTAGTAATTTCCTTTAAAATTATATTCTTAAAAATATTTATATATAATTATTAAATTACACGTCTGTCAACGGTTTAAAGGGTATCAAACGATCCTCAACGCCTACCCGGCAACAACGGATCTAAACCCATACGCGACTTGGGTGACGTACCATAATTCAAGGATTATAATAAATTATTTTTAAGAACAAATTTCTAAAAGGATATTTCTAACTATCATAATTTGGATTTAGTCTATATCTACATATTCTCCTCCAATTCGGATTTAAGCTATCATGGCTCTGATACCAAAAGGATAGAAGACTATAAAGTCTCATATCCTAGTAGTTTATCTAGATACTCTGTATCAAATGATGAACTTAAAGAGCAGATCATCCGAGGATTAAAGATTTCTGATCAACAAATTCCACATGGAGTATATGTTGATATAGACTTAAGAGATCGTTTAACGGAAATTACTAAAAATCATAAGAGAAGGATCGTCTTTGTAAGTTTTCTGATCAACAAGTTTTCTCTTCTCTGATACCAAAGTTAAGAAGGATCGTTTAACATAAGAGATAAAGAGAAAACTTACAAAGATGAGCAGAAACCAGACTTAATCTTCAAAATACCGATAAAGAGAAAACTTACAAAGATGGGAGAGCAGAAACCAGACTTAATCTTCAAAATACTTCGGCTTTATTAATCTTCTAGCTTTAATTACAAACTACTATTACAAAGCTTGATAGAGAAAGAGAGAAGAAACTAAAAACTTGAAAAGGAAAAACTTAGAAGAAAAAACTTAGGTTCATAATGAACCAACATTCGGAATTTATAAAAATTTTTAGATGACCGGAACAGTTTCGGTTTCCAGGTCTACTTCGTCGTCTTCTGATGAATAGTGAATAGTAAAATTGACTTTTACTATTTGCCTTTTACTATTTGTCACAGTAAGCCGCCATCTACTGTTGGCACAGTAAGCCGCCTTCTATTATTGAGAATAGTTCTTGACTCTTCCTGTCGAAATAGTTCTTGACTCTTCCTGTCAAAATAGTTCTTGACTCTTCCTGTCGAAACAGTCTTGACCTTTACTATTTAAGCTGACAATCAATATTTTGAATAGTGTCTTCTAGATGCTGATACTGTCGAATAATACTGAAATACGGATTTACTGTACAATTGTACAGTAACTGTAGCAAACTACTGATCTTTTTGTTTGCCTTTTGCAGATTTTAGTAACTTCTGAGAATGCACTTCGATGATAGCATCCCAGTAATCTGCCATTGAGGTATCCGATTTTGCTGATTTTGAGTCATCGAAATCCTCATTCGGATCTTGGCTTTCTCCAGCCAATACAGCATACTGATTTTCTTGAGATGACGAGTCATCTAGAATTTCAGTCTCTATATCTTGCTTCTGATGATGAGCTAGGAATTGATTTTTAATTATTTCCATAGCTTTAATCTGTTGATCTACAGATGAAAGGTTCGGATATTTTTTCTGAATATCATCCAATAAAAATTGGAAAATATTATCAGAAGGTGAAATAGATACGGATTTTTGAGTAGCCTTATAGGCATTTTCATACTCAATTACAGTTTGACAAATGAGTTTATGGGTATCTGTGATAGGAAATCCATCCCACCATTTGTAATGAAAAGTTCTGCTAATACATGGAATTAATAGATCATCAAAGTGAAATTCTAGATCCCATCTCCATATCCATGGTATTTTGAATTCTGCCATATAACAGAGTGCTGATAACCCTTTTGGGGTTTTTTCTGCAGTTTTTCCCTTGAGCTTTGGATGATACTCATACCATTTTAGCCAAGGGTCTTTCAGTGTATCTGGTAAGAAACTCAGTTCTGGACCGAATTTCTCCCACCAATGCAGAAACCAGAGAGGGAAACCTTTTCCTTTAACAATTTCAGGGTTAATACTGATAAACCAGGAGTGTTTCCTGATCGGATTCTGATAATAGAACATGAATGACCATGCCAAAACATAATCCCAATAATTATAGTTTTGACCATTCAATTTCAGGCTTCTGGGTCTTGAGGGGTCAAGAGCCCATTCTGTTATATGTAAGACTTTTACTATATAACACTTAGAATGTGTTATAGGAGACTTACTGTCTTTCAGATTATAATGGTGGTGTACCATTTGTACAGATTCTGTTTCATTCAAAATGGCTTCATAGATATATCTATGCTTGCCATCTTGGATAGGATAGTTTTGTACTCCTAAGTACCGTTCTTTGATGTGCCATGGATCATGTCTCCACTGGACATCTTCTAAGGATACAGATAGAATTTTTTCAGTTATTAACTTTTTAGCATAAATGATTTCCTTTTTTAGGATATCTTTAGCAGTTAGTTTCGGATTGAGTTTATCCTGAGAGGATGATCCTACTACAGGGAATTCTGATAGAGAAGAAAACTTCCCTTTTTTCTGATTTACTTTCTTCGGATATCTAGATCCTCCTGCTCCTTTATCAGGTGGTTCCATCTTTATCCTGCAAAAATTCACGGGTTAAAAAATCAGGAAGAGAGTTCTGATTTCCTTTAATATATTCAATTTTAAAATCGAATGCAGATAATTCAGATTGCCATCTTGCAAAAATTTGTTTAGAAACTAAATTTTTAACATCCTTTTGCAAAATATCTTTTGCAGCACTACAGTCAATACGGAGTAGAAAAGATTGATTTAATAAATCATCTTGAAATTTAGAAATGCATTTGACTATTGATAACATTTCTTTTTTGATGGTGGAATAGTTTTTCTGAGCATTCTTCCACATTCCAGAAGCGAATCTAAGTAACTCATCTTTATTAGTAGAAGGGTTTTTCTGTTTTAGAATACCTCCATAACCAATATCAGAGGCATCCGTTTCAACAATTTTGAACCATTGAGGGTTTGCTAACCCTAGACATGGTAATTGTTTTACTCTAAGTTTGATTTTTCGGACTGCTTGGGTATGCTGATCATCCCAAGGTAATGGATTCTTTTTAAGCCTATCATATAAAATAGCACTATCCATTGCTATATTCTGGTAGTAGTCTGCTATATAATTAAGACTACCTAAAAATCTTTGCAATTGATTTTTGTCTCTAATTTCATCAGGAAATTTAGAGGCAAATTCAATGCTTCTGTCAATAGGGATTATTGTCCCTTGACTAATATTCTGTCCTAGAAATCTAACTTCAGTTTGAAAGAGTTTCATTTTAGGTGCAGATATGACTAAACCATTTTTTCTGATAACATCTTTTGTAATTCTAAGATGTCTAAAATGTTGATCTATATTAGATGAAAATACTAATATATCATCTATATAGACAATAGTAAAATTTGAATACGGAATAAAAATATCGTTCATAATATTTTGAAATTCTGAAGGGGCATTTTTTAAACCGAATGGCATAACATTCCATTCATAATGCCCAAAGGGTACAGTAAATGCAGTTTTATATCTATCTTCTTCAGTTAGTTGAATCTGATAGTATCCAGATTTAAGATCAAATTTAGAAAATATTTTTGCAGAATGCAATCTATCTAAAAGATCTTTTTTGTTTGGAATAGGATATCTAATCCATTTCAGAGCATCATTCAAAGGTTTGTAATTTACTACAAGCCTTGGAACACCTCTTTCCTTTTCAGCTGCTTTATTCACATAGAAAGCGGTACAACTCCATGGTGAATAACTTTTTCTGATAAGCTTCTTTTCTAATAAATCTTGAATTTCTTTCTTACAAAGTTCAAGATATTCAGCATTCATTTGACTAGGACGAGCCTTAGTCGGAATCTGAGTTTTTTCATCAAATTCAGGTTTATAAGGTAAAGATACAATATATTTTTTCCTTTCCCAAAAAGCATTGGGAATATTGCTACAAACTTCGGTTAGAAATTGATTTTCAATTTCTTTGATTTTTAGTTTTATTTCTGGGGAGTTCAATTTCTCGGAAATATTCAAATTATGTATTTCTTCTTGTAAGAAGTTTAAATGAGCAGTTTTAGAATTAATTAAATATTCTAACTCATTTAAAGTCCTGGTTTCAGGGCTAGTAATAAATTCAAAATGTATTTTATGATTCTGAAAACTAGCATATAATCCGGTTTCATCTATCTTGTCATAAGGGAAAAATAAATTAATAAATGGAGTTCCCAGAATAACTTCTTGAGATAAATTTCGGATTAAAATAAAGGTTTGTGGAATACAGATTCCTTTATTACAAATATAAGCTTCAGGTAGCTTATAATTAATTGGCATTCTATCTCCACTTGCAGAATGTAGAGATTGTACGGTTTTTTCGAAGTATTTAGTCGGAACTAAACCTTCTCTAATACAGTTCATGTCAGCTCCGCTATCCACCAATGCTACTGCATTAGTAATGGTATATTCTTTGTTGATAACAATATTAATACTTATATACCATTTCTGATAGGTAATTTTCTGCATAGTATTTAAAAAGATAAGATTATTATCTAAGATACTAGATGGTTCTGTGTTTAGAATAGCAATCGATTTATCTTTTGATTGATGTTTTTCAGCTAGACTTTCTAATTGAATAAGTCTGATATTCTGGTTATCTAACTCTTCTCTGATGAGTTTTATTTCAGATTTAACTATATTTACCTCACTTCTTAAATCTTGAGAAGTAGAAGGTTTTAAAGAAGTTTCTGGTTTTCCTTCAAGTCTTTGAAGTACTTCTTTCATACTGTAATGTTTAGTAATATTCGGTTTCTCAAAGGAACTAGGAGAGTTTTTTGTCTGTTCTAAACAAAATTGTAATATTTTACTTTTTAGCAGAGGGTCTGTTACTTTATCTATCATAGATATTATTTCTGATTGAGTATCCGTTACAACATTAATACTCAAGCCATTCATTTCTACAATGGCTTTCCAATAGTCTTGGTTTTTAGAACATTGTCCTGAACAAGGTTCCTTTTCAGATATATCTTCTGATTGGCTAGAAGATAGAAAGTCAATTTCATTGACATCCTCAGAGTCACTAGAAGATGAAGATTCTTCTTCAGTATTAGAGGTCAGGAAAACTTTGCTTAGTTCAGCTTTTAGATTGTCATCAATTTTTAATTCATTCAGTTTTCTTTTTGTAGAACATTTATTAGCATAATGCCCTATTTTTCCGCATTTAAAACAAGTTTTATTACTTGTTTTTTGTCCTGATTTTGTTTCAGATTTATTAGGAATATAATTTCCTTTAAATCTTTTCTTATGTCGAGGCTTCTGATAATAAATTTCTTTATTCTGTTTGTATTTTCTTCTTTTCTTATAATAAGATTTTCGAGAATACTCTTTCGAATCTCTAGAATTCTTTTTATGAGATTTTGGATAATCAATTTTCATATCATATGCAAATTGACTACAGAATTCACCAATTTCTTTTTTCCCATGCAAATTTTGTTTTTTCAATTGGTATTGTAATTTCATATCATTACAAATTTCTAATCCAGTTTGAACACAAGTAGTAATTATATGTCCATAAGTTAGATAACTATAAGAGATGATGTTTTCATTATTTTGATCTCTTAGTCTTTGTCTAACTTTTTCAGCAAAAAGAGGAGGAAGTCCATCAATGAACTTAGCCTTCCAATATTCAGAATTAGCATCATTGCGTTGCATAACTTTACAGATAAAGACATCTTTATACCATCTAAAATGGGTTAAAGATGGACATCTAAGGTTCTGTAAAAGTTCTCGACTTTTCTCTTGCCTTTGAGGATGACTCCCCACAAAATGCAAAAGAATAGTCTGAAGTAAAGTATAAACTGCATCAGGTTTAACTTGTGCAGTATTTGGTTCAGGTTTTGTAGCTGTGAAAATTTCAGTCTGCTGGGCAACAGTGAGAACATTATCCCACCATCCTTTTAAGGCACCAACAAAACCAGTAACAATGAATTTAGCCACAGCCGAATCATCATTACCACTAGCTTTGCAAATGCTGGCATACATTAACATTTTATGAACAACTTCATAAATTTGATATTCTGAAAGACCATCAATATTCCATTCATAAATGGAACGACCATTATAAGAATTCTGATTTTGATAAAAGTCTTCCTCAAAGAGGAGATCTTGAGGAGTAGGTCTTTTATAATAGGTCTTAAAACCTGTATTAGGTTCATTACCAAGTTTATATAACATGGTTTGAACTTTACTGATATTTGGTCCAGACTCAAGATCAGAGTTTTCAGTACTAGAATCTTGGCTAATAATATTAATCTTTAAATTTTTCATTCTTTCAATGATTAAATTAGCAAAGTCTATATCCTGTTTATCAGACAGTTTAAAGTCTTTGATTTCTGGACTAGGTTTAACATCTACTTCAACAATTTCTTTGTCTTTATTTTTTGAAGTGGATTCAACCTTGGTAGATAAAACTCTAGGTGTATCCTTAAGTTTTTCTTCAATACTACTCAATTGATTATGAATAGTATTTTCAATTCTGATTAATTGACTACCAATAGTCTGAAGACTTAGATTGGTATGATTGTGCTGTTTTATGACGGTAGTTACTGATTCACTAGGTATAGCATATGGAACTGCTTCTAGTGCTTTACTTTCATTGTCATTTTTAAGAGTCAAGGCTTCAGGTGGAGGATGAATAGAATTAATCTTAGTTCCATCACTCTTAGTCCACATTTTTGTATAATCTTCTATAACATGGATAGTTTTCTGATTAGGGTACCAATTATGAAACCAAATAGTAAAGGTTGTCATTTTTTGATCCCTTTCTAACTCTTGATAATAAATATTTTTAATATTTTCAAGAGTCCTACTATTAAAGGCTGCAAAAAACCAATTTCGGAAAGCTTCATGTTTTGTCATCATGAGCTCCTGATTAAGCCACTGTCTAGGTATTGATCCTGGACTATAATCCATAAAATTTTATAAATGGAAACTCATTTCAGATTGAGTCGGAGAAGTCCTTTGTTCTTTCTCCTGTTCAGTTGTCTGTTCAACATATACTCCATGTGGAATTTGTTGATCAGAAATCTTTAATCCTCGGATGATCTGCTCTTTAAGTTCATCATTTGATACAGAGTATCTAGATAAACTACTAGGATATGAGACTTTATAGTCTTCTATCCTTTTGGCGGAAGAGCTTCTAGTTAAGCTTAGTTTACTGATTTTATTAGGGGCAAATGTTATTTCAACATCTCCCTCAGGTGTTTGGGTTATTTGATTTAAATTCCTGTTCATAATATTGACAGGTGGTACAGCATCCTGTACAACCCATTCATGTGGAAAGTCAATTTCTTCCCATTTAATTAACTTCGGAATTGCAATATTAGTAGTCAAGCAATTACTATCTATTACTATAGTCTTGCCTGGTTCACTACGCAGAATTGCGTTAGGAGTCAAGGTATTCATTACCTTATAATGAATCCTATATATTACTGATATTGTCTCAGATCCAGGGAGATAATTATATCCCTGTGTTTGAATATGCAGGGACACGGCCTCAAACAGATTTCTATCTGTCAAAGATAAGGTCAAATTCGGGTAAACATTAAAATAAACCGGTCCATGGCATAAACTAGTTTGGATTATTCCCATTAAAGATGGTAAGAAATCCAAACACCTAGCATCTCGCAAATAGGATAAGATACTGGCATTTAATCCGGCCAAAGTCAAAGGTTTGAATGCTATTTGAATGCATCCAACGTGCAGGTAGTTGTATTTAGATTTTAAATACTTTTCAATATCTTTAAGACTCAAAAGTCTAAGGGTTTTTACTTCTTGGTCAAGTCCGATTGACTGTTCAAGAGTCTTGATATTATTTTGACTAATGAAATCAAAAAATCCTTTTTTATAGATTTTATTTGATTTTATTGCGGGTATGGTCCATTGATTTAATTGTTTAGTTTGGTCAAACTCTTCAATTACGGAGTTCTTTATAGAACTTTCAGTTAAGTCTCTAGAATCCAATTGATTCATTGAATTAAATTAGAGGAAATCATATAGACATAGCATAAATAGCAGATTATGATTTTTAGTAATTTCCTTTAAAATTATATTCTTAAAAATATTTATATATAATCATTAAATTACACGTCTGTCAACGGTTTAAAGGGTATCAAACGATCCTCAACGCCTACCCGGCAACAACGGATCTAAACCCATACGCGACTTGGGTGACGTACCATAATTCAAGGATTATAATAAATTATTTTTAAGTACAAATTTCTAAAAGGAAATTTCTAACTATCATAATTCGGATTTAGTCTATATCTACATATTCTCCTCTAATTCGGATTTAAGCTATCATGGCTCTGATACCAAAGTTAAGATCCGAATTAGAGGAGAATTTGGGATAGGATATCTAATCCATTTCATGTGGAAAGTTAGAAGGATCGTTTAACATAAGAGATAAAGAGAAAACTTACAAAGATGAGCAGAAACCAGACTTAATCTTCAAAATACCGATAAAGAGAAAACTTACAAAGATGGGAGAGCAGAAACCAGACTTAATCTTCAAAATACTTCGGCTTTATTAATCTTCTAGCTTTAATTACAAACTACTATTACAGAGCTTGATAGAGAAAGAGAGAAGAAACTAAAAACTTGAAAAGGAAAAACTTAGAAGAAAAAACTTAGGTTCATAATGAACCAACATTCGGAATTTATAAAAATTTTTAGATGACCGGAACAGTTTCGGTTTCCAGGTCTACTTCGTCGTCTTCTGATGAATAGTGAATAGTAAAATTGACTTTTACTATTTGCCTTTTACTATTTGTCACAGTAAGCCGCCATCTACTGTTGGCACAGTAAGCCGCCTTCTATTATTGAGAATAGTTCTTGACTCTTCCTGTCGAAATAGTTCTTGACTCTTCCTGTCAAAATAGTTCTTGACTCTTCCTGTCGAAACAGTCTTGACCTTTACTATTTAAGCTGACAATCAATATTTTGAATAGTGTCTTCTAGATGCTGATACTGTCGAATAATACTGAAATACGGATTTACTGTACAATTGTACAGTAACTGTAGCAAACTACTGATCTTTTTGTTTGCCTTTTGCAGATTTTAGTAACTTCTGAGAATGCACTTCGATGATAGCATCCCAGTAATCTGCCATTGAGGTATCCGATTTTGCTGATTTTGAGTCATCGAAATCCTCATTCGGATCTTGGCTTTCTCCAGCCAATACAGCATACTGATTTTCTTGAGATGACGAGTCATCTAGAATTTCAGTCTCTATATCTTGCTTCTGATGATGAGCTAGGAATTGATTTTTAATTATTTCCATAGCTTTAATCTGTTGATCTACAGATGAAAGGTTCGGATATTTTTTCTGAATATCATCCAATAAAAATTGGAAAATATTATCAGAAGGTGAAATAGATACGGATTTTTGAGTAGCCTTATAGGCATTTTCATACTCAATTACAGTTTGACAAATGAGTTTATGGGTATCTGTGATAGGAAATCCATCCCACCATTTGTAATGAAAAGTTCTGCTAATACATGGAATTAATAGATCATCAAAGTGAAATTCTAGATCCCATCTCCATATCCATGGTATTTTGAATTCTGCCATATAACAGAGTGCTGATAACCCTTTTGGGGTTTTTTCTGCAGTTTTTCCCTTGAGCTTTGGATGATACTCATACCATTTTAGCCAAGGGTCTTTCAGTGTATCTGGTAAGAAACTCAGTTCTGGACCGAATTTCTCCCACCAATGCAGAAACCAGAGAGGGAAACCTTTTCCTTTAACAATTTCAGGGTTAATACTGATAAACCAGGAGTGTTTCCTGATCGGATTCTGATAATAGAACATGAATGACCATGCCAAAACATAATCCCAATAATTATAGTTTTGACCATTCAATTTCAGGCTTCTGGGTCTTGAGGGGTCAAGAGCCCATTCTGTTATATGTAAGACTTTTACTATATAACACTTAGAATGTGTTATAGGAGACTTACTGTCTTTCAGATTATAATGGTGGTGTACCATTTGTACAGATTCTGTTTCATTCAAAATGGCTTCATAGATATATCTATGCTTGCCATCTTGGATAGGATAGTTTTGTACTCCTAAGTACCGTTCTTTGATGTGCCATGGATCATGTCTCCACTGGACATCTTCTAAGGATACAGATAGAATTTTTTCAGTTATTAACTTTTTAGCATAAATGATTTCCTTTTTTAGGATATCTTTAGCAGTTAGTTTCGGATTGAGTTTATCCTGAGAGGATGATCCTACTACAGGGAATTCTGATAGAGAAGAAAACTTCCCTTTTTTCTGATTTACTTTCTTCGGATATCTAGATCCTCCTGCTCCTTTATCAGGTGGTTCCATCTTTATCCTGCAAAAATTCACGGGTTAAAAAATCAGGAAGAGAGTTCTGATTTCCTTTAATATATTCAATTTTAAAATCGAATGCAGATAATTCAGATTGCCATCTTGCAAAAATTTGTTTAGAAACTAAATTTTTAACATCCTTTTGCAAAATATCTTTTGCAGCACTACAGTCAATACGGAGTAGAAAAGATTGATTTAATAAATCATCTTGAAATTTAGAAATGCATTTGACTATTGATAACATTTCTTTTTTGATGGTGGAATAGTTTTTCTGAGCATTCTTCCACATTCCAGAAGCGAATCTAAGTAACTCATCTTTATTAGTAGAAGGGTTTTTCTGTTTTAGAATACCTCCATAACCAATATCAGAGGCATCCGTTTCAACAATTTTGAACCATTGAGGGTTTGCTAACCCTAGACATGGTAATTGTTTTACTCTAAGTTTGATTTTTCGGACTGCTTGGGTATGCTGATCATCCCAAGGTAATGGATTCTTTTTAAGCCTATCATATAAAATAGCACTATCCATTGCTATATTCTGGTAGTAGTCTGCTATATAATTAAGACTACCTAAAAATCTTTGCAATTGATTTTTGTCTCTAATTTCATCAGGAAATTTAGAGGCAAATTCAATGCTTCTGTCAATAGGGATTATTGTCCCTTGACTAATATTCTGTCCTAGAAATCTAACTTCAGTTTGAAAGAGTTTCATTTTAGGTGCAGATATGACTAAACCATTTTTTCTGATAACATCTTTTGTAATTCTAAGATGTCTAAAATGTTGATCTATATTAGATGAAAATACTAATATATCATCTATATAGACAATAGTAAAATTTGAATACGGAATAAAAATATCGTTCATAATATTTTGAAATTCTGAAGGGGCATTTTTTAAACCGAATGGCATAACATTCCATTCATAATGCCCAAAGGGTACAGTAAATGCAGTTTTATATCTATCTTCTTCAGTTAGTTGAATCTGATAGTATCCAGATTTAAGATCAAATTTAGAAAATATTTTTGCAGAATGCAATCTATCTAAAAGATCTTTTTTGTTTGGAATAGGATATCTAATCCATTTCAGAGCATCATTCAAAGGTTTGTAATTTACTACAAGCCTTGGAACACCTCTTTCCTTTTCAGCTGCTTTATTCACATAGAAAGCGGTACAACTCCATGGTGAATAACTTTTTCTGATAAGCTTCTTTTCTAATAAATCTTGAATTTCTTTCTTACAAAGTTCAAGATATTTAGCATTCATTTGACTAGGACGAGCCTTAGTCGGAATCTGAGTTTTTTCATCAAATTCAGGTTTATAAGGTAAAGATACAATATATTTTTTCCTTTCCCAAAAAGCATTGGGAATATTGCTACAAACTTCGGTTAGAAATTGATTTTCAATTTCTTTGATTTTTAGTTTTATTTCTGGGGAGTTCAATTTCTCGGAAATATTCAAATTATGTATTTCTTCTTGTAAGAAGTTTAAATGAGCAGTTTTAGAATTAATTAAATATTCTAACTCATTTAAAGTCCTGGTTTCAGGGCTAGTAATAAATTCAAAATGTATTTTATGATTCTGAAAACTAGCATATAATCCGGTTTCATCTATCTTGTCATAAGGGAAAAATAAATTAATAAATGGAGTTCCCAGAATAACTTCTTGAGATAAATTTCGGATTAAAATAAAGGTTTGTGGAATACAGATTCCTTTATTACAAATATAAGCTTCAGGTAGCTTATAATTAATTGGCATTCTATCTCCACTTGCAGAATGTAGAGATTGTACGGTTTTTTCGAAGTATTTAGTCGGAACTAAACCTTCTCTAATACAGTTCATGTCAGCTCCGCTATCCACCAATGCTACTGCATTAGTAATGGTATATTCTTTGTTGATAACAATATTAATACTTATATACCATTTCTGATAGGTAATTTTCTGCATAGTATTTAAAAAGATAAGATTATTATCTAAGATACTAGATGGTTCTGTGTTTAGAATAGCAATCGATTTATCTTTTGATTGATGTTTTTCAGCTAGACTTTCTAATTGAATAAGTCTGATATTCTGGTTATCTAACTCTTCTCTGATGAGTTTTATTTCAGATTTAACTATATTTACCTCACTTCTTAAATCTTGAGAAGTAGAAGGTTTTAAAGAAGTTTCTGGTTTTCCTTCAAGTCTTTGAAGTACTTCTTTCATACTGTAATGTTTAGTAATATTCGGTTTCTCAAAGGAACTAGGAGAGTTTTTTGTCTGTTCTAAACAAAATTGTAATATTTTACTTTTTAGCAGAGGGTCTGTTACTTTATCTATCATAGATATTATTTCTGATTGAGTATCCGTTAAAACATTAATACTCAAGCCATTCATTTCTACAATGGCTTTCCAATAGTCTTGGTTTTTAGAACATTGTCCTGAACAAGGTTCCTTTTCAGATATATCTTCTGATTGGCTAGAAGATAGAAAGTCAATTTCATTGACATCCTCAGAGTCACTAGAAGATGAAGATTCTTCTTCAGTATTAGAGGTCAGGAAAACTTTGCTTAGTTCAGCTTTTAGATTGTCATCAATTTTTAATTCATTCAGTTTTCTTTTTGTAGAACATTTATTAGCATAATGCCCTATTTTTCCGCATTTAAAACAAGTTTTATTACTTGTTTTTTGTCCTGATTTTGTTTCAGATTTATTAGGAATATAATTTCCTTTAAATCTTTTCTTATGTCGAGGCTTCTGATAATAAATTTCTTTATTCTGTTTGTATTTTCTTCTTTTCTTATAATAAGATTTTCGAGAATACTCTTTCGAATCTCTAGAATTCTTTTTATGAGATTTTGGATAATCAATTTTCATATCATATGCAAATTGACTACAGAATTCACCAATTTCTTTTTTCCCATGCAAATTTTGTTTTTTCAATTGGTATTGTAATTTCATATCATTACAAATTTCTAATCCAGTTTGAACACAAGTAGTAATTATATGTCCATAAGTTAGATAACTATAAGAGATGATGTTTTCATTATTTTGATCTCTTAGTCTTTGTCTAACTTTTTCAGCAAAAAGAGGAGGAAGTCCATCAATGAACTTAGCCTTCCAATATTCAGAATTAGCATCATTGCGTTGCATAACTTTACAGATAAAGACATCTTTATACCATCTAAAATGGGTTAAAGATGGACATCTAAGGTTCTGTAAAAGTTCTCGACTTTTCTCTTGCCTTTGAGGATGACTCCCCACAAAATGCAAAAGAATAGTCTGAAGTAAAGTATAAACTGCATCAGGTTTAACTTGTGCAGTATTTGGTTCAGGTTTTGTAGCTGTGAAAATTTCAGTCTGCTGGGCAACAGTGAGAACATTATCCCACCATCCTTTTAAGGCACCAACAAAACCAGTAACAATGAATTTAGCCACAGCCGAATCATCATTACCACTAGCTTTGCAAATGCTGGCATACATTAACATTTTATGAACAACTTCATAAATTTGATATTCTGAAAGACCATCAATATTCCATTCATAAATGGAACGACCATTATAAGAATTCTGATTTTGATAAAAGTCTTCCTCAAAGAGGAGATCTTGAGGAGTAGGTCTTTTATAATAGGTCTTAAAACCTGTATTAGGTTCATTACCAAGTTTATATAACATGGTTTGAACTTTACTGATATTTGGTCCAGACTCAAGATCAGAGTTTTCAGTACTAGAATCTTGGCTAATAATATTAATCTTTAAATTTTTCATTCTTTCAATGATTAAATTAGCAAAGTCTATATCCTGTTTATCAGACAGTTTAAAGTCTTTGATTTCTGGACTAGGTTTAACATCTACTTCAACAATTTCTTTGTCTTTATTTTTTGAAGTGGATTCAACCTTGGTAGATAAAACTCTAGGTGTATCCTTAAGTTTTTCTTCAATACTACTCAATTGATTATGAATAGTATTTTCAATTCTGATTAATTGACTACCAATAGTCTGAAGACTTAGATTGGTATGATTGTGCTGTTTTATGACGGTAGTTACTGATTCACTAGGTATAGCATATGGAACTGCTTCTAGTGCTTTACTTTCATTGTCATTTTTAAGAGTCAAGGCTTCAGGTGGAGGATGAATAGAATTAATCTTAGTTCCATCACTCTTAGTCCACATTTTTGTATAATCTTCTATAACATGGATAGTTTTCTGATTAGGGTACCAATTATGAAACCAAATAGTAAAGGTTGTCATTTTTTGATCCCTTTCTAACTCTTGATAATAAATATTTTTAATATTTTCAAGAGTCCTACTATTAAAGGCTGCAAAAAACCAATTTCGGAAAGCTTCATGTTTTGTCATCATGAGCTCCTGATTAAGCCACTGTCTAGGTATTGATCCTGGACTATAATCCATAAAATTTTATAAATGGAAACTCATTTCAGATTGAGTCGGAGAAGTCCTTTGTTCTTTCTCCTGTTCAGTTGTCTGTTCAACATATACTCCATGTGGAATTTGTTGATCAGAAATCTTTAATCCTCGGATGATCTGCTCTTTAAGTTCATCATTTGATACAGAGTATCTAGATAAACTACTAGGATATGAGACTTTATAGTCTTCTATCCTTTTGGCGGAAGAGCTTCTAGTTAAGCTTAGTTTACTGATTTTATTAGGGGCAAATGTTATTTCAACATCTCCCTCAGGTGTTTGGGTTATTTGATTTAAATTCCTGTTCATAATATTGACAGGTGGTACAGCATCCTGTACAACCCATTCATGTGGAAAGTCAATTTCTTCCCATTTAATTAACTTCGGAATTGCAATATTAGTAGTCAAGCAATTACTATCTATTACTATAGTCTTGCCTGGTTCACTACGCAGAATTGCGTTAGGAGTCAAGGTATTCATTACCTTATAATGAATCCTATATATTACTGATATTGTCTCAGATCCAGGGAGATAATTATATCCCTGTGTTTGAATATGCAGGGACACGGCCTCAAACAGATTTCTATCTGTCAAAGATAAGGTCAAATTCGGGTAAACATTAAAATAAACCGGTCCATGGCATAAACTAGTTTGGATTATTCCCATTAAAGATGGTAAGAAATCCAAACACCTAGCATCTCGCAAATAGGATAAGATACTGGCATTTAATCCGGCCAAAGTCAAAGGTTTGAATGCTATTTGAATGCATCCAACGTGCAGGTAGTTGTATTTAGATTTTAAATACTTTTCAATATCTTTAAGACTCAAAAGTCTAAGGGTTTTTACTTCTTGGTCAAGTCCGATTGACTGTTCAAGAGTCTTGATATTATTTTGACTAATGAAATCAAAAAATCCTTTTTTATAGATTTTATTTGATTTTATTGCGGGTATGGTCCATTGATTTAATTGTTTAGTTTGGTCAAACTCTTCAATTACGGAGTTCTTTATAGAACTTTCAGTTAAGTCTCTAGAATCCAATTGATTCATTGAATTAAATTAGAGGAAATCATATAGACATAGCATAAATAGCAGATTATGATTTTTAGTAATTTCCTTTAAAATTATATTCTTAAAAATATTTATATATAATCATTAAATTACACGTCTGTCAACGGTTTAAAGGGTATCAAACGATCCTCAACGCCTACCCGGCAACAACGGATCTAAACCCATACGCGACTTGGGTGACGTACCATAATTCAAGGATTATAATAAATTATTTTTAAGTACAAATTTCTAAAAGGAAATTTCTAACTATCATAATTCGGATTTAGTCTATATCTACATATTCTCCTCTAATTCGGATTTAAGCTATCATGGCTCTGATACCAAAGTTAAGAAGGATCGTTTAACATAAGAGATAAAGAGAAAACTTACAAAGATGAGCAGAAACCAGACTTAATCTTCAAAATACCGATAAAGAGAAAACTTACAAAGATGGGAGAGCAGAAACCAGACTTAATCTTCAAAATACTTCGGCTTTATTAATCTTCTAGCTTTAATTACAAACTACTATTACAGAGCTTGATAGAGAAAGAGAGAAGAAACTAAAAACTTGAAAAGGAAAAACTTAGAAGAAAAACTTACAAAGATGAGCAGGTGGTACAGCTTAGTTTACTGATTTTATTACGGATTTAAGCTTTCAGTTAAGTCTGGTTTCTGCTCATCTTTGTAAGTTTTCTCTTTATCTCTTACTGATTTTAGGCATCCACTTTTTTTTTTTGTTGAACTAATAGGCATCCACTTTTGTTGAACACAATTTGATAGCGTGGACCTTCCCATTGCTTACAAATAGGAGCTAAATAGGATCCTTAGGGTTTTACAATAAGGACCTTAACACACTTTGGTCTCGCGAGTATGTGCAAACCTTAGCACACCTCAGGGTCCAAAAATAACTAAAGAATTTTTTTTGGCAAAAGAAAATATGACGTACGAGATTTGACCAATTTTCCACCTACTTAAAACTTTTTTTTGGTTAAAAACCTAATTTAAACTTCGGTAGTCGAAATAATAACCGAAGAAAGATATGGTAGGAAGATGAAGATGAGCCACCTAATAAACAAAGAAGGATATGATAGGAAGATGAAAATGAGCTCTCTAAATAATGAATGAAAAAAGATATGATAGGAAGATGAGAGTCACAAAAAGATGAGGGTTGTAGAAGATGAAGACCGGGACGGAGACACATTAGGTTGGGAGGAGAAAGGGGAGGGAAACTGTAGTTTTGGGGACAAAAGTAAGCCCAAAATGAGTTTAGGTGGAACCTAATAGAAAAAAGAGAAGATGTAATTTGGGGACAAAAGTATAAGTCCAGTTGAGTTTAGATGAAACACTAATAGAAATGGACAAATTTCAGTTGAGTGATCACGACATTTTAATTTTACCTTTTTTTTGAAAGAATGAGATAAAAGTATAATTGAATTTTAGTTTAAAGAAGGAGTAAAAGTATAACTCTACAAAGAAATGGGATTCACCGAAATAAATTTTGGTTGAGCGGTCACATGTATGATGCGAGGATTTGAAATTTACCATTTACGAAAAAGGGGCACACATGCAATTCACGAAAAATCGGTGGTCAAACGGGAATTAGTCCAAGAAAATAGTAGACGAACGATTGAGATTGAAGATGGAATAAGCGGTTGTGAAAGAGATCGATCCAACGGCTAGATATATCCATTCCCGTCTATATAAGTTTTATGATTCCTAAACCCTAGTCTCCTTCCCTATTGTTTTTGCAGCAGCAGCAGCAGCAGCTCCATCTCTCTATCTTCTCTCTCGCAAGGGGTTTTAGGGGTTCTCTTTGTTCCAAACTTAATTTCAAGATGGTAAGTCCGATTCAAGTTCTCCACATCTAATAATCTTATTAGATCTGATTCCTTCTAGCCTCGTAGTATCATGTCAATAGTTTTCATTTTGATTATTATTATTTATTTTTTTGTTATGTCGTCATGGTTTGGGTGAGTTTTAGGTTTGTAGGGTTTCTATATTTCCTAAGTAATTCACATATTCAGTTTCTAGGGTTTATATATATTATTATGAGTTTGTGTTGTGCAAATCTGATGGTGTTGTTTTATGTGTGCTAATACTATTACATTAGGTGTTGTCAAATGATGTTGATTTGCTGAACCCTCCAGCTGAGCTTGAGAAGAGGAAGCACAAGCTCAAGCGTTTGGTTCAAGCACCAAACTCTTTCTTCATGGTATAAACTTTATTCTCTTGCCTTTGCTATTTTTACAAACTTGAATATCAGATTAGATCTAATCAATCATGATCATTTGTTTATTTCCTCTTCTTATAGGACGTGAAGTGCCAAGGATGCTTCAATATGTAAGTTCTGAACTACTACTGTGGATTTTCATTTTGTTTGAGAATTATAGTCCCACATTAGAGAATGGCCATATAGCAATCTAATGTCTACAAACTTAAATAGTTTAGGAGATTGACATATCAATTTATAAATGATAATGTGGGTTTCTTTTTTTCATTATGAAAAATGCAGAACAACTGTTTTTAGCCACTCCCAAACTGTTGTGGTATGTGGAAGCTGCCAGACAGTGTTGTGCCAGCCTACCGGTGGAAAGGCGAGACTCACTGAAGGTTGCTCTTTCAGGAGGAAGGGAGATTAAAAAGGCTTCATTGTGATGGTTGGTTGGTTGGTTGGGGTTAGTTTGTTCGATTATGACAATGAGAAACTATAATTAGTTGTTTTAAATGTTATGGCTGTTTGTTTTTTGTTGAAAACTCTCTATTAAGCTACAATTAAGGGTTTGAGTTTACTACATTAATGAGTTAGGAGGATTGAGTTTTGTTGGAATATTATTATGATTATGGTTATATATTTTTGTTTGGGTTCATGCTTTTGCTAGAAGATTATCTGTGTGCTCTACTACGCCTGTTACTTCCTTAGGATATAGAATATAATATTCTGTGTGTTTTATGTTGTTTATTGCTATCTCTAATGATTTTTGTTTAATCTTTGAAAACTCATAAACACCTGACTCAGTTTAATTTTGTTGGTGTTCATGTCTGGGGATGATGATGGTGCATGTTTAATGCATTGTGTAGGAAAAACACATTGAGGTTGTGTATTTGAGTTTTTGTTAGCCATTTGGTAATTCTGTTGGAGCATCTTCCATACAACACTCTTATTTTAGAAATTCTGAGTGTCACTCATGTTTTTTAGAGTTTTCTCTTAAAAACCTTCTCTAATGCAACAATCAATTTGGATCTATAAGTTGATGGGTCAAGGTGGAATAGAGATATCCCAAAAAGACCATCTATTTATAGTGTCTTCTTGCGATATCTCTAATTGTCCAATTCATTAATAGTTGATTTAATCTAGACATCTATATTTTCTAATTAACTAATTATTTATTTACAAATAAGTAAATAATATAAGTTTTAGAATTTTGCATTGGAGACACAAAAATATTGTGGATCTCTATTTTCGGCACTTAAAAATGAGAATCTCAATTGAATAACAAATTATTCATATACAAAAATAACTACATGTAAATAAGATAAGTTCATAGTTTTGTATCCGAGATACTAAAAAATTGAGGATCTCTATTTTCTGAAGATACTTGTTCTAGCACAGTGAGTTATCACTAGAGTTTACTTATATAGCGTAACTTACTACAGGGGAGGGTAAGTTGGGGTTTTACTTGTTGTCTCTCTCTCTCTCTCTCTCGACAGTGTTGGCGATCAAAAAATTATTTGTGTCTTATATCTGTCCTTGTTAGTTAGGTTGAAGGGATATTCCTTGGGTTTTATTTTGAGTTCTCTATGGGTTAACATCTACCAATGATCGAATAGCAGTAAAAGGTATCCTTTTAATTGGAATAACACTTGGACCTAATTTTTACCCAAATTTTGGGACGGAAGTCCCTCTAGTTTATACACAAATTTTGTCCTTCCTGCTTGAGCCACTTGCTCATAGGAGAATTTCTCCTGTAGTAAGCACAGTTAGCTGATTCATAGTATGTTTTTAGTCTTCTCCCTCCCTAGGACGGTGGAATTTCTCTGGTCTTTTTATTTCCAATCTTCATGTTCTCTTTCACCAACCCCTCTTTCCTGGATAGATTTTTTTTGGTTTTGGTTGAGGGTTGGTTTGTTGGATGGAGGTACGGTGGAAAATATGATTAGTTTGGGCCACTTTCTTGTAAAACATTTTTGGGTGCCCTAGGGTCTTACATACATCTGCTCTTGTTATTGACAGCTTTTTTTTTCCTATGACAACTTCATCTGATTTTCTCCCTTTGGTCTAGAGCTTAAGCCTTGTCTTCAATATGGTTATGGTACTTGTTTTCAGAGCAAGAAAGGAACACTTTTTGTTTTCCCTTTAGGAGAGGGCAGACGTGAATATGTAGAATAATAAGTTGTTTACATTTATTTATACCCCCATTGACTTGGCTATTAAAAAAAAAACATAAAAAATAATGAAGATATTGTAATATGAAAGTAAGATATCATCAACGTGGGTGGGTTCGTAATCCATGATACTTTTATGTCGGGCATGCATAAGTGTATCAAGGCGCTCCCATTGTTTACCTTTTTTCTGCTTTAATTTTAGCACTATAATAAATGCGAAGGTCTTTGAAGACATTTCTCTATCTATTTTCAAATGGGAAAATTTTGTAAATATGTTTATTTTTGAGATCTTTAGTAAAGAAGAGAAGGGTGAATTCTCTTCTTTCACTCTTTAAGATATACTATTCTCTTTCACTCCATATATGTAGGTAGGTTTTTGTGGTTAGTTTTTTGTTGTTGTTGAAACTTGAAAGGGGTAGGTCGTAGTCTTTGTGGTAGGTCGTTAGTTAGAGGGGGCAAAAAAGAAAAAGAAATGGAATGGGGGGGCTAAAAGAAAAAGGTGAGTTAGAAGAGAGTGTGTGGGATGGGAGGGGAGGGGAGGGGGGGCCAAATGGGGAAACAGAAAGTCGAAATTAGCACACGGTTGATCTGGCTGGCCTGCTGAAATATAGGTAACTAATTTAGTTGGTCTATTATTTCTGAGTATTCTTCTTTTTTTTTTGATGTTGAAACTTGAAAGGAGGAGGAGGAGGACATTACACTAATTTTGTTGTGGAAAAGAGAAATCAGTAGGAGGAGGGGCATTTTATTGGAACAGACAGATTCACCACCATTTTGTTTTTTAATTTATCAAAGGAGGTTTGATTTGATAATTGATGGTCATCGTCATTACCACCAGAATGAAGAAGATATGATCAGAATTTTGTTTCCTCCGATTCCGATTCCGATTCCAATTCCGATCTGGTTTGGTTAATAATAATAATTATTATTATTAGGATGTCGGCTTTGATTGCTCGAACCGGACGACACAGGCAACGTTATGAGAACGAATTTCGTCTTGTTGCTGGGTATTTTTCTTCTTCTCTTTGGGAATTTTCATTATTATTAGCTTCTATATTTCATCTTCAATCATGCCTTCTTTTTATTTTTTTTTGAAAAATATTCAAATTGCTTCATACCCTTAAAGGAAGAAGATTGAATCCTAGGAAAATAAAAAATGAAAGGAAATTTGGTTGACTTTCTCTTCTTCATCCTCTTGTCTCAAAAAGCTGGCTGCCTGCCTCCCCTTGTTTATTTTGGTTGGAGATTGTCAAATAGAAAAATGCTAGCTAGGGAAAAAGAAAAAAATTGTGAATTTCCATCTATTTTCTGATCCACTAAACAACGACAAGCCACATACTAGGATTTATGTCCTCCTGCCTAGCATTACTCTTGTGAAAATCAGAACATGAGGGTTATGTCAACATACCAATAAATGGGTGGTCTTAACTCACATTTACGCCTCCTCGAGTTTAGAGTATGTTTAATCAGTATCTGTTATTTTTCTCATTAATTTTGGAGTATGCTCATGAGGAGGTTTTACCTCATCCACCACTGAACCACTTGGTTTATTATTGTAAAAGTATTTGCTTCATCATAAACCTCTCCTCCGTCTGTACGGCGGGTTAAGATTCATATATGTACAAATATATGAATGAAACTAGTGACACGCACTTTAGTTTCATTACTGTGTAGATAGATTCTTGATAGATTACATACTTATTTTTTGTTGAATTCTTAACCCATTTGCTTCTACTCCTACTACGCAAACAGGTGTATTCCTTATAGAATCAGGAACGGTGTTGAAGATGAAACTGCTGCTGATATGGGGAGGAGGATAAGGTTACAAGTTCTCATGGTTTCTTCACCAGGTAGAGAAGATCTTGTCTTCCCAAAGGTACTGACTTGCTCGCGTCTTTCCTCACTATTAAAATTTTGTTACCATTAAAGGAAATTGGTACGTTGAGCATCGAGTATGATGATCTACTATTGATAAATTTTGTTTCTCAGGGAGGCTGGGAGGATGATGAGACTATCTGCGAAGCAGCATGTCGTGAAGCCTTGGAAGAGGCAGGAGTAAAAGGAATACTATATGTAAGCAAGCTCATTTCTCGGTTATATATAGACTTATAGTAGTTTTAGTAGTAGCACTTGACTCCACTTCTTCTGGATAAATCGACCCAGGGCCTTGCTGCTCCTATTGTTTTTTACTTCAATACCATTCAAGTATATAAATATTTCATTGTCAACTAAAATTACTCCTCTCGCACACGCATCCTATCACGGACTTTCTCCTGCCTGCACCATATAGTCGGAAAATGGAGCCTAACCCCGTTAAAATCTTTATATTGCGTATGAGGGATGTGATTGTTTCTATTTAGAGATAAGCGGAATGTATAGAGAGAGGAAAGGGTTCAAACTTTTGATACCCGGTTTCATGTCTACCAGGATGATGATGGATTTGTTGCCATTAAATCACATAAAAACGTCTATCTGTTGGATGGATATCCAAATAGAGCCTGATTGTAGTCGAAAGAGTAAATGTTTGTTTATCAGCTATTGATTATTTACTCTAGGTGGTTCATATGTACAGGAGAATCCTCTGGGAATGTGGGAGTTTAGAAGCAAGAGCAGGCAGAATAGTTGCAGCCTTGAAGGTGCTTGCAGGGGCTATATGTTTGCTTTGGAGGTGATTGAGGAGCTCGATACTTGGCCAGAGGAAGATAACCACGGAAGAAGATGGGTAAGTTTGCGAAAATGATGTCTCTGGGTATTATTATATCAAAGTGAAGCATGCATATATACGTATATGGTAGTTCTCAAAAATATGTGACGATGATAACTGAAAGCAGAACTAACTTAGTAATTTGGTTTTTCTTCTTTACTTGTAGCTAAGTGTTGGAGAAGCATTTAGACTATGCCGTTATGAGTGGATGCGCAGAGCTCTTGACGAGTTTCTAAGAATGCTATCTGAAATGGGAAAGTATGAAATGAGCGAAAAGGAATTGGCTGGAGTTGGAGACACTAGTGACGCGGTTGCAGTAGCGGATGTTGTTTTGGGAGATCATCAGATAATGTCACCAAGCTGGTTCATTAAGCCATCCCAAAGTCAACAACTTGGTGATTCACATTTAAAATCGCCTCTGGTACGGGGATGACGACGACGACTACCCATACACCAAATTTCATCCCACTCTGAAGAAGAACCAACCACCTCGACTAGCAGGCAAAGGCGCCCCACAATAGGGGAAAAGTTGGGGAATCTATTTCGATTTGCTGCCATTGCAATATATGGTAATTGGTCTTCTGCTTGTATCATTGGTATATAGTTATCTAACTTGATGAAATTTAGAGTGAGAGAGAAAAGAAACAATCGAATTTCCCTTTATCAAATTGATTGATTGTAAACATTTGAACAATTTTTAAATCAAAGGGTTGACACTGACAGTATGTGAACAAAGAAGAAAATTAGGAGTTTTTCATGTCTAGTTGAACCTTGTAAGGTATCCCACAGCAACTACATGTGTATTGAACTATCATGCTCTCGCCGTCTCCTTCATATTTCACCTTCTCTTCTTCCATCACTACTTCCTCAACTTCCATCTGCAACCACCCACAAACAACAGTCATCCTAATTTCATTCAAATACACAAGAGGAAGAAGATCAAACTCAAGGTTTTTCGGGGAAAAACAGAGGAACTAATGAAAGGAAGTCAGACCTGCTGGCTGATACCAGTAGTGTTTGAATTACTTATAAGCCTTTCTTCTTCTTCTTCTTCTTTTGATGGTGGTGTTGTTATCTGTTTTTGAATATTGGTTTCTTTCTTTTCTGCATTATCATCGACCTTATCTTCTTCTTCTTCTTCATCACTGTGGTGTTGATTGTGTTCATCAATAAGTTCATTTAGTTTCTGGGTTATCTCCATTATTTTATCTTTTAGCTTCTTCCACCTCTTCTTCTGTCAACATAACAACTAACAATTTTACATCTTGCATTATAAAGAATCAAGAGAAAAAGAACATTCACAAAATCCAATGAAACTTACTGCGACATTGGGTTTAGAATTTGAGGGAGCACTGGATGTAGTCAAGATCGGTGTAATGTCATCAGAAATAACCAACTTGGTGGTGGTGGTGGTGGTGGGGGCGGCTATTGTTGGAGTATCATTCTTAGTAGTTAAAAATGATGAGGATGAATGAAAATTAGGATCTGAAAAAGAGCGTAGTAAATGAGGCTGACATGGAAATCCATCTGCGTCTGGTGGTAGTGTTGAATCTTGATGGTGTCGGTTGCAAGAATAGCCAGGAAAGGAAGGATACTTGTTAAGATATGAAACCACCACAACTGGTACTGGCTTCTTTAATGACAGACTAGTACTCTGTTTTAATGCCTGGGATGAATTTGGGGTGGTGGTGGATAAAGGAGAAGAATTGGTTTCCGGTGGTGGGGTGAACAGAGATTTTACCGGAGATGGAGTTGTGATTGGTTTGGAGATGGAAGTGGAAGTGGGGGGGAATGGGTAATTTGGTTGATGATGAGAATTAGATTGAATTGTTGCTTCTGCCTCCACTGGTGGTGGTGGTGGTGGTGGTGAAGAAGGGGAAGTAATAATAAAATCTGAATTGAGGGAGATGGGGAAGAAAGAAGGTTGGAAAACAGAGGAGGAGGGAAATGGAGGAGGAGGAGATGAATTGTGTTTATCTTGTTGTGGTAGGAAGACAAGAGAAGAAGAAGAAGAAAAGGGTAGTAGGGTCTTCTTCAACTTCTTGTGGTTTCTTGGTGAAGAAGAGATAAGGGGGGTAGTAGGATCATCATTGTTGTTAATAAAGATAGGATCTTGATGATGTTGGTGGTGGGGGAGTTTGGGAGAATGAGAAATTCGTCTCTTCATGGTACCACAAACAGAACATGGATCAGAGAAGATGATTTCTTCCTTTTCTTCTTCAATAGGATGATGATGATGATGGTCAGAAGGGAAGGTACTGAGGTGAAGCTGCTGGAGGCGATGGGTGGTGGGATCGAGTTGATCCTCTTCTTTCTCCTTCCTGTAACAATGATAATAATATTCTTCTCCTTCCCTCATCTGCATCTTCTCTCTCTCTCTCTCTCTCTTGGGTACTTTTTCTCTCTTTAGGATTTTGAATGAAATTGTTGGGAGAGATTGATCAAGAGAATATTTGAATCCTGAGGATCGACTGAATGAACAACTTCAAGACTTCCAATTTGGTAGTTGCTGTTGGTGTTGGTGTTGGTGTGTCCTTTTATAATAGTTTCCCCGCTAAAAATCTCATGGACTTATTGGGTTTCTATTTGAAGGCCCATATTGGAAGTAACAAGTAATCTACCATTGGATTAAGGCCCAATTTCCCTGCTAACCCATGAAAACAATGAAACTCATATTCACCTTTCTAATTTCCCAACTAATTTTACATGCTTTCAACAAAAAAAAAAAAATAAATGAAATAGTCCACAAGTGAGTGAGAGGACGAGAAAAATCGATTTCAATTTCGAGAGGCCCGCCTAACTAACACTTGCTTGGTTCACTAACACTATATGTCACATATTTAAGAGTCTCAGTTGTTATAATAATAAATGTGACTAACATTTTCTTGTGTTTCTCAACAAAAAAAAAAAAAAATCTTGTGTATGTCGTATTTTTTTGTTTACTAACACTATATGCCATAGTTTAGTGGAGATGGTGGTGGCAGTCGGGTAGTGGAGAGTAGCGGTGGGAGGAGAAGGAGAGAGGCAGAGGGGAGAAGTAAACTGAAAAAAAATTAAGAAAGGAAGTGGGAATGGGTGTTGGGACATGGGAGGAAACAAAAAATAACCAAAAACATTTTTCCACCTATACTTTTTTTTAAAACACACAACATCTATTGATCAGAAATAACTTCAGTTACATGGATGTTATGATGAGATAAAGTGCAGCTAAGAATACAGATGGAGGAGTCAAAACCAGATTTCCTAGAGTTAATAGCAAGGGTGTTAGCTTTGTTATTGAACTTTCTATTTACAAGCACAAAAGAAATAGAGACAAAAGAGGAGACTAATTTCTTGATTTCCTTAAGCACATGCATAGTTGTCCAGTGGATCGAGCTCTGTCTTCCACCTATACTTCAGAAAAATCTTTTGTTTTCCGGCCTTAAGGTAATGTTGACGAGGAATGAGGGATTTATATTTTTAATTTTCCAAACGAGATGTAAAACTTATCTTATGTTAGTATATTTTTTTGTGTCATTCTCAATTTGTGCATGTCACTAATTGGTGCATTTTTCATGCACTCTTATTTAAGAATTATGTTTTCAATTGATAGGGATAACAAAGGATAGAAAAACATACCATGTCTATTTCTATTTGTCCTCTTTTTCTCTTGGGCAATTATTATTTAAGCACTATAATCGTCATATTAAGACATCTTTTATCTTAAAGGCTTTCACAGAGACTTGATCCCAAGACCTCATGGGTTTAAGAGGGATGTCCAACCACTACACCAAATGGTGGTGGATAATTTATTTCTATACTTCATCTTAGTTGACTTTAAACTTGATTATCCGAAGAAAATACTTTATTTTTGAATAAATAACTTTGGTTGGTACACATACAATTTATTTTTATTTTTCAAAAATAACTATAAAATAAGATTTATGTATTATTTTAATTTAAAATATGTAATTATTTATGGAAAAACATTCCATAACCAATTTCCCAAGTACTTTGAATGGTTGGTTCTCTTACCATTCATTATAAATATATATAATGAAAGAAAGAAAGAAAGAAAGAAAGAAAGAGAAAGAGGTTTGTGGTTGTTGGTAATGGAGTCAGAAGTTGCTGCACCTTCCAGTCTAAGAAGCTCTTCTTTTCCCCAGGTCAAAACTTTTAAGATTTCACTAATCTACACAATTTTGATTAATCCTTTTTATTGGTTTGACATGGGATATTTTGTTTACTAATCACTAATGGAGTCAGAAGTTGCTGCACCTTCCAGACATTAGCTACTGAGCTGCTAATGTCTTCTTGTACTAGATTTGCTTTTATCCTCCTCTTTGGTGATTGAAATTGATTGTGCTGTCTCATTTGATTGGATGTGATAGTTATCATGGAGGAGGAACTTGATATTGGCATATCAGAGCTTTGGTGTGGTTTATGGAGATTTGAGCACTTCTCCTCTCTATGTTTTCAAAAGCACTTTCATTGGGAAGCTACAAAATCATCAAAATGAAGAAGCAATTTTTGGTGTTTTTTCATTGATTTTCTGGACCCTTACTTTCATCCCTTTGCTCAAATATGTCTTCATCGTACTCAGCGCTGACGATAACGGTGAAGGTATTACACTAACCTTCTCTATAATAGTCATACATCGAACGTCCAGAGTCTAGGATATAGGTGCATGCTCAAACTTAGTAATTGCGAGTGAGGCCTTATGGGTAGGCCATCGCCACGAACAAAACTCTATACCCATGGACTTCAGTCTAGGTGTCAAAAGAAGGGACAATATCGATAACTGTGAAGGCTCGGGCCTTTTCATTCTCTGTTTAACTAATGACTTGATTACATATTATTTGTATATATGATGTATCTGAAGATAGTTCTTTCTCCTTGATCAGGTGGAACTTTTGCTCTTTACTCGCTCCTTTGCAGGCATGCTAAGCTTAGTCTACTTCCCAATCAACAAGCAGCCGATGAGGAGCTCACTTCGTACAAATATGGTCCATCGACACAGTTAATAACCTCGTCTCCATTGAAAAGGTTCCTTGAGAGGCATAAAAGATTGCGGACAGCGTTACTAGTCGTGGTATTACTTGGTGCTTGTATGGTTATAGGTGATGGTGTGTTCACTCCAGCAATTTCAGGTAAAAATGAAACATTCAAATCTAGACTAGCGATCTGGTTTGATACTAACATATGTAAACTAGTAATTGATTATAAGTCATACCGAAACATAGTATTTCAAGAGCTCTGTTTTCTGTTGCCATTTGCAGTTCTGTCATCCGTCTCTGGACTGGAAGTTGCTGAAAAAGGAGTAACCGACGGTAAAATATTCGCATTATCCTTGTAGCTTGTGCGAGTCAACAAGTTTCCTATTTAAACTTCGTATTGATTGTTGATGTTTATACATTTCTCCAGCTGAGATTATCTTGATTGCTTGTTGTATTTTGGTGGGACTGTTTGCCCTACAACATTGTGGTACTCAAAGGGTGGCTTTTCTATTTGCACCCATTGTTCTCATATGGTTGATATCAATATTTGTCATCGGTCTATACAACACGATATATTGGAATCCAAAGGTTGTTCGTGCGTTTTCTCCATACTATGTGGTCAAATTCTTCAGAGTGACGGGTAAAGATGGTTGGATCGCTCTTGGAGGAGTTCTTCTTTCCATAACTGGTATGCAAGATCAGCTCAAATCAATGAGATTCTGTCACTTTGTTAATATACGAAGGCCTCAAAGAGTTCTTCTAGAATCTTGCAGTTACTGAAGCTATGTTTGGATGATTTTTCAGACTTCACCACTAACTCTTCTAGGGTCTTGCAGGTGCTGAAGCTATGTTTGCAGATCTTGGACATTTTACGGCTTCTTCTATAAGAGTATGTACTTTATAATGAATGATCTACGTTATTGATGTGCCCACATACGTTCGCACATTAGTTGCTTGCATTTGCGAGACCTCCTCCTAATCATATATTTGTGTAGCTTGGCTTTACGTTTGTCGTCTACCCTTGCCTGGTCGTACAATACATGGGACAGGCTGCTTTTCTGTCTAAGAACCTCTCATCTATACCGACAAGTTTCTACGACTCAATACCAGGTAACATACTCTTACTTACTTTACGTCATTTCCTAACTATAACAGCAGTCTCTGTTGTATCTTTTAGAAAATCAGTCTTACGAATTCGAGCTTGAGTTCTGATTGATTTCATTTACTAACTCATCCTGCAGAAGCAGTACTTTGGCCCGTATTTGTGGTCGCTAGCCTAGCAGCTATTGTTGGGAGTCAAGCAGTTATCACAGCTACGTTCTCTATAATCAAACAGTGCCACGCCCTAGGTTGCTTTCCACGAGTTAAGATCGTCCACACCTCAAGACATATATATGGACAGATCTATATTCCAGAAATAAATTGGATACTGATGATCCTCTGTCTTGCTGTAACGATTGGATTTGGAGACACAACCATAATCGGAAATGCTTACGGTAAGTCATTTTCAGAACTCCAATGTTTTCACTCATCATTCAATAGAACTCCCTTGAGCTCCAAGCACTATCTGATTTCAAGTTTGCAAAAAGAAAACACTTGTTCTTACTTGGTTAAAGATCTTTCTAGGCATTGCTTATACGACGGTCATGTTTGTCACAACATGGCTCATGGCACTCGTCATTGTCATCGTGTGGCAGAGAAGTGTGCTTATCTCTGCTGCATTTCTGCTCTTCTTCGGGTCCATTGAGGCAGTTTACATGTCTTCGGCTTTTATGAAAGTGCTACAAGGAGGATGGCTACCGCTTATGTTTTCTCTCATTTTTATGACGATCATGTATGTCTGGCATTACGGCACTCGCAAGAAGTACAACTTTGATCTCCATAACAAAGTCTCTCTGACATGGCTACTCGGCCTTGGACCCAGCCTTGGAATTGTTCGTGTACCTGGCATAGGCCTTATATACTCAGAACTCACTACAGGAATCCCAGCAATCTTCTCTCACTTTGTCACTAATCTTCCTGCATTTCACAAGGTTTTAGTTTTTGTTTGTGTGAAATCAGTCCCGGTTCCTTACGTGTCCCCCGAAGAACGATACCTTATCGGACGAGTCTGTCCTAGACCTTACGGGATGTATCGGTGCATTGTCAGATACGGGTACAAAGACATCCAACGAGACAATGATGACTTTGAGAACCAGCTTATCCAGAGCATAGCTGAGTTCATCCAGATGGAATCAGAAGAACCAAATTTCTCAAGCTCTGAGAATTCATCATTAGATGGAAGAATGGCTGTTATAAGCAGCAAAAGATCAAAAATGAGTTCAAGCTCAGTAGTCCCAGAGCAAACGGATTTTGACATGAGCATTAACCAGGACAGCAGAAAATCTGCAACCATTGAGAGCTTGAATTCAGTTTACGAAGAAGATAACATGTCTTTGACTTTGAGGAGGCATGTGAAATTCCAGTTGCCGGAGAGATCTCCAAGTATGGATTCTTCAGTGAGAGAAGAACTGATGGATCTGATTCAAGCAAAAGAAGCAGGAGTGGCATACATAATGGGGCATTCTTATGTAAAAGCTCGAAAATCTTCTTCGTTCTTGAAGAAGATGGTAATTGATATTGGGTATTCATTTCTCAGGAAGAATTGTAGAAGACCTTCAGTTGAGCTAAACATTCCTCACATTAGCCTTATTGAAGTAGGCATGATTTATTATGTGTAGCTAATGGCATGGAAACAACAAATCTCTTTGTTGGTTATATTTCTCCGTCTTTTTTTTTTTCATTTACAGTAAAATAGACTCAAGACACCCACATTGTCAGAATTCCAATTTCTTACAATCTGATTCTAAACAGCAACGTTCATGTGAAATAAGCCCCAACTACTTCTTAAATCAAAGTGTAATAAAACATGTATCAAGACGTTATTTGTAGATTTCAAAATCTACAAATAATTGAGCTAAATCTGAGTCGGAGTTACGCGCGCGCGCACACACACACACACACACACACATATATATCTTCGGAGAGGCGGCTGAAAATGAGAGAATATCAAGAAATTATAGATTAACTCAATAGATATTTAACAATGATATTCTTCTCTTTTAATGGATTTATCTAAGTAAGATTATTCTTCATTTTGAATCTAATAAGATGGGATGGGAGGACAAAACTCTGAAATGTCAGAGAGAAATTAGCCAAGAAGAAAACTAACTACATCCCTCACTGAGATAACCCCTTCCACACGCTTGCTTCCTGCTTCAATGACAATCAATCGGCGCACCACTGCCAAACAGGAAAAACAAAAGATATTGAGATTTAAAAAAAAAAAAAAAATCTAAATACACATCGGTAAAAGTAAAGTAGTGTTTGTTTTTCTCTACATCAGGTCTGGAATTTGACTCGGAGGTAGTCTGAGTTACCTCGAGTGTCATTTATGAATGTTTGTTTTTTGTCTGACTCGTATGAATGATTGATTTTTGGTCCATTTGAGAAAGACGAGTCAGATCCAAACAACGAGAAAAGAGAGGAGAAAAACACCCAGGGGGAAAAAGTACCTGGATCACAAAGGCGCTCCATAACCTCAAACAAAGAATCAGAACTCAAACATGTCCTGCAATGTCTATGGGCATTAACGCCACCAGTCGCCTCATATACCAATTGCAACGCCTGAAATCATATTCAAGCCACCAGAATCAACTAAATACTTTCTACAGGGTATGAAGCAACAACACGCGACCATAATAAAAAAAATTAAAAAAAACACAAGGAGCTTGGTGGGGCAAAACCTATCTTCAGCAACTAAATGCAGTTTTTAGAAGCAAAGACTTGAGACAATTATTCAGACATATATACTTACTTGGTGCATGCTTGTCTGATCAAGCCGAATACGAGCATATGCACTAGCTGCTGCTAGTGAGGTAATATCGCTGCACATAGACAGGCCTTAAAATTAAGAAGATTACAACCAAAACTTCCAACAGAAACTGAAAAATGAAAACTTAGTTACCTTCGAGAGTAAACATCTAGAAGAGACCCATTGTCGTCAACAATAGGTATGGAGCTTATGTCGTCTGGAAAAGAAGCATCGCTAATTTTAAGTCAAATATGGCAGGATAAGATACAATGATAATATTTTATCATCTAGAACAAACTATTGAAAGTTTATGGACATACACTTGTTCAAGAAAGTGAGAAACAATTCCTGTCAAAGGGAAGAGGGAACAGATGTTGTACCTGCCACTAGTAAACTAAGAGCAGAACTTAAAGGATCATTAGGCCACAAGATACTCAGAAGACGTTCACCACCTCCTCGCACCCATGTACCTAATCCAAGGCTGCCAACAGGCTGTTGAAGAAGAGGGAAATTCCCAGAAGAGTATCTCAAGTGCCTGCAAATTTCTGATTTTGAAGAAAAAACCTAAATCATAAACTAAGTTCTGAACTACAAATGAAGTAAAAGGGAATAAATAGTGGTGAGCTAAGGCGTACGTTTTAAAATTCCAGAAAGGCAAACAACATGTAGCAACAGTGGATGGGTCCCATCTTGCGGCACGTGGATGATTGGCACAGTAGATATCTTATTCTGCAGAATTCTTTTCGCGACGACTTCCAGAGACTCGTCCGGATCAGCCTGCAGAACATAAAAACTAGATAAAACCAAAAACATATATATATATATATATATATATATATATATATATATATATATATATACAACCTGTCTACATAAATTGGAGATTAAATCAATCCTATAAATGTCCCAATCGTTCTATGCACGATCATGACTTACATTATTACGCTTGAATGCAGATGAAAAGTATTAACCTATCAACGAATTGCATCACACATCTTCGCAGACAAAATATAATGTTATAAAAGACACACATAAGGAACTTATTTGCCCCATGTTAGATCAAGTGCTTCATGTTCAGAAAAAGTTTAACTTCCAACCTATTTCTAGTGATGAACTACAGGAAACATATCGACTTGGTGAAGAAAACAACAACACATCCGGTTAAATCCTTATGTAGAGTCTAGGGGAAAATGCCTACTTGAATCAAATGCCTCCACGATTCCTGTGTTGCAGGCCCATCATGCTCCCGGTTAAGTTGATACTTTCCTTCCTTCCAGGCCGAAATTGTGTGCATTTCCAGCTCTTCATTTGTCAGCATTGATCCGTTATCATGCAACTGCAGCGTAAGAAAATAATCACCAAATATTAGTCATGCTGAAAGAACTTTTATACATTTGAAAAGTTAATTCCTTTTTTTTAAGAAAACAAACTACCATGGAAGAGCCTCTTAACATAAAGAAATTGGCCTTGAACTACAGAATAAGAATGTCAGATTTTTCTTCCATGTCTATATTATTAGATGGATCCCTCTTCACAATGCCTTCAAGTCCGAAAATGGTCTAGTGGGATTTGAACAGAAATCCAGTCACACGGGCTCCTTTTTTGTCTTCAAAATATTGACTTAAATTTGAGGAAAGTGACATGACGTGAAGCAAGAGAGTATATTGAAGCCATGAATTAAGCAAACCTACTGAATTCTAATTTAGAAAATCACTATAATCGAAAATGTCTCTAATTGAGGATGGGGGATTATGCTGCTTGCTGTAAAAACGGGAATCCTGGACTAGCAAAGACAATGTTAAGAACCTGAGATGTGTCAGCTCAATTCTCGCCTGCCAAGATGTCCAACAGTCGTGATAACACACATAAGTAACACTACTGACTCTTGAAACCCAAGCTGTGTCCGAGTCTTTACTCACTACCCAATTGCACTCCCATTACCAAATTAAACTGTTTTCACTTTTTTTATTTTCTACACCAAATTTTTTTGCTAATCACCAACAATTACAAAGACAAAAAAATTTAAAGCAATTTGAAACTCAATCACAATGAGATAAATCATCTATTGACAATGTGGTAGATAATTTTATCTAAACACAAAAAGAATACAATAGATGTAATAATGACGATGGATATACATACCTCCTTTAGGATCAAGATGAAGTCAGCGGCAGAGAGCATTCCACAGAATTGTCCATTGTGATCATCTCGAATAGGAACAACAGCAAGTTTCTGAAAAGGATAGTCAGCAAGTTTCTGAAATAACTACTTATACAGACAATACAACGTAACATGAATATCAATTGCCAAACCATAGATATAATAGCTCAAGCTAATCTGGAAAAAAAATTGTAGTCCGTTCTGTTACCCCGGAACGGTGTGTAAACTTCCCGTTAGCAAGTTCGTAAGTAAAGATCGAGCAGTTTCTAAAGGAGGGCGCTTTTAATCATTTCTAAGTTTATCCTATAATATCTATCAGATAAGTACATTCCTTATTTAGTTATAAAGCAATTTATCAAGGGCATTGTAAGATATGCATGTGGTACTTTTCCCGAACATTTCTAAGAGGGATATCTAATATGCTATCTGACAAGTGCAAAAAATAAATAAATAAATATACTCCTATAAGTTATTGGCTTCATTCTATATCTTCCAAAATTTTGATGTAATGGTCACACACCTAGCTTGATACTGATATGGTTGAAATTCCAGTGTGGTTGCTTAGGAATAACTTGGATGGGATAGGAAATAACTTGAAAAGGAAACATCTGTACCTGTTCGTGCATTATATGGAATGCTTGTTTCACTGGCAACTTAACATCCAATACGATGACCTGTAATTTTCATCAATCGTATAAATAAAGGAACAAACCTGCAACAATATGAGTGAACAGAACCACTAAAAGACGCTAAAAAGTAGTGGAATAGTATGCGAACCTTGCCTGACTCAGGAAGCAAATCATATGCTGTATACTTTGACAATAGCAAGGTAACGTTACGACGGAGAGTGTCTACCCAATTGTCGTGTATACCAGCTGCTAACGGGATCTGTTTGTAAAATATATATAAAATTCACCTTACATGAAGAAAAATCAAACAACAACAATATATCATTGAGAAAAGAAAACAAACTAGGTTAATAAGTAAGTAACTAACATTGTTGTGGCCATTATCCACATCCATGTTTGAATTAGAAGAACTAGAAGGGTCTGGGAGCAAAATAGGATGAGATTCAAGTGTAGGCTCCTTTACAAGTATAATATTATTAGCCACTCCACTTTCATCAGTAATATACGGCTTGTGCTGATCGACCCGCCATACACCGTCAACCAAGAATTTGTACTGCAAAAGGGGGAAATTACATAATATTATTAGCGTAAATAACCCAAGATGAAAGAGTTATTACTTGATGAAAAGAGTTATTAAAAAAGTGAAACTTAAAAACCTGATAATAACCAGGATCGAGATTGTAAATTGCTTGGAAAACGGTAGAGGATCCCTCCACAGATGTCATAGGGAGGTGTTTAGTCCACCTAATGATCAAACAAACTTAACAAAATCAGAATTAAAAAATCATTAAACAAGAAGTCAAGAATTGAAACAGCAAATGATGAATTATTACCGACCCTGTAAATGAAGCGCTTAGGAAGACCTGGTTACCACCATAGGGCCATGCAAACCTCGTAGCAACCATGGAAATGTACTAGTTCTAAAGATTTACCCTAAACTAATAAAGGGAACCTGTTAGTAAGTAAGCATCAAACCCTAATTTTCCAGGGACAAAAATTAAAACCGTGAGAGAGTTGGAGAAGAAAACCCTGCCTGCCTGCCTGCCTGGTTGAGTATTTTCGTTTTTGTTTTTGAATTAGTACTAGGAGTGAAGAAGAAATGAGAATTGGGGGAAGGAGAATATATTATAATTATTATTATTAACCTCAACAACTAGTTGAATTTGGATGATAATAGATAGTACTAGAGAGAGCTAAGCTATCTAAAAGGGACTTTCCCCTTCCAATTCATAAACAAAAAAAGAAGAAGAACAAGAAGGAGACTTCCCTCCCTCCCTCCGATTACAGACAACCACCTTATTCGACACAACACAAACGACGAACGGACGGACGGACGGACAATCAAACCCCTCTCTCTCTCTATCTCTCTCTCTCTCTAAAATTCTCTATGTATACGGTGGTAGGTTAGGCGTAAAATACAAAGGCCATCATCTTATACTATCTTGTATCTAGAATTCTAAATGTATGTATACCGTATTTTGTACCCAAAGTGAATTAATTGATTATACAAAGTCTAATTTCACTTTGTTGTCTCCGCCCCTTTCTATTTAGTACTAGTATTACAGCAGCGCAAGGGGCTAGATTAGATAGAGAGAGCCACGCACTCTCACTCTCTACTCCAAGTCCAAATTTCACCATCCAATTTCTTAATACAACCCAACTCAATCTCCAAAAAAAAGTTCCCCCCCAAAAAAAAGACTCAATGTTAAATATTACGTATTTTCTTTTCCCTAAACAAGAATCGTTTTGGTCTCCTCGCTGCTCAGACTTAAAATAAATTGTGATGCACCTTTTAAGAAGGTAGAAACAAAAGGTGTCAGCTATATGTTGAAATAGCAAAGGAGAGTTTGTAATGGTTGTTGTGAGGCTTCAACGACAATGGAGGTTGGAGTTATGGGAAGACAGTTGGTTGTATATATGGCAAAACAAAATCCTAAATCTGGATGCATCATTGAAGGAGATACCTTAACTATTATAAAAGCTTGCTCGGATCACCCGGATAACGCACGTTGGAGAATTCGAACTGTTATTACTGATATTCAAGATGATTCGACGGAACCTCAAAAAGTGGAATTCAAGTATTGTCCTCGAGAAGCAAATAATGTCGCTCATTCATTAGCGAAATTCACTCTTAAGCTTAAATTAAATCAAACTATGGAAACGTATGAGACTCTGATTTGCATTGTAAGCTTGTTAGCGGTAGATTTAGTCAACATTAATTGTTGCTCAAGTAGCTAATAAATAAGGCAATGGTCTCAATTCATCAAAAACGAAAAAACTTACCGATAATTTCACTCTCTTTCCATTTCTTTCTCTTCTTCTCTCTCTAGATCATAAACATCTAAGTCATAGTTTCACTGTTATTTTGTTCACTCTTTCTCTACTTTTACCATTAAAACACGAGCTTTGAATAATGAACACGAGATCTATTACGATGTTGAGGGCAAAAAAGATGATGTTGTTGGTGATGAGAATGCAAGATCTAGTTCTGATCTAACTATGAAACTGATCTTGAACGTCATACTTGCACTTGGAGTTGAGATATGTGTTTAAACACATCATTTAGTCACACATGATGATGAATTTAAGGTTGCAACATAGTTGCAATTGGGTTTAACGTGCTTACATCATGATTGCATCTTGTAATTTGGTTGCAACGAAATTACGACAAGATTACCACATGATTGCATCTTGCAATTGTGTTAGTTGCAATCGTTAAGGTACTCAGAGCAATATTTTAGAAAGTATTTGGGTCTCCGACCGAAAAAACTTCCGCGGGTTTAACTAAAAATATAAAAATAGAGCTTGTGTATTTTATACTCCATACTTGGGCAATCTCTAGTGTGGCCCTTGTAGTCACCTATACAGCTGAATGCAATCGGCAACTATCAAAACAAAAGGGTTGTGGAAGTCAAAAGAAGAAATTGTATATTCAGAAGTACGATGTAGAATATTCGTTCTGCTTTGTTTGATTGACGGTCATCATTCATTGCTATAGTACGATAATTTATATTTCTCCACATTCACTAAAATTAACTTGTCCTTCACTACTATAATACAACAATTTATATTTCTCTAGATTCACTAAAATTAACTTACTTAACAAGTAATAACAATGTTCAAAAATAGCATAAAATTCTCACATCCATACACTTGTTTGGGTATTAACATTACTTACTTGACGATTAAATTTACGTTGAGATTATAGTTGATATATGATTCTTTAGTTATACATACATTAATATGCACATAAAGCAAGTTCATAAAATTTTTTTTTTTTTTTTTTTTGATGAGATAGCAAGTTCATAAAATTGAAATAAGAAAGTAAATTTAAGTGGATATTGGTAATATTGTTAACTTATATCTTCCTTTCATATGCATGGATGTGTTAAATTACTAATTTATTTTGTTTCAGATTTAAAGTTTTTTTTTTGGATTTTTTCAGATTTAAAGTTAAATATAACCTCACTAGATCTTTTTGTCTACGTGCAGGAAGATCTGATTTGACAATAGAGTGGTTGTTTTGTTTGATCGGTGATGCATGGAATCCGTAAAAAGAAATTTTACACATTCCCTTTTACAATAGCCATTCTATGGTCCACCACCCTTTGGTGTAACGGTTGGACACCCCTCTTAAGACCATGAGGTCGTGGGATCGAGTCTCGGTGGAAGCAGTTGCCATCAAGATTTATCCTATGTAATGTAGGCTATGAATAATGTAATAATTTGTCGGGCTTTAGGCCTCTTCGTTGTCGGGCTTTAGGCCTCTTTCAGTCTCAGTTTAAAGTAGGCGGTTATCGTGCTCATTACATCTCTATGATGCATCAATGCCTTGTAACGACTAACGTAAACCGTAGTCGAATTCTCAAAAAAAAAAAAAAAATAGCCATTCTATGGTTTAGAAAAGTTGGTATTGGACTTGGTGGTTAACGTGGTATTGGTCACGGCGAAAATTTTTTTTGTTGAGTAACAGGGAAATGGTATTGGTCGCCTTTTTTTTTTACGGTCTCTGACTCAACCAAACGTTAAAAAGACGCAAGGGGGTGGTGGTCAGGTGTGACTTATTTCTTCTTATTTTCTGAAGAGAGAAAGAGAGAATAGAGAGATTTCTGTAGCGCCTCTCCTCCCGCACATCTCCGTTCACATTATCGGTGCTCATTTTCTCTCTCTAACGCTCTTTCTCTCTCTCTCTCTATATATTTGTATCACTCTCGAGCGAGCGGGAGCAGATCCGGCAGGTTTTCGTTCGAATTCAAAGTTTTCTTAGTTGGTGCGGCTGATTGTCTGGTTAGTTTTTGTCTTAAATTCATTGATCTGTTTTCTTATCTTCTTGTTCTCTTGTTTTGATCTGTCTGTATGATTTACTAGGTAGGGAGTATTTGTATTTTTGTAATCCTTCTTTCTCTTTTGTCTCTGAAAAGAAGAAGGAATTCATTGATCTGATGACATGTTGTTGTATAATGTATGTGATTTTGAGTGAAATTCCTCTATTATTCTTTGATTATTAGGTCATCGTATGTGTACATTCGAATCAGTATTCTTTTGTTTGTGCATCTGGTGGTTAATTATTACTGCAATACACGACGATTTCTCTAGGGTTTTTCTTGATTCCCACACTTTTCAACCTCTGGTAGTAAAATCTTTCCCTTGATTCTCCTCTAACATGCTTACTTATTCAATTTGAACCCACTATTTGAAGAAATTGAAAAAAATTTCTCCAAAAAGGTGACATCTTTCTCTGTAAAGTTAGGAGGCCAATTTTGGTGTTTGCCTTGTAAAATTAGGCATATCTTCTGGTTTTGTTTCATTTTGTTAAACTGTGAACAACATACATGCAAGTAAGACTTTGTGTTTGTTCTGGTAAATTGTTCTTAACATTATTAGAGCAAATTTCTCCTTTGCTTGTAGAATGATATACAACCGCTCTCTTTCTTTTTTTGTTCTTAGTAGTTCTTCTATGAATTTCTTTTTCTTTACCTATAATGCTCTAGACAGAAAAGTATTTTAATTTTTTGAATTATCTACCTTTCAGTGTTTCCTTGAATCGGTTTATAGTAATCAAAATGGAGATATTTGCAAGGCAATCCATTTGCTTGGAGCAGACCTCCATGAAAAATCACATGGGTTGTGAACGTGACATGGGGGAAATAGAACATGCAGTTATCAAAAGACCAGCGCCAGGACCTAGAAACGTCATCTGTCCAAAACCACGACGTGTTACTAGGACTCCATGTACTGTTGACAGCCTTGAAAAAATATCTACGCCTAAAAGGTACGAGTCTTGTCTCTTTTGTTCAAGGGTTAAAATCGCTTCTATATATTTGCCAAACACTGCATATTTTATGTTGTTTAGACGTTAAAAATATGTGAATGAAACTGTCAGAGTTTCGACTTCAATAATGCTTAAACGAAAGACAAATAGAATTCACCAGACACTATGTTGTTTTACGTTTCGTTAATAATCTAGGTATCCATCTCTTTCCAGAAAAGAAGTTCTTGATTATGGCGGAGGACTCTTTTGTCATGCAACTCTTTATTGTTAGTTGGTTCATTTACATTTTTTCCCTCTTTTTTGCTATAATTGTGGGCTGGGTAAATTAGAACTTCAATTAATTGGTTTCTATGTTTTATCTTGATCACAGCGACTTGCCTGCTCTTCGGAAGGAACCTTCTCTTGACATCTTGAGGATATTTTTGAGCAAGGTATTGCTTTCTTTTTGACAGTGATTTTATGAGTTGGCTTGAAATGTATGATAATTTTTCTTATTTCTATATTAGGATGACGTAGAAGATGATGGAGATGGGCAAACGGGCTCCATTTTTGGTTCACCACCAGTACGTTCAGATAACCCACTAGTTAATGACGTACAATTTGTTCATCAAACATCAATACTTGCTCCTCCTACCTTGAGAAATTCTTCCTATATTGCCGTGGGTTCTTCTGAGAGGGTAGCCAGAGTTCCATCTCGTGGGAAATCTTCATTTGGAGGGAAGCCTTTGGTGAGAGTAGAGGGTTTCAGTTGTGGAAGTCCCGAGTCTAGCTGCATAGTTGCTTCCCCTGCCTGATTCGTTTAATTGATGCGTCTGACATCTGATGTGGAGAAGAGTTTTTTTTTTCATCTGTATAAAGTTGAAGCTCTCTAGGATGTCGTCAGCTGGTCCATTCTGGTCAGTCATTCAAGTTTAGTCGATTTCTGCTGTGAATACTGAATCTGAAATTGAAGTCATGTTAGTGGGAGAGAGAGTAAGGGCAGCAGACTCTCTAAATGGGATGTAAAAAATGTGTATATAGATAGCAAGCATTGTAAAAAGAAGTTTTAGTTGTTTGCCTAGAATGAGAACTCATATCGTGGCAGCTTTCAATTGTTTCTTTCAGTGTTCTTTGTCCTTGTTTTAAGTCATATCTATCTATATCCCACGCTGATATCTCTAAATCTCTAAAGACTTAAAATGCTAATTCAGTCAGCATTTCCAAATATAATCTTGCTTTTGGAACTGTTAGTCTTATAACTGTATTTCAGTATTTTTATGATTAAATCATCCTGAAACATTAGTTACTACTAACATTTTTATTTAAGCAGTATAAACCTTTGGAGATTTTTGCCATTCCCATTACTTTTTTTTTTTTTTTTTTTTTTCTGTTGAAAGTTTTTTTTTTTTTTTTTTGTTGATAGCCATTCCCATAACTTGATATATTATTGTTTAGTTTGGTCATAAGTATTATTTGTTAATATTAAATTGATGATTACATAAATAGAATCGTACTAGTACAACATAATGTTATTTTTGTTAACTAGTCTGTATTATATTTCATCAAAAAAACTAGTCTGTAGACTCAGTATTATTATAATCGGTTAGTGTGAAAAACGAACACCCATGCCATGATTCAGTAGTTTAACCTAGACGGGTAGTTCGTGGGGCGCACACACTGACGAGTGAGTGACGACTTCTGTTGCCTTTCTCTCTCTAGTCTCTACCATATTTCAGGTCAGGCAGGGTCTTGTTCATTCCCAATTCCCATTATATCGGTGGTGTGTTCAACTGGAGGATGGATAGTCAGTAAATAAAGAGGATGAGCTTTCAAGATCTTGAACATGGAGGAGGAGGAGGAGGGAGATCCTCATCTTCTTCTTCTTCTTCAATTGGCCGAAATTCTTCTCCCTCCCAAGCCGTGTCTGCCGGAATTTTCCAAATCAACACCGCTGTTGCTACTTTCCGAAGACTCGTTGACGCCATCGGAACCGTCAAAGACACTCCCGATCATCGTCACAAACTGTCAGTAGTTCATGACCTCTCTTCTTCCATCTCCATTCTAGATAGATAGATAGATAGATAGATAGATAGATAGATAGTTTTCCTTCATTTCTTACTATTCTTTTTTTTTTTTTTCTCACAATTATATATTATAGACTAACCTCGAGACAAAGGATTGCGCAGTTGGTGAAAGAAACTTCCTCTAAACTTAAAGCTCTGAGTGATTCCGATCGTGCTGTCGACGTCAATGTAATTATCATCATCTTCCTTTTAAATTTTACACTTTCACTAAGGAGTACTAATTTATAGTCTGGTTGTTCATAGTTTACTGCATTTTCTTTCAATGCTGAGACCTAAAAGATCTAATTTGGGTTACTATAATGTTCTATACAAGAAATGTTCTAATCGTCTCTCTGATTTAGACATTGGGGTTAAATGACAAATATGTTTGTTTTCTCTTGTCTGATGCAGCCAAGTAAGAAAATAGAAGATGCCAAGCTTGCCAGGGATTTCCAAGCTACCTTGCAAGATTATCAGAAAGTCCAACAACTTGCTGCTGAGCGCGAGTCAACTTATACACCTTCTGGTCATCCCAAGGTGTCGGCGTCGTCAAGGTATTCATTCATGCATACATTCTGTCAAAAATTCCCAATTTTTTTACATCATAAAATTCCCCTAATCAATTGTTGTTATTGTCACGTCTATGAAAAATAGCTCAAATCAAGATGAATCTCGTCTTGATCAAGAAATAAGTCAGCCTTTTCTTGGAGAACAGAGAAGGTAATTTGTTTCATCTTTATATGCTGATGCTAATCTTCTCTGATTGTTGATGTGCTCCTTGTAGTTATATGTTTCTATGTTATTCTTACCTTTTCTCTAATCTTTAAAATACTAGAGTTTAGGAAATGTTAGTATTTTACATTAATGAGAACAGAACAATTCACTCAGTGTTTGCGATTTACATGCATCTTACCACCTCCTTAAGCTTGTCAAGCTCTTGCATTGTGACTTTAAAATGAGTCGATCTGTATATCATTTATACCGGAATATAAGAAAATCGAAGTTTCAGCTATCCTATTGATAAACATCGTAGCTACCCTTTTACTTTTGACTGAGAAAATAAAGAAAAGTAGAACGCAAATACATGGGATCACGGGTAACCATGGGGTGGGAACTCTCTAATAATCCCTACTGCCATTTTCGCATTATGAAACTTAGATCAAACTTTTTTAATGGCTCTCTTTGCAGACTAGAGGTAGTAATGCTTGGGAATGAGGTAACTTTCAACGAAGCCATAATAGAGGAAAGGGAGCAAGGTATAAGAGACATTCAAGAACAAATTGGCCAGACAAATGAGATTTTCAGAGACCTGGCTGTTCTAGTGCATGGTCAAGGAGTAGTGATAGGTGAGATCCTAAAGGAGGTCCCAGTTGGAAATTTTCTTGTTAGTGTTATTCTTCTTCTTGCTCTTATGAATTTCATTTTTTTGTTTGCAGATGACATTTCATCCAATCTTGAGTCTTCTTCTGCGGTAGCAGCACACGCTAAAACACAACTCTCCAAGGCCCATAAAAGCGTAAAGTCTAGATCTTCATGGGTAAGTTTGATAGTATGTTTTCGTTTCCTGCTTGTTCGCTGCTTTCTTTTCTTCCGTACTATGATCTATTTTTCTCAATGTGACTCTGTGTTTTTTTCAACAGTGCTGGTGGGTGCTAGTAATATTTGTAGTGGTGGCAGTCATTGTTCTTGTTTACCTTATCCTATAGAGGGTGCTGACGAAATCGGCTTTCAATCTTAATTGGTTGAGTTTGAGTTTACCAAATAATGTGTATTCTATTTTTAACCTTTTGTTCTTCCCCAATCACCAAGGGGATGAACTTGTAACATATAATAGTATTACAGATTTTGTGTGTATTATGATATCAAAGAGGGCAATTTGGGAGAATCTTCAAACATTTATTCCCATAATTTGGCTTCTTAATTGTGAAACCAAGTAAGAGATGAACCTATTTGATAGTTGATTGATTATTTAATATCATTGTGCTCCTTAACAAATGATTGCTTCAATATTTGACAAATTTCATTGCCTAGCAAAGGGAGAAAATCAAGTTGCCATGTGGTAAGTTGAAGTTGTGCTAATTAATTTCGCCGTCTCTCGGCCTCAGCTGAGGGGTCTGATTGGATCTTTTTTCCTGTACTGGACTTATACATGATACAACACGAAAGACTTTTGGGTCATTCTATATTAAAAAACATACTCGTCTTAAGACATTTGAGAGTTAGCTTCATAAGTACTATATCCTTTTTTCAACAAAAAAAAAAAAAGTACTATATCCTACCAAGAGCAAGATTCCTCAGTCCCACATCAATTTCAGAAGGCTGTGATCAAGTTGGAAAGAAAAAGAGAGAATACCAAAAGAGATGTATCTTCCATTATTTGGTCTTTCTAAATCAGTTTCGTGACATTGTTAAGTTTATATCTAATTAGTTCTACAAAATTACTACTATTAAAATCTTGCCATCCAGTTCTTGAATTTGTGACACGTACACGCCTCAGTTTATCATCTAGACATTAGACATAAGAGCAGCCGGGCATAAAATAAAATGGGAGGGAATACCTACTTTCTTTAATACGTAATTTCATAATTAATTTTGCCCATAAATTCATGATTATTTTTTGTCTTTTGAGACAAGTAAAACTCTATTTCAACAAAAAAAAAAAAAAAAAAAAGACAAGTAAAACTCTTCTTAAGAAAAGGAGGGAAATCCAAAAAAACCCTAAACCCCACTAACGAGGAGGGTTTGATAGTTCTTCTTCAAGAAAGAGAAACATATATGAAAGTGAAGAAGAAGAAGAAGATATATTGAAAAGGGTGGTATTTCTCTTCTTCAGTCAGTCAGGGGAAAGCTTTTGGGAAGAGATCTAGGGGTGAAAGATATGGCGAGGTTTCTCAAAAATGCTTCTATTCTGAAACGATCCCTTGTATCATCAGAGGTTCTTTTTCTTCCCCTCTCATTTAAACAAAATAATTTTGTTTTCATCATTTCTCTTACTTAAAAAACTTTCAACTATGAAATACCCATTTTAAATTTGTTCATGTTTAGGTTATTGGGACTGGTTATAGACAAGGTCTGCTAACAACATCTTCTTCATCATCATCATCATCTCTCCAAATTTGCTACTTCTCTTCCAAAGGTGCTTCATTTTTCCCCTACCCCAACTTGTTGTTCTACTTCATTTACTTTAAAACTTCCAAAACTTTAGATTAAAACTACTAGTAATACTTTATGTGTTTATGTGCTAGTACTCTAATACCCCCATGTTAACTAAGGATAACTAAATGATACATCCACATTTTATCTCTCTCTCTCTCTCTCTCTCTCTCTCTATCTTTAGGGAAAAGGAAGTCCAAGTCAGACGGGAGTGAATCCGGTGAAGATAATTTGTCCAAGAAAGATATCGCCTTGCAACAAGCCCTCGATCAAATTACTACCTCATTCGGGAAAGGAGCTATTATGTGGCTTGGTCGGACAGTTTCTCCTAGGTTTGTACCTGTCGTGTCTACAGGTTCATTTGCCTTAGACATGGCATTAGGTATCGGCGGACTTCCAAAGGTAAATCCAAGCTCCTATCATACAATCAGACACCCGCCCGCCCCACACATGTCAGAACTGAGACATTATATTCAGCTACATTAATGAATGGTTTTTACAAACTGTACATCATAAATTCTTATAGTCTTTTGTGCTCGTATTATATCCACTACTCCACGGGAATTATGTGTAGTTACTTGTCAAATTCTTTTTTCTTAGGGACGTGTTGTGGAGATATATGGACCAGAGGCTTCAGGAAAAACAACTCTTGCTCTTCATATAATTGCTGAATCACAGAAAAACGGAGGTTTGCACATGTCACAGAACTTAATTAATAATATGAAAAATCAGGAACTAGCCATTCATACGAGTTTAGTTGTTTTTCAGCTACAATACACTCTTGCCCACATCTCTTTAGTACATACTGTTTAGTATCTTAACTACTGATAGTAGTTTTTTTTTCTCTATTTATCCGAAAAAATGTTTTTCAAGTTTTCCTTCCTTTTGCTAACCTCTTGCTAATTAACATTGATGTGCCTTCGTGTAGGTTACTGTGTTTTTGTTGATGCGGAGCATGCACTTGATCCAGCACTAGCTGAAGCAATCGGCGTTGATACTAAAAACTTGCTTCTCTCACAACCAGATACTGGTGAACAAGCTCTGAGTCTTGTTGACACCTTAATTAGGAGTGGTTCTGTTAATGTTGTTGTTGTTGACAGTGTATGTAATTTTTTCAAAAATTCTGAAAGAATAAATGCTTGTCTCGTTGCTTCCTCTCAAGCCTTAGCTAATGTCTTTATAACGAACATTCTTGTTTCACAAAACAATATGATAGGATACATTTCACTGGAAACCATTGAATTCAGTGCTAAATGTTCAAATTAAGTTTACCAGATCCCTCAACCATGTCGGTCTTTGTGTATTGATTTTCCATTTCAATCTGCAGGTAGCAGCCCTTGTGCCTAAAGGTGAACTTGACGGTGAAATGGGGGATGCACATATGGCCATGCAAGCAAGACTAATGAGCCAAGCACTTCGGAAGTTGAGCCATTCTTTAGCTCTCTCACAGACGATTCTGATATTCATAAATCAAGTAAGAAATCCTTGTAGTTATATCCATAATATTTAGAAGCAAACACAGAAAATTATCATTGTTCTTGTAACTTTAAAAGGCCTTCAAACATTTGGGGTTCTTTGCTGTTAAATTTCTACTCCATTTGAACACAACTTGGCAAGGATTACAGATATAAGACACATCCTCGGCAAGTGATTCTTTTATATTCTCTTCCATCCCAAAATTAACATTTTGAGGCCAAAGAAAAACTTAGTAATTCCTATCTTTTACTGAAAATGTACACTCATTCTGTACACTTAACATATGTCTCTCTCTTTCAGGTTAGGTCAAAACTGTCCACTTTTGGAGGATTTGGTGGCCCCCAAGAAGTTACCTCAGGGGGTAACGCCTTGAAGTTCTACTCATCTGTCCGCCTAAATATCAAAAGAATTGGACTTGTGAAAAAGGGTGAAGAGGTACTAATTATCTATTATGCAAATACATAACTAACAGCCACATTAGTTTTTATTTACACGTTGGCATGACTCAAGACCTCATCACGCAAACTCAGACCTTCCCCATAGGAAGGGGACTACCTATTGAACCAACCAATGTTTTGTGTTGCTTTCAAATCTCCAGAATTACACTTAGATGTTAGAGTTAACTTTCAAGTTGACGGAACCCATATTGTTTCGGTCCAGCAGATGAAGATCCTCTCAACTAAAAATGTAATTTATATCAGTAGTCAGTCTTAGAATGTAATATATGCTAATGGGTGCATCAGTGAATGAAAATTGATAACTATTGCTAACATGCGTTTCATTTCTCTTTTTAAAGACCATCGGAAGCCAAGTACTCGTGAAAGTAGTGAAAAATAAGCATGCTCCACCATTCAAGACTGCACAGTTCGAGCTTGAATTTGGAAAGGGGATATGCCGTGAATCGGAGCTTGTAGAGTTGGGTTGTAAACACAAGTTTGTCACAAAGCTGGGAGGTGCATTCTATAGCTTTAACGAACAAAGCTTTCGTGGGAAGGATGCACTTAAAAAATATTTAGCTCAGAATTTGGAAATACGAGAAGAGCTTTTGTTGAAGCTACGGGAAAAGATAATGCACACTGAGGCTGACAAGGCGAGGGAATCAGAAGCAGAAACAGGGGAGATTCTATCAGAAGAGACTCTCTCGCCTGACGCAACTGATGAAGAAGCAACTACTGCAGCTGAGGCTTAAAAGATGTGATGTTATCTAGAGTTGGGCTTGGGTTGCGTCAGCTGAAAGAAGCCTGCTGTTGAGACAGTCCAGTGTCTGCTCGTCAATTAGGAAACAAAGTTGGAGCAGAGATGTCTAGTGCCTTCTTAAGCTGCAAGCTCTTTTACACTGATTCATATATATGTAGGGATGGTAGATAAATTTTGCATATTCTTTGTTAAAGTTCCCTATCCTTGGGATGAGTTAGAAATGGTAGTCCTGTATTTGATTTTCGACATCTTTTTTCGAAGATGTTTCTTATCTGTTTGAGACATTGAACTTGAATCCTAAATTATAATGTCAACATCTTTCTAAACAAGTGTTTCTCTCTCACTGTAACTAATAAAGAAGTAGAAGCAGAAGCAGTTATATTTTACAACAAATTCACCTTCACAAAAATCAGCTTGTTCCAGTTAAGTACCATACTAAGTTTCAGTCACCAGGACTCCTAACTTCCACTCTTTCATTTCCGACTAGGCTCTAAGAAATTACACCATTTTTTTTTCATGAATCCTCTTCAGTGCAGTTCAATCACATCTATTAATCTTCTCTTTTGAGCTATGTTCTGTTCCAAACTCAGTAGCTAATGCATGAATATCAGGAGTCATCTCCCAATTGCCATTCTGACTTAAGTTGGTATGCCTTGGTTGTGTCCCACATCTCTCCATACTGCTCATACTCGAAATCTGACTCTGTACATCTTCTATGTCCTCCACCCCAATGGCTTGCCGTTTCCCACCCGTTTCGATATCAAAGTTTGTCTTGGTTATCACTGCGCTACTGACACGACCTTTAGACAGTGAGGTCGTGAAGCCAGAAAGTGAGATCTCCTTCACTTTTGCTCGGAAATTGATCCTGGAAGGTGGTATCTTGGAGAAGAAGATCTCGGCAATGTTTCGGAAACATCCACGGTTATGTGGGTTCATTTTCCCATCATAACGATAACGAAAATTCTCATATGTAGTCTGCAAGAATGATTGTGTGATTAAAGGAAACACAATATAGAAAAACGAAAAGAAAATGATCGATCATATACCTGGTTGGTGCAGATTAAGTATAAGTGGAAAGATGTAAGCCCTCCAACAAACCAAGCCGCTATGAATGTGTATACTATAAGAATGCCTGATACGGGCGATTTTGCAAGAGCTCTCCAGAGGTTGCAGTGGTGTCCGACCATTATTCTCCTGACGTTTACCCAGCAGAAGGCGAAAACATAACAGCACATAATGGTTGTGGAAGACACAAACATAAAAAAGAAACGGTAATTCCTCTGCATCAAGACAACAATTCTGTAATGGTGAACTCCGTTAAAAGGGTAGATCAATCATAACATCGAAGTTATCATCACTACACAGGCAGATCATCTTAATTGGTCATATTAGTAGAGAAGGGGATGGAACATACCTTTCCAATGCATTGGCCAACCCAAGGACAATGGTGATCAAATCTCTCGACGCAGTTATTGCAGATAGAGCAGTGAGAACACCTTGGTGGACGATACAGCATACATGTTTGACAATACTTAACTTTCACAATCATTCCGTTGACGAGAACATCTTTTGTAGCCGGTATACTCAAAGAAACACTGCGGTTACCACCCCAATTCAACGATGAACCACTCTCATCTTCTGGTTCCGGCGGGTAAAGGTTCCTTGGAATAATGCCTGGATCTCTTCCGGAAGTAAGGAAGAGAAGAGTGACAATCTGCACACACACACACATGCACACAGTGAGATCGTTCTGCAACTCATTTTTAAGGCTAAAAGAGAAGGGAGAAAAAAAGAGTAAGATAAGTTGATGAGTAAACTGACATATAGTGAAAAGACGGGAGGAATAGCTACAATGAGATTGGCGAGAGGGTGGGGAAAGTGGTTAATGAGGCGTTGAGAAACAAAAGTGGAAAAGAGAATAACTGGGATGACAATAAGACACATTGTAAGTATCAACGATCTGACGTCTGGACCAAATACAAGTCTGCCTCCAAAGAAGAATCTCTGCAACAAGTTTCAAAGTATATTTAAGGCGTCGTTAGAAATTGAAGGTGGGTGCTTGTTATACAACAAAAACAGGAGTATAACAAAGATGTAGTACTAGTTACGTACATTTCTTCCTTTCCAGACATGGTAAACTCTGCTTGAGGTTTCATATGATACCCGATTATTATTGGAGTCAGAGACGATTTGAGGTGGTGGTGGTGGTGGTGTCATCTTCTTCTGGTTTGGGATTTAGATTTAGTGTGTGGAGAATGCATTGACAACCCTCCTTATCCCTCCTCTAGGTAGGTAGGTAGGTAGGTTACCTGCAAATTAAAAAAAAAAAAAAAAGAGAAGAAGAATATATATACCCATCAATTAAATCCCCTTCCAAGTGGAGGAAAAGGCAGTTTCAAACAACAGGTATGTGTGTATGTATATTAGAGAGAAAAAGAGAGAGAGAGAGAGAGGATCGATTACCTTACCATCAAGAGAGGGAGGGAGGGAGGGAGGGAAAAAGAAACAAGTGAAAGCAGGGCCTATGAATTATGGAAAGGTGGTGGTGGTGATGGTGGGAGAGAAGAAAGGCGGAGAGATGAAAACCCCTTCCAATTAGGGAGGAGGGGTCGAGGAAGAGCTCTTCTGACTCTCTCTCTCTCTCTCTCTCTGTCTCTGGTTGCTGAAGAAGAACAAAGAAACAGATCGGGTTGGGTGAGATAGAAATGGGTTCAGGAGGAGAAGGGAAATTACAGAGGAGGAGGAGGAGGAGGGAGAGAGGTTCCTCCTCCTTCCGTCCGTCCGTGTGTGTATTTGGAGAGAGGTTTTTCTTCCGCCCGCCCGCCCGCGGGAGCCAACAGAAATTTGTAACAAAAACATCTATCTTGCTTGTCTGTCTGTCTCTCTGTCTAAATTCCCTCCCGCCTTTACTGCTTTCACATACTTAAAAAAAAAATAACTCCCCAACCCTAACTAACTCCGACCCTAACTAACTAACTAACTACTCTCACCAATCCGCCTAAACCCACAAAATAAATACTACATACACTAAGGAAGTTTGGATATGCATCCTTTCCTCATGAACAAAACACTCTACCTATTGGATTTGGGTTTATGTGTCAGAAAGCGAAAACAAAATCGAATAAGGTTTGAAATTAACATTATAACTAAGCCCCCAATCTCTTATATTTTAAATAAATTAGAGGCAACATGAATTATAAGAGAATTCCTAATTTTAGGATTCTTAATATATCATAAAATGTAAATTCCTTTCCCCTTTAATTCAAAAACAAAAATTAGAACTCATACAACAATTAAGGGGAGTTTGAAGATGTTGATTTAATTGTTGTGTCACATGTTAAAAAAAAAATGGGTTTTTCTTAAAAATTCATCACTAACACATGGAATAATTGCAAATATTTTTTCATTAACATATAATTGCAAATATTGGGAAACCATTTCAATGGAATAATTTATAACAGAACAAAATAAAGGTTCTCTCTCTTTTTTTTTTGTTTTGAGAAGTCCTAACTTTTTTATATTTTCAAATTGGTCAACTCGAATCTCAATGTTGGTCAACCCTTCCTCAACAATCAAAAAAGGCGTCAAATTTAGTTCAATCTCTTCTCCTCCCTCCCTCCTTCCTGGGAAGCTAGCTAGGGTTAGGTTTCTTCTTCTTCTTCCTCATTTGCATTATAATACCCTTATCTATCAATCTATCTTTCAAAAGAGAAAAGTCATAATTATATTCGCCCATCTGTTCCCAACCCTTTCTCCGCTGTTTGCAGTTTTATCCAAATATTAAAAAGGTAATCGATCTCTTATCAACTAAATATTCTCTGCAATTTGATAAAGGGGGTGGTGGGTTCTTACTTTCAATCTTCACTTTGTGTATTTGATCCACAAATTCAAACATCTGTTCCCAATTTTGAATGTTTTAAGAAAAAAAAAAAAAAACAGATTTCATATATAGATTAGATAATTGGGGTGGGAGTCCATAAATTTCATTATAATGGATACTTAAACTGATTATAATGATCCCATGTTTGTTACTCTATATCTCCTTAAATTTCAATCGTTGTTGAACTTCTCAGGCATCTATCTATTGTTAGTAGTTGTTTTGCAGTTTTAAGTGAGTTCAGTGGGACACAATCAGTTGGCAGCAGCAGCAGCAGCAGAACAAATAAGATCCATAAACCCATGGGGGAGTGGGTTATAGGTGCCTTCATCAACCTTTTCGGCAGCATTGCTATTAACTTTGGGACAAACCTCTTAAAATTGGGACACAATGAGGTATTTCAGTTAATGTTATCTCACTTTTATTGGAGTAATTTTTCTTTTTATGTTACCTACTAACTAACTAACCCTCATACTTCAACCACTTGCAAATTTCTCAAACAAGTATTTTGCTGTTGTTAACCAAATGTGTATACAATTAGTAATACCATAACCAAACATATAAAAAATAAACATAGTAGTAAATTGAATCATTATTATATGTGAAACGTCTATCTAATAAGCATGCTTGAATGATTTACTACTATTATGTTTCGTTATATTATGAGAAAGTTCATAAAAAAAAAAAAATTTGCTTTTTGGAAGTTATGCGAAAATGGCCATATTGCAAACTTCGGTGTTGTAACATTATTGAATAGACATATGCAATTCCGAATACCGCTTCATGGTCCTCTATTTGTATTATTAGTAACCAATTTGGCCATGTATATCAACTGTAACTACAGTTTTCTCTAGTAAATTTTCTTTTCCATCTCTAGAGATATGTCTTCATTTTATTCAATATAAGACGAATTCATTTTGGTGATAAGACTGTCGTTTCATTGGTTAGTCCCGTCATTCCTGATGTCTTCTTTCTGCAGAAAAGAAGGAGATAGTTTCAGTACTGGGTGGGTTCGCTATCTTGTATCATGTCCATATATTTTTTTATAGCTTTGCAGGTTTACATACTGTAACTAAATTTCTTGCAAATAATAAATATTTTGCTCATTCTTTAATTTTCATGCAGAGAGAAAGACTATCTGTTATTGAGAATGATGGAATAAATGGAAAGCTAAGCTTGAAGCCAATAATCCACTTTCATACTTGGAGAGTTGGTCAGTATTGTTTATTTGTGTGCTTGATTTATGATTTAAAACTGTAAGGCTCTCATTAGGTGGTGAAACTTAGATTTAGATGAGCTCTTTGAGAGAAAACAATGGCTTATCATAATAATATTGAAATCTTGATGTGCAGGTATCTTGTTTTTTGCTCTTGGGAATTGTCTTAACTTTATCTCCTTCGGATATGCTGCTCAGGTAATAGTCACGTTATTTACTTTTTATTTTCTTTTTCCAAATCAGCATGGGAGTATGTCTCTTGATCTTATTTACTTATTGCAGTGTTACAGAATTCTTAGTTCATTATGCGCCTCATTTGTACTTTAGAAGATTCTGATATCATCTGGATGACTGATTTTGACGATTGTTTTGCTTCTTCTGCACTGACAGTCACTACTTGCGGCCTTGGGATCTGTACAGTTCATATCAAACATTGCATTTGCCTACGTTGTTCTCAAAAAGATGGTGACTGTCAAGTATGTCTAGACCCGAATCTCAAGTAGCTTCTATTTGAAATTATCTCCTGTTTTTTTAATCATCATATATGTTTTTCTCTCTTGTAGTGTACTGGTTGCCACAGCTTTTATCGTTCTTGGCAACATCTTTCTTGTTGCTTTTGGCAACCACCAGTCACCTGGTATTGGCTTACACTTTCTTTTGAGAACCATTATGACCATCTGATCAATGTTTAAAAAGTGACTCTTTTTTTTAACCAAGGGTCAGATTTTAATTTATGTTTTTCTCTCTTGTGCAGTTTACACAACAGAACAGTTGGCAGAAAAGTACAGCAACATTATATTTCTTCTTTATTGCATTATTTTGATATTGGTTGTCATCTTTCATCATTCCATTTATAGGTAACAAATTACTTATCTTACATATCTCGTGTTAATGCATAGTGATTGGTTTTGTTCTACTAGGCAATTCATTTCCTTTACATACTGATCATGTAACATGCAGGAAAGGAGAATTATTGCTATATTCTTCTGGGCATGAGCTTAACTCATATTGGCGCATGTTACTACCTTTCTCATATGCCATAGTTTCTGGTGCTATAGGATCATGTTCGGTGTTGTTTGCAAAATCTCTGTAAGTCTTGTGTAAACTGTTGCTCTTTATTTATAAAGTACTCTGATTTTGTTTGTTTTAATGATATCAATTTGTTCTCTTTCTTTCTACAGGTCTAACCTGTTAAGATTGACCATGTCCGGCGATTATGAATTGCATAGCTGGTTCACATACTCTATGCTTCTCTTATTTCTTAGTACAGCTGGGTTTTGGGTAATTATCTATTGAGTTTTCTAATGTGGTCTCCATGTCTGAGCTGCCTTGTGATGACATTTTTCACGTTGATGTTTTTCATGTGTGACCAGATGGCAAGATTAAATGAAGGATTGGCATTATTCGACGCTATACTTATAGTTCCGATGTTTCAGATTGCTTGGACCTTCTTTTCCATTTGTACAGGATTCGTTTATTTTCAGGAGTATCAGGTTAACAAACGATCATGCATGTCAAAGTAGTACTTTGTTTACGCTATTCGTTAAACATGCCTAGCAAACTTATATTTGGATCTTAAAACAGGTATTCGATGCTCTAAGGACAACAATGTTCATACTGGGAATGACATCTGTGTTTATTGGCATTTCTTTGTTGGCACCTGATGAACCAAAAGGTATTTCCAGTAAGGTTATAGACTTATAGTTTGTTTTGCCAGTAAAACCATTGGGGTCATAACTTAGGTGAAAAATTTCAGGTGAAGGAAAAGACTCTTTTTCACTATCTACCTCGTCCCCGAGCATTATGAGCAATTCAGAAAGGTATACTAAGATCCTTAGATATAATCATCATGAATATAATTTTCTGTGGAATGAACTGATAATGAGTAACTTTCTGGTACTACAGAGTGGTTAAAATGCCATCCGAAGAGACAGAAACTGAAGAACAGAGATCGTTTGGACAGTCAATGCTGAAGAAGGTTTTGACTTTAGCTGTCAAAGCAAAGGTGACGTGACGTGGATTTGAAAAGGTCATTTAATTGTTATAGGTATTCATAGAGATTTGTGTTTGCTGAGGTTGGTTTTGTTTTGCAGACTGCATGGGGACTACCGTTAGGGTTAGGGGAGGATACAATAGGGGCATCATCAGTTTTTGTAATGCCGATGGTATCGTCAAGGATGAATGGATTTAGAGGAAGTGGGTTTAACAGGGCTAAGTTCTCTATACGAAATTTTGGCTGGAGTAAAATCTCATCGGATGAGGATGACGTAGAGATGTTAGAGAAGTGTTCTATGCTCTCGCAGAACAACGATTAGACAGGTAGAGAAAGAAGCAATGGGTTTATCGTGGAGATAGATGATCTTTCAATACGAAAACAAGGAGGTATGTTTTTTTTTCCCACCCCACAAAATCTTGTAACATGCTTGTATAGACATAGTATTCGACAGCAATAGTTGTAGTGTAATTCTTGTATTGGAGATGATGAGTGTTATCATAATTTTTTGAGTTAATGAATCTTGTATTGTTGTTGTGATGTAATTTTGTATTTGAGAAAATGGAATGAAGAATCTCCTTCCTGCTGTAATCTTCTCACATGATGTAAAATTGTGGCAAATGTGTATTTCTTAACAGAAATGTTTGTTGGAGAATAAAGGAATTGAATTGTAATCGAGTTTAAAGCTCAAAAGTGAATTGTAATGGAGTTGTTAATGTTGAATGGAATTGAGTTTTTCACTCTGATTTAGTTTCTAACATTGGTTTCACTCTTCTTTCGATCTGTCCGTAAAATTAGATGGCCGAGAACCCCTCCTCCGCCAGTAATCATTTGCATTTTTTTGTGTTGGGCTTAACACAGACAGACTAGAGAGAGAGACTTGGTTTAAATGAGGTGATCAATTAAGTCAGTGAGAGTCTTGGCGTTAGGGTGGGGTTGTTTGTATAAAATGGATCTGCTTCTGCTTCTCTTAAAGGACTGGTTATGAGGCCGACCAGCCAATAGCTGTTGGTATATGGACCTCTTAGCCTTTGATGTGGCCACAAATTATTGTTATTGGGTTGCCTCAGTGTTTGTTGTTTTTTCTTGATTTGATTTGTGTGGACATGAATGAATGATAAAGTCCCCCTAACTTGTGTGTTTATTATGTATGGGATTATACATTTAACCTTGGTTTAATATTCTTTTTTGAATGAGTCGCGAGAATGATCTCTAGCTCTCTTTACAAAAAAAAATCACGAGAATTTTCTCACTTGCAGCAACCTAAATAAAAGAAGCCATGTGACTTTGGCTTTTTATTAGTGGATCATCTCTTATATTAAAAGAAATCCAAAAATAATCTCTCCTTCTCTCTCTCTGACTTGAGAAGGTTGTTGCTGAGAAGTCAATTATCTTTGTTGTGAAACTCTCAACCTCTTCTTTTTATATTTTATTAGTAGTTGTTTCTAATATTTACATATGTCTCTCTTTTATGGATATTGTTTGGAGATTTCGTATTGGATCTTTTAATTTTAGAGACCCCCAGACATAAAAGAGAAGGAGGGTGACATATTCATGAATTTGTGGGTGATGGTGGTGGTGGTGGTGGTGATGGGATTAAAATACTCCTATAAGAAGATTCTTCAAAGGTTACATGCAACAAATTAACAGCTAAACCATGCAATTATTGGGTTGCATGTTCATCCTCTCAATACTCATCCTCCTCCTCCTCCTCCTCCTCCTAATTAACTAATCAACTTATATATTAATCTTATTAAGTAGACAAAGTAAAAGAATTTGATTAGATATTTCAATAGGATTCTCTAATCACGTTTATGTTAATGCGATCCAGATCAAGTTCTATCATTAGTTGATTTTAGCCATTTTATATATACCAGAGTATTCTTTTTCCTCCAACTCTCTCGAAAAAGACCATTAACGGCTAACTACCAATCTTATAAAACAAAAATACAATTTTGAAAACTAATGCCACCCTCTTCATTAATTTGTTTATGAAGCCGACTAGATACCCGTTTCACTAAGACGTGGTCTACACATATTATGACTTTAGTAGTCTTATCTAAATTTGTGTTATTTAGGTTTTGGTGGTAAGAGGTGATAATTGTTAAGTCCGAGTAGTATGGATGTCGCAAATATGATGTCAATACATGTACATTTTTGTAAACTCCACACTGATCTTTCTTAAATTCACGCAGACAAATTGATTTATCTAGAAAAGAGGAACCCAATACTTGAAATTTAGATAATCACTCACATACAAAGATCAATTCATAACAATAGAGATTGGTGTGATAAATCTAATCTACCCTCCATTGATGTAGAGGAATCATGAGAGAAAGAATAAAAGGAAAGTTGCATAGGGGTAGAATTTCTTTCTCTTTCTTTTGAGAAAGAGTAGTAAAAAAAAAAGTAAATTAGGTCTTAGGATAGAAGAAGACTGGCGCTTTGGAAAAATAAAAAAAACTTTTAGAAATCATCTAAAATTGAGTAATTTTTTACAAAGAAAAATGGTTGGGGAGATATTAGGAATTAAATTCACGAGAGGGAGGGAGGGAGGGAGAGAGAGAGAAACTAGAGGGGAAGGGATAAAGAGTGGGAGCAAAATGAAAACTCCTTTCTCTCTTCGTCGTCCTCTCCTCCTCCTCCACGGGGGACTTGGGTTAAATCATCACTAGACTCTAATTTTATTTATATTATAAAACAAATCAAATAATTCTCCCTCTCTCTCTCTCTCTCTTTTGGTTTTGGATCTGTCTTCTCTCTCTCTCTCTTTCTATTAATCTATGTGGTCTTGTAATTTAACTTGAATTTCAAGCAACTGAAATTTGATCTTTTTTTTTTTTTTTTAAAATGGTTGGTTTTTAAATCATTACTACAAATGAGCATTTGTACCACCAACACTTGTGCAATTTACTCTATTTTTTCTTACAACTCCTCCCCGTCCTTGTTCTTCATCATCTAACTCAAGAGACAGATACATAGATAGAGAAACCTCCTCCTCCACCTCCACTTCCTCCTCCTAGCCGATCGATCTTGTGTGTGTAGTAGTATTATACAATACAATACTAGGAAGAAATTGTTTTAAGAATGTTGAGGATTAAGAATAGGCATAATAATAATAATAATGGCAGCAATCGTAGCAGAATTGAAGAAGATCGTCAAGGCAAGATCCGTAAACGAGGATGTTCTTCATCATCATCATCATCCTCATCCTCTCTAGTAGTAGTACAGCACAACAATTATAAAAGGCCTCTTTTTTCCATCCCCCAAAAGAAAAGAACATCATCATCAGGAGGAGGATCTAATAATAATACTAATACTCCAACAAGTACCACTACATGGAAAATTATGAAGAAGAAGAAGATTAAGAAGATCACCTCGCATTCCAAATCCCCTTACTCTACTAGTAAACCTCCTATTGCTCCTCCTGTTTCTGCTAGAAAACTCGTTGCCACTCTTTGGCAGATGAATGACCACCACCTTCTTCCTCCTCCTCCTAATTCCCCTCCTCATCCTCTCTCACATGTGAGTTTTTCTTCTTCTTTTTTCCCCTCTCAATTCTCCAATTTCATTCTTTATTTATTAGTATTAGTTTCACTCTGAGTGTTTTTTCTCTTAATTTTCATTAGAGGAATCGTTCTGGAAACACCACTACTAGTCATCATAGAAGAACAACATCATCGTCTGCTATGCCTACTACTACTACTACTACTACTACTAGGAGGAGCCTCCTCACTCATCATCCAAATCCAAACCATCGATTAGGAGGACAAGGTTTTCACTCTCCTCCTCCCAATTTCATTCTTCAAGAGGTAATTAATTCCCCTACCTTTCTCAGATCTTATTCAATACTATACTAGTACTAGTACCTTAATTATTCATTTGAATTGCTTCTAATTTATTAGCCATCCATCTACTGCAATGTTTCAATTTGGTAGTGATTGATTATCTGCAATCACATTCTCAACACAACAACTTCTTTGTATGTTGCAGATTCAACCACAAGGACTCACGACTCCAAGACTCCCCACCGAATATAAAGCTCGTTTGAAGGACCTTACTAACTGTATTCACACTTCCAAACAGCTTCTCAGAATACTCAAAAGGGTATTATGGGCCATTGAGGGGGAGGAGGAAGAGGACCACAATTCATCCACCATCTCTGTCGTATCCGCTCTGTCTGCTGAGATTGAGAGAGCTCGCGTCCAGGCCAATCATTTGACTCGAGAAAGGCGATCTGACCATACTGACATTAATTCTTATCTTCTTAACCAACTCGCTCAAGAAAAGGCAACGTGGAAATGCAAAGAACAACAAAGGCTAGATATGTCTTTGAAACCGATTAAACAAGATCTTGAGGCAGAGATGAAGTTGAGAAGACGAACTGAGAGTTTGAATAAGACTCTTGGGAGGGAACTGGCCGAGACTAAACTTGCTCTATCCAAAGCAACGAAAGAAGTAGCAACTGAGAAGAGAGCAAGAGAGATAATGGAACAAATATGTGATGAATTGGCTCAAGGTATTGGTGAAGACAAAGCAAAGGTGGAACAACTCAAGAAGGAATCTGCAAAGGTTCGAGAAGAGGTGGACAAAGAGAGAGAGATGCTTCACCTAGCAGATGTGTTACGTGAGGAGAGAGTCCAGATGAAACTCTCCGAAGCTAAGTATCATTTTGAGGAGAAAAATGCAGCAGTCGACAAGCTCAAAAATGAACTTGAATCCATTCTAAGAACCAAAAAGTCCATCAAGGAAAAGACATGTAGTAGTAGGTCTCAGAATTATACAGGAATCAATTCAAGCAAGCCCAACAAGACCTGTGATGATAAAGACCAAGATGAAAAAGAAGTAGAAAGCGAGGAAGACAGTGAAGATGCAGAAAGCGAAGTAGAAGATTCAGCCGAAAGTGATCTTCATTCGATCGAATTAAACATGGACAACAGCAGCAGGAGCTACCAGTGGAATTATGACAAAGGATTTGTTCATGAATATCCAAATAGAATTTCGTTTGAAGAAGAAACCAAGGGAAGGAAGTCCGCCTCCGAAAAAACAAGGAAAAGCGTTTCTCTCGAGAGGCGAGTATCAGATGGAATCGGGTGGGACTTCAGTGTTGAAAATTTCCCAAGATTGGAAAGATGGTTATGATAGATGGAGGAGGAAGTTCCCCAAGTTCCGGTGGACAGTTGATTCATCAAAGTCGGGGCTCAAATATATAAATGCATGAGAGGACGTCGTTCGGGACTGAGTTGGTCTTAGAGACAAACAAACTGGCTAGAACGATCGATAAAAGTTCAGAACCTTGCCGATCAGAGAACCAACTCCAGGGAGCTAACTATATTATATGGCATTAAAGGCGGTTCCTTGAGAATTCTCAAAAGGGAATGCCAATTGAATGCTAACTAGAGGAATAAGTGGAATTCAATGCAGAAACCGACTGTATTCGGGATAGAGGTACCGGTTTTACTCACTTCAACGGATCGATGTTCACATCGGTTGAGGTACAAACTATAATAACTTAAGCCTGTTTTTGTTTAAATCAATAATGTTATAGATCTTCCTATCAAAATTAGGCAGAATGTTGTTGTAGTCACAATTAGTAGCTAGTCTCAAATTGATGTTACTGTAAATTTTGCTTATCTCGGCAGGGTTAGTGATTGAGTAATCTATGGGTTTTGTATCGAACAAATTACATTTGACATATATTTGAATGGACAAATACAAAACAAAAATAAGCACAAGCTTTTCATTTGATTGATTGAATTGAGAAGTTGACGATGAGAACAACATTCTGCCGCATCAGACGGACAGAGGTAGCAGCAAGCTGAGGGGGAAATAGAATTTTTGATCTTTGTTGATTACATGTTGTGAAACGGGCATATATTTATCTGTAGTCTATACACGTGAAGCAAGATGGCTAGGGCAGACCTTGTGGTCAGGTGGGGGGGCACCGACCCAACCATGACATATTTGACATGTGTGTGTGTCGTCCCAATTTGACATGTTTGTTTGTTTGTCTATCTGTCTTAACACCAAGTAAGTCCCTCCCTCCATTGCCAGACTGCCAGTGGTGGTGGAGTCATGAATGGATGAGGGTCTTTCATTCACAAGCTTGCATACAGAATAATAGGAGTGGGACATTGCTATTCATGGATTGACTTCTCTTAGCGGGAAATGTTTGTATGAGTTTGGCTTGCCCTAGATGTCACTTCTTCTTTTATATCAAAACACTAAAATCATTGTGACATATGGCAATTAACATTCTGACATCTTTACCGTGAGTACATTGAAAAACATGATAGAAATGGGATGCACACGAGAGGAAACATAAAAGTGAGAGACTGAAAATTGATTTTTAAGAACCAGTAGATAGCACGATTCAAAGAAGAAGATTAAACTTAATAATTAGAGAAACTATAACACAAAATAGATTCTGAATAAGAAAATATAAATAACGAGTCAATTGATAAGTGATGACATGTCATGTCTTACAAATAAAGTTAAACACATTATTTGAATGAAGGCTATTTTTTTTATAAGCGAAAGAAAGCTAATTCACTATTTTGAATCACAATTTTGTGTCTTTTAACATTTTGCTACTTTCACCCGTTCCAACATTTCGTTAAATATATTTTTTATGAGGTTTTAATCTCATTAGTTCAAAATTCAGCTTTTAGGATTTTTTTCTTTATCTACAAATAATTGAGCATAGAATATGAAAGAGAGACATTCTCTCTTTAAGATATAAGGGCATTACTGAGTTGGGAGTCATTATAGTGCATCCGTAACAACTTTAAGCTAGATAGTGGAAAGGGCATGTCAAAACATGTCCATCTTATTTATGTAATATAAAGTTAGGGATGTACGGTAAGGAATTCCATTTTTATTTACTTTATTTGTACGTAAAGATGTAATTTGTGTTTCATAGTTCTTTATTGTAAGACATGTTTGTTGTACTCAAAAGTAAGGTATCAGCTCTACAGAAATGAAACTAAACTTTGAGGGATGTTCTAGTTTCGAGTTGGATATGATTCATAACAAAAAGGGAGAGGTATTGTTTCATTCAACTCGACCATCATAAACATTTTTTGTTGAAAGGTAGTAATGCTTTTGTTATGGCCAAAACTACTTAAAGAGCTACTTTGGCTATTTACAGAGCTCAAAATTTGAATCTTTTCATTTTCTCTGTAAATAAGGTTTTGCTATTTACATAACACGTATGGACTAAAATCAAATTTTGATAAGGATCAAACTTAAAAATAAATAAATATTGATTATAGAATAGAAATAGTTTATTTCCTTTATCCTTAAGCCCCACCACCAACACCTTCCACCATCCCAACAATCATCACTACAACTATGAACAATCAACTCACAATCACCTACTAGAAATATTAGCAATGGAAGAAACTAACAATGAGGAAGGTACATTAATGGAGGAGTTTGGTGGTCAAGAAGTTTCATTAATGGAAGAGTTTGATATTGAAGAACTCAACTACAACTTTCATTGGACTCATATAACAACATTATAAGAAGACATAACTTTAGAGGTAAGGTAAACTAATTTGCAGTGATTATTTCAAAAAAGAACTCAGATTTGTAGGTCAAATTTTTTTCTTATCTTTTATGGACGACCCAAATTTTTCGTAAAATAATGCTTAGAACGATGAACATCTTCGGTGACGTTTTTACAAACAAATTTCGGTAACGTTTTTACCATCTAATTTCGATGCCGTTTTTACCAAACAATTTCGGTGACGTTTTTTGGACAAATTTCGGTACCGAATATTGCGCAGAAAACTGCTTGCTTATTTTTGCAACGTATACTTTTGTTGAACTTTGAAATTGTTGTGCATTTCACTTTATCTAGTTTGAACTCATTTTTTCTTAATCTTTGATTACATTTGGTCTTGCATACTCATTTTTGTTTATGTTTATGTTTACGTTATAATTTTTTGAGTCCGGACAAGAAGTTGTTTGATATTTACCTTTTTCTAAACGTTTTGGTCAATTTGATGTTTAACTTTTCAACATTTACGGTCGATGTGATGTTTAATTTTGCAATATTTTTGGTCAATTTGATTTTTTAATGTTTCAACATTTTCGGTCAGTTTGGTGTTTAATTGTTCAACATTTTCGGTCAGTTCCACGATTATTTTTCAACATAGAGACTTAATTTTAAATAGCTAATAAATTGTGACAAAGTCAAAAATATTTGTAAATAGCAAACTATTGATCTACAAATAGCCAGCGTCTTAAATACTATTACTAGCTCTATAAATAGCACCCCCCTTTTGTTTTTTTTGAAACCAAGGGAAACATTTCCATTCATAAGTGATAAATCACGATTTTACATGGATGATATTCTTATTTCTCTCTTTTGAAAACTTCATGAGAGTTACATACCTTTAAATGCAAAGTGCCTCATGAAGAGAAAGTATTGGACTAGACACCGACTCGATAAAAGGACCCTAAAGGTCGAAAGATAAAAAGATCCTAAAGATCGAGAATGAAAAGACCCTAAAGGTCGACAAAAACACAATACAAATACGAAAATAACCACCGTTGCCATCACCGGAAAACCGCCGCCGTCTCCGGAAAACACCTTCCGTCATCGAATAGCTGCCTGCACCGCCGAAAAACCGCCGCCATTCTCGCCAAGAAACCGTTGCCGGAAAACCGCCGTTACCACCAGAAAAAACCGCCGCCACCATCACCACATCACCACCAGCATCTCCAGATCACCAGCCATTTGTTATAGTAACTCCACACCCTCACACCACCACTCCATCATCATTCAACAGAAATCCCTCATCATCACCACTAACCCCTTCAGAATCACTATCCCACTCCATAATTATCATTAAACCCAATTATTCCAATTTTTAACCCATCCCAACAAAATCTCAAAGTAATTAGTGATAGATCTGGAAGAGAAACTCAAAAAATTGGAGGAAGTAGGGTTTGGCATGAAGATAGTATTAGGGTTAAGATAGAAGGAGAAAGAAATTGGGAGTTCTTTGTCTTGGCGAATAAACTGAGAGAAAGAGAGGAAGAGTTGGTGTTGTAATCATCTGTTGTTGGTTGGTATCTAAATTCTTCTTTAAAGGTTGAAGATCTCGTTATCCCTTGTTGGTTGGTATCTGAAATTGAAAAATTTAGTTTTGTAATTGAACAGTCAAACATCGTACGCCGCGGGTCTTCTTCACCCACGTTGTGAAAGTGTTATCAAAAGAACAAGTCTCTTCCAGAGAGACACGTGACTTTTGGCGCCAAATTTCCCGCCAAACAACCAAGAACAAAGTGCACACTGAGAAACCCTAAAAACCAAACTTGAACGAGTGAAAGCAGAAGAGAGACGAAGGAGTCTCCTAAAAATGGTATTTTACTCTTTCTACACACTCGATTTACTTATTATTTGATTTGATTTCAGTCTCTACTGGAGTAATAGTTTTTGCCCTAATTTAATCTCCAACAGGACGATTCAGACAATGCCGGTTCCCCCACATCTGCAGGTTTTAGCACCGATCGACTTCCTCCTAACACTAGCCGGACATCCGAGACCTACTCCGACGATGAAGCCGCTGTTGATCCTGAAATTATTAGAGACGAACCGGAGGAAGTAGAGGAAGAAGAAGAAGGAGAGGATCTTTACAATGACAACTATTTGGAGTAAGAACTAAAAAAACCCATGAGATTTTTCTATTAGTATATTTTTATAATCTATACCTATTTTTGATGTGTTTGTATATTAAATGTAGTGATTACCGTCAGATGGAGGAGAATGATCAATACGAATCGGTCGGTATTGACGATTCAGTGGATGACGAAAGGGATTTGGATCAGATCATGGAGGACAGGAGAGCTGCTGAAGTAGAGCTTGATGGTAGAGATGAACGTACTGTTAGTCGAAAGCTCCCACGTCTTCTGCACGACCAAGGTAAGGAAACAACTCTTTCCCCCTTTTGTTAGGTTCACCCTTTGAATAGATTAATTCCATGTCCAGCTAGTTGTACCCATTCTAGGTCCGGTATAGAAGAAGAAAAATAGTAGCGATACAAAACAAGCTTCCCCCCATAAACATATTCATTCGTTGGATATAAAAATGGTAATTAGAGGGAGGTAAAGAGAACTATACAGAACTACTTTCTCTCTTATCGTGTATGGAACTAGATCATTTTTTTTTACCAATTGCAGTTCACAAAAAGAAAATGACTGAAGGGTCTCAAAGAGGCCGCTTCTAGCGGCGGACCATCATTTGGTAGAGTGATGATGGTCAAATTATGGTCTGAAGACAACCAGAAAACCATTTATATTTTTTCTGAGAAATTTTGCGTTCATTATAAGCAATGGGGGTTTTCAGTTTCTTCATGCTTAAATACTGATATACTCTTATTTAGTGTTGAAAGATACTATTTCCCTAGTTCCATTTTTAAACGAGTCTTTTGGTTGCAGACACAGACGAGGATATTAACTACAGACGTCCTAAAAGGTCTAGAGCTGATTTCAGACCTCCAGTAGAACCCAGAAGCTATGATGATACAGATGACATGCAATCGTCGCCTGGAAGATCACAGGGAGGACACTCAAGGGATGATGTACCAATGACTGATCAGACAGATGACGCATATGAGGTTTCTAAGCCTCTCTAACCTCGAGATATTTTCTCTCGTTTCTCTTGTTATTGAGCTTAGTAGTATATATGCATGTTCTTTTAACTATGATGATCTGCATTCAATAGGATGAGGATGAGCAAAACGACTATGACCTGTATGAACAAGCCCAAGGACCACTGAGGGAGTGGGTAACTATGGATCCAGTGCGTAAACTTATTGTGAGGAAATTTAGGGAGTTCTTACTAACGTACGAGAACCCAAAGAATCAACAAGGAGACCTTGAATACATCCGACTGATTAATGAGATGGTTTCAGGTTAGATATTACTTATGTCAAATATCATAACGTAGCAAGAAGAAATGAATTGTTTAATTTTATTTCTTTCTCTCGTAAATTATACGCTTTTATGAACTCGTTCATCTCCTCTTGCAGCTAATAAATGTAGCTTGGAGATTGATTATAAGCAGTTTATATATGTTCATCCCAACATTGCCATTTGGCTTGCTGATGCGCCTCAATCTGTTCTTGAGGTCATGGAAGACGTTGCCAAGGATGTTGTATTTTCTCTACATCCAAACTACAAGAACATTCATCAGAAGATATACGTCCGGATAACCAACTTACCAGTGCACGATCAAATCCGCAACATAAGGTATTTGAGAACTTCTCCATGTTGATGGAAGTAGTTTCATTTCGTACGTTTCAATCTTACAGTTTAACAATTTATACTTGTCAATGCGCTCCAGGCAGATCCATTTGAACACCATGATTCGTATTGGAGGAGTTGTAACCAGACGAACTGGGGTTTTCCCCCAGTTGCAACAGGTTAAGTATGATTGTAACAAATGTGGGGCTGTTCTTGGACCATTCTTCCAGAACTCGTATTCAGAAGTCAAAGTAGGATCTTGCCCTGATTGTACATCAAAAGGGCCATTCACTGTCAACATTGAACAGGTCAGTGTACTGAGCATCATTCTGTATTGATCTTGAAGACCTGAAACTCACCACTCAAATTTTTCCATAAATTCTTGTTCTTTGCAACAGACAATCTATAGAAACTATCAGAAACTTACCCTCCAAGAGAGTCCAGGAATTGTGCCGGCTGGTCGGCTCCCAAGATACAAGGAAGTGATACTCTTGAATGATCTGATCGATTGTGCTCGCCCTGGAGAAGAAATTGTAATTTTTAGCTTAAATTTACTGTTCATTTACCGTCGGTTCTATCTAGTAATATCGAGCTGATTGTTTTCATGATTTTTCAGGAAGTCACCGGTATATATACAAATAATTTCGATTTATCTTTGAATACAAAAAATGGGTTTCCTGTGTTCGCCACGGTGGTAGAGGCAAACTATGTTACCAAAAAGCAAGATCTCTTTTCTGCTTACAAACTTACCCAGGAAGATAAAGAAGAAATTGAGAAGTTGGCCAAGGATCCGAGAATCGGAGAAAGGGTTTGTTCTATAAAATTTTGTTTGTCACTTCTCCAGGACAATAAATGATGGTAAATGCTTAACATTACGCTTAATTTTCATATTTTCAGATTGTCAAGTCCATAGCACCATCAATATATGGCCACGAGGACATAAAAATTGCATTAGCTCTTGCCATGTTTGGAGGCCAAGAGAAGAATGTAGAAGGGAAACATAGATTGCGAGGAGACATAAATGTGCTCCTCCTTGGAGATCCAGGAACTGCTAAATCACAATTCCTCAAGTAAGAGTAAACTAGACTACAAAAATATGACCACTACCTTTTTGTTTGTATCTTATTCGCGAGTTTTTTTCTTAGGTATGTCGAAAAGACAGGGCAGAGGGCTGTTTACACAACTGGAAAAGGAGCATCTGCTGTTGGGCTTACTGCAGCAGTACACAAGGACCCGATCACACGAGAGTGGACTCTTGAAGGAGGAGCACTTGTCCTAGCTGATAGAGGGATTTGTCTGATTGATGAGTTTGACAAGATGAACGATCAGGACAGGTAAGAGAATTACACAAGTTATCTCTTAAATTCTAGATATACTTGAACGTTTTGTACATGAAAAGTCTATATTCTTAATCAGAGTGAGTATCCACGAAGCTATGGAACAACAGAGCATTAGCATATCAAAGGCTGGAATTGTCACATCTCTCCAGGCTCGCTGCTCTGTCATTGCTGCTGCAAATCCAATTGGAGGAAGGTATGAAAATGTACTGAATATGAGGATACACAAAATGGCTTTTGCTGTATTTGCTTTGCATCAGCCACTATTGTATTATAAGTAACATCCAAGTGCGCAGTCACTTAGCTATGTCTTGGGTGTGACCATATGTGAAAAATATTCACAAACGCCTCTTTTGGATATTACATCAAACATATTTTAAATGGAAATCTTCTATCAACTATCCATCTAAGAGTTGTGCAAAGGATAGTGCAGCTTCCATCAATTTCCAATAGCAACTGTTGGCATCTAAGACCAATGTTTGAAAAGGCGCATAACATGCGCACACCTAAGCAAAATATAGGTGTACTACATCAAGACTCACACCTTCGTATGCAGAGGGGTGTACACGTCGACAACATTCAGTTGTTCTTTTAAGTGACTAGTCAGTGAAGTGACAACTCATGTCCTTTTAAGTGGCAAATGATAGTTTTGTTGTTCTTTCCTCTATTTTTCTTCAACTTTCAGAGGTAGTCAGAAGGTAGAACCATAGAAGTGGCCAAGAACATTTATATCCTTTAACTTTACCATTAGCAAAAAACTTTGTTGTAGCACTACAAACAAATTTAACAAAAATATACTATCGATAGAATGAAATGTTCTTATTATATTATAATATATCAAATTGAAGCTACTCTATACCGTCTCGCATTAGCAAAGAAACCAGGTCGAGGCGGAAAAATGATTTGTTAAACATTGTCTTAAGACACCATTCCACACACAATCTGTTATCAGTACAGCTATTTCCTCCACTAATTGTTCTGTTTACTTGTTTCTAGATACGATTCTTCAAAGACCTTTGTGCAAAATGTGGAGCTGACTGATCCAATTATCTCTCGCTTTGATGTCCTTTGTGTTGTTAAGGTCATTTTCTGGATGAGATTTTTTTATTGTATGGTATACTTCCAGAAGCTGCTTTTGACAATGGTTGATTAATACAGGATGTTGTTGACCCGGTAACGGACGAAATGCTTGCCAATTTTGTTGTCAATAGCCACTTCAAGTCGAAGGCAAAAGGTGTTAACATAGATGATATGGTAAGCAATTCCCAAGGAGACCCTAGTCTGGCTTCTGAGCCAGTTGACGATGAGGTAAAGACTTAAGCTCTGTTCTTGGTATAGGTTGAAATGAATCACCTCGGCCTGAACCCTGTTGCTGAACAGGGTTCAGATAAGCCTGGTTGATTTTTCTTTTTTCTAATTGTGTAGCGGTCAGTCTCCCCTAGGTAAAAAAATTACAATTAATTCAAGATCATTTTTCTTTTCTGGTTAGATACTCTCCCAAGATATGCTGAAGAAATACATAACCTATGCCAAGTTGAACGTGTTTCCGAGATTACATGATGCTGATTTGAACAAGCTCACAGATGTTTATGCTGAACTGCGTAGAGAGTCATCGGTGAGATCACCTTAATCATTACTCTTTGAGTGTCATGACTTGGACCAATGTTTTCTCATGTTTGATCATTTCAAGATTGAAGTATTAATGTTATTTTTCAATCATCTTGGTAGCATGGGCAAGGAGTTCCGATAGCGGTGAGGCACATAGAGTCAATGATAAGGATGTCCGAGGCACATGCTAGAATGCATCTTAGACAACATGTGAAACAGGAAGATGTGGATATGGCCATACGTGTTCTACTGGATTCTTTCATTTCAACACAAAAATTTGGGGTCCAGAAAGCTTTACAGAGGGTAAGAAACAACTTCAACTTTTTTCTTCCTTGTAATTTATGTTAGTGAAATCATACAATTGATTAGAAAAGCTGAAGGAGGACATTATTATTATTATTATTATTATGTTGGAATGGGGTATGAGTTGTCAGACCATTAATCAAGAGTAGGAAAGCTGATTGATTTACCTGTTGCAGAGTTTCAAGAAGTATATGACATACAAGAAGGATCAGAATGAGTTGCTGCTGTATCTTCTGCGTGAGCTTGTGAAGGACGCATTACACTTTGAAGAGATTGTGAATGGGTCGACTGCTGGGCTTAGCCATATCGAAGTCAAGGTGGAGGAATTGCGAAACAAGGTAAATGATATGTCTATAGTTTCTTCTTGATGTATATATATATAAGTAATGCTTTGAGATGAGTGTCTGAATTGGTGGTGGTGGTGGTGTGCAGGCACAGGATTATGAGATGTATGATCTGAGGCCCTTCTTTAACAGCACACAGTTTGTTAGAGCCAATTTTCACTTGGATGAAGAGCGAGGGGTGATAAGGCATCACCTTGCTAGATGAGGAAATTCTGCTTATTATACTATACTGGGTTCAAGGTTCTTTAAGGGCGGATAGGGTTCCTTGTTTTTTTCTTTTAGCATTAGTAGTAGTCTCCTCCTGTTGCTGAGAAAGATTATGGATGTTTTCAGTTCCAAACACTAAAACCTATTTAAATGCATTGCTGAATGTATGGATATAATGGATGTGCTTGTTTTGCATTAGAACATCATCATCATATACACTCCTGACTATTGAAAATGAATTTTGAAAGAAATTTTTGACTGTTTCTGTAAAAATACATTTACGATTAAGATCAATAGTTCTGCCATTAAGAATTTTATACATTTTACACGGACCAGATGTGAATGGTGAGGTTAAACAATCACAAAACCCTTCATTATAGTCACAGATTCCCCTCCAATACGGACCCTTTGCCTTTTGCCATGTATATGAATGGCAACTTGCCCGCCTCTTTGAGACGCCTATCAATTTACAAATCACCATCGATATAGCCTATCAGTTTTGTTTTTTTTGTATGACAAAATGATTGCGGATAGAGAAGGAAAGAGTATAGTAGTGGTACCTGGTAGGCTACTAAATCAGATTTTCCTAATTTCTTACTCCAGTAGTCTCCTAACACAGAATGTCCACTGCACATACTGGATCCTGAAAAATGATACTTAGTATAATGCATGCTAAGTAAGGGAGGGTTTTTAATCCTATTATTATTTTACTCATTTGTATGCATAGTCATGAGCTAGCTAGAGAGGGATACTATTTTCACTGATCATCACACAGTTGTTGTTGTTGTTGTTACCTCATCGATGCCTGTATTCGGAAGAAAAACTCTCGATATGAAGTCAAATCGAGATTCAGGAGGAGCACGTGCCGTTATGAGTATTCCTCTACCTATACTTTCCTTTTGAATCTCTTCAAAATCGGGTTTCAAACCTTCAACTTCTTTTGCAGAGGATACTTCGACCTGTAACATTATTCACTTTAATTTCTAAGGTCATCAAGTAATATTATTTTTAATAGTGAATTTCTAATGTAATTCATTATTATTACAATTTAAATATTTCATTATAATATTAAAATGAAGGAATAAAACAATATGAGTTGAGAGGAAATACAATGAGGTCTCCAGTCAGCATAGCTTTCTTGACATCGACCACATTAGCACCATTAAGGGTCACCGGGCAAAGATGGGAAATCTTTGGAATCACAACGGCCAGTTCCAATTAACGGGAGATCTAATTCGATCATGAATTCATTTATTTTCTCAGGAACCTTTTGTGCGGTCAAAATCCCATATGGAGATGAAAACTCAATGACATTCGATTTCACCTTGCCGTTCGCGAACAATGCGTGGGCAGCAGCCATGGTTGCGTGACCGCAGATAAGAACCTACACATAATATTATTATTGCAAACTCAACTATATGCATGGGAAATTCAAAATAAAAATTAATTCATTTAGGAGTAAAAAGGTTAAAAAATCAAATTCAAAATTACTTTTAAACTAAAACAAGACACAAAATTAATTAAAATTTGAATATTGTAGTACCTCTTTAGCTGAGGTGAACCATCTAATATCAAACTTGTCATAATTTGATAATCTTTTTTTGTGATCAATAATAGTATCCCTCTTGCTTATTACAAATGCTGTCATGGGGAGATTAAACTCCCGAGCAACATTCACCATCCATGCATCATTTTTTTCTCTTTCAATAGACAAACTGCCGCTGGGTTGCCTTTGAATGCCGACGATGTGAAGGCATCAACCTATACATATATATACAAATAATTTAAAAATATATATATATATATATATATATATATATACTTGATTAATTTCAACAAAAGTAATGACTAAAACTGCAAGCACTATGCCAAGCAATTGTAGCAGATCATAAACTAAAAACTGCTAACAATAAAAAGAAAGACTAGTGGTGGACGAGGGAATGTTAGTATAACGATGGTGGTATGGTGCGGTGATAGTGGTAAAAGAGAAAGAACACTATTTATTTATTTATTTTGCTCTACAATCTATGTAAGTAGCTTCTTCTAGTTCTGGAAAACAGGTAACCTTTCGCTGAGCCATTAAAAATCATTTAAAACCACAAGGCCTGAATAAGAAGAGGGAGGTTCTAGTACTTACTACAAAATATTCAACAAATTTTTGCATCATAGCCATTGAAAGAGAGAGAAGGATTGATTGATGTTAGGTTGAGGTGGGGAAAGTGAGAAAGGGGTATTTAAAGAGGAAAAAAATGAGGATGAAAACCGAATTAATCAAAACATGTTCGGCCGTATCGTTACAAACACACCATAGAGAGAGATATATATTAATCATACTTTTATTATATAGATTTGACCAAATTTTCCATTAAAGACTTGATTGTTGATCACATGGCCAGCATGGGTGGATTAATGGATAAATTTCAACAACATTAAAAGAAATGTCATGTTCAATCCTGATGATACTCCATCATCTACTATGACTTTTACCAAATAACCTGGTACAATAAAAAAAATGAAAATGATACTACTACTGTATATATAATAAAACTACAAAAACCCATCCCGACCCTTCTCCATTAGGGCATTTAGGCGCATACTTTATCAATAGAAATTTTAGCCAAGTTTGGCAAACAAAATTAGGAGTTCTGCTTTAATAAAGTGAAGTATATTTGACAAAAATAATTATTTATTATTTAAAAAAAAAAATTAATATGACAACATAATTTATTTTTTCATTTCTTGTTTTTCTTTTTCATATAGATAATTCATTTTATTTCACTCACACAACTTCATGATGACTATTGTGGCAAATGCGATGATAGATCTTTGGTGATGGAGGTGGTTGTGGTGGTGATGGCCATACAATGGTGGTGGTGATGGAGTTTGAGAAAAAAATTCAAAAGCAGAGTCCCAATGTTCATATAAAAGGAGTTTGATGGGTAAGATCTGGGGACCCATCCAGACTTTAGACTTTTAAGTTTGTCATGGCTGCATGATTCTGGGGTAAAATCCCTCAAACCAAGTTTGCCCCAAACCAGGTTGCAGAGGCAAAAAGGACAAATAAGACGACACCTGAACTGAAATCTATTCCACTGGATGACCAACTCCAAAACATACTCTGGCATGTTTCTATTCCATAATGTTTGCCCTTGTACATTTAAGGCTTAAAGGATTAGAATTGAAGGACTCTGAGATACCACAAGGGTAGACTTATCCTATAATAAAACTCTTTGTCTGCTGGGTACAAAAGATCAGGCCAATTCAAAGCCACTGAGATAAGCTTTACTCAGTTATTTCACAAAGACGCACTCTGAATTCTTGTCGATCTTAATATCAATATTTACAACAGGTGAAAATATGATGTTGTCTGAGAAATAGCATAGTAGTAAACATATGGGATAGTTTCCACTGGGAAGTGGAGACTCACTAGTGTTATTAGGAACTGACAAATACATAATTGAGATGAGAAAAAAAAAAAAAAAGGATCCCTCACTTTTATCTCTCTCTCATAGCGTCTCATCTTCATGATACAAGTGTAAGCCAAGGCCAAACCGAGCACAGGCTCTGCAAAATGCTATCTCTTCAGCTGCAGCAACTGGGTCTTCAATCTGGCTATCACTTGTAGATATTGTTCCAGCCGATTCACGATGTGCCTGTATATATTACATAACATTGAAATATCAATTAGACAGTTTCCATATTTTGACTTGAAAAGAATCATCATAATTTGAGACTCTCATCCTGCCCAAGAAAGGAAATTCAGTATTCATCCAACCAATATCTTTACTTTTGGCTGCTGTATCGTTCTTTTTAGTTTTATGTCTTTCTTCTAGTCACTCTTTCAGCAATAGAGAATTTCTACAACCCAAATCTAGCACTGAACCGTAAGGTGAGGCAGACTATGAATTTTTTACAAATTCTGAGAATAGTTAGTTACACGTGCAAGTTCAGTAAAGATTACCCGAACAATACTATTAATTACTATATGATCATGACTAAAAGAGCAAACCACGGTCCACTGTTACCACCACTAGACCAGGTTTGATTTCTAATAGTAATATACATATACTCTCGTTCAAGTATATTAAGTGAATATGGCTCGTCAGATAGTTTAGACTTTATGTGTCCTTTTTAAAACTCTAACCTTCCCATTACTTGCAACTTTTTTCAAATCTACCTTGTGCAATAGTGCCCACATATTCAGTCATGGTGGTAATGATCATCCTTAATATCGTTGAGTTGTATGAGGTGAAAATCTCATGTATATACGGTTTTGTAGAGTATCTCGTAAGGGTGACTATCCGTCAACTATCACCCAGGTCTTCTAGATGGATTAAGGCTCCATAAGAAAAAGGCACATTATTTTGTTATTTATTTTGTTGAAAGCTAACATGTTACAAATTATAATACTTGTTTCGGGCGAATAGGAGGTTCTGATTTCTCCACCACCCACCATCTATCTATACACTGAATTAGGTGTTTACTCGAAAGGAACCTATACTTCCTCATTAGAGAGATATATATCATACTTGTACCATATTATTAGTATATTATACCTTGAAGAAGCACAAGGCAATATTTTCTAACATTAATTAATCATATTGGTTACAGGTTACTTATAGCGGAATTGTCCATATGTAAATTGGAATATGAAACTCCTAATGAAGAATAGGGAGCAAAAAAAAAAAAGATAAATAGTGGAGTAACAAAGGGAAGACATACTTCTCCGTCAAATCCACGTATAGTTACGCGATACACAACAGTGACATTACCATTATCAGAGAAAATAACATCACGTATTTCTCCACACCAACCTGAGGAGGGAAGAGAATTCATTCACTTGGATTAGAGTATGTGTAGGCTAGAAATTCCCCCCATAGCCCCCCATAGGGAGGAGAGGGGGGGTATATGTATTCATGTAGAAGAAGAAATGCAAAATCTATTACTCGTATTAAAGAAGAAGAAGAAGAAGTTGATTACCTACCTGGAGCGAAAAAGCTCAACATCCGATTAGCATGGTACCTACACAAATCAAATAAGAATCTATGATTAGGGTTTGTAGTACTAGTACTAGTAAGATGATGAGAAAGTAATTGAGAGAGAGAGAAAGAGACCAAGGGATGCAATTTGTGCCGGGTTTGACGATCTTATCGGAGACCTTCTTATTGAGATCTCTTAGGATCTCAGCGAGGGGTCTGGTGATGCATGATGACTTGTCTAGAGGTACTACGTAATTCGAATTAGGAACTCCTCCTCCTCCTGATACTGATGATGATGATATTGATCCCCTTCTTCTTCTTCTTCCACTACTATTATTATTATTATTATTATGATCCCTTGTTCTTCTACTACCACCCCAACAACAAATCACGCCACCACCACCAACAGAAGATGAACGACCAATCCAACCTGCTACTACTACTTCCTCCTCGCATCTGATAAAAGAAGCAGCTACAGCTCTTGTTCTTCTTGTTGTTCTTGTTGTTGTTGTATTCAAAAACCCCAAAGACGAGGAATTAGAAAAGGAAGAGGAGGTGATTCGATTGCCTACCTTTACTACTACTGCCTCTTTAGAGACAAAGCTTGTAGTTGTTAAGGCCGCCATGATCGAGATCCAGAGAAAGAAAGAGAGTTTTAGAGAGAGAGAGAGAGTTTTAGAGGCGAACAAAACAAGAGAGATCTCTCGCTTTTTTTTTTTTTTTTTTGATGAAAGAGATATCTCGCTCGCTTATTAGTCTCTCTATCAAGGGAGTTGGTAAAGACGTGTATGTATGTATGTATGTATGTATAGGATGATGAGTCAAGTGTGTTTGGTGCAGCAGGCAGGCAGCACTACTAAATCAAATACTAATACTAGTGGTAGTAATTCTTTTCCATACCTACTACCACTACCTACCAACCTTACAAACAAGTTGAAGAGACCACTGACTTGTCTCTTGTTAGTACCACCACCAATCCCCAATCCCCAATCCTCTATCAGTATCTGTTTGGTATCCCACTCTCTCATTTAGACATTTAAACAACAACACCCCATTTGGGAGAAGAATGGGGTTCCAATCCCCAATCCAATCCTCTATGAGTATGTGTTTGGTATCCCAATCCTCTATGAGTATGTGTTTACTATCTATTCTAGTAGTAGTATATTGGGTTCCATATAAACAACAACACCCTTTTGTAAGTTCACATCCCCTCTTTATTTTGCCAAGTTGCCATCACCTCTCATCTTCCTTCCCTTTTCATCAACTCATGCCTTTTTTTCTTTTTTTTCTTCCCCCCCACCCGCCCACCCCATTTGGGAGAAGAATAATGCCACCCCCCCCCCCCCCCCCCCCCCCCCCCCACACACACACACACCTAACTAATGCCACACTCACCTCTAATTTCACCACTCACCAACAACCTCTCTCCAGTCTCCACCCAACTTACACGCCTAACCAACTTGGTAAAAAAAGACATACCCCTCCCTCCCTATTAGACAGGCATACCATGCATGACTGAATAAATAATAGAGATATACCATCACAATTTGCAGTATTTACCATCACAATCCTAGTACCAAGAGGTGGTGCTTTTCTTCACACTTGTACACACACACACACACACACACACATATATATATATATATATGGAGGAAGATAAGCTTGGATTTGCAGAACTTGCTTAGTAGTACATAACAATTGCAATTTTCAAATACCAGTGATTATTACACACAACTTAACTGAGTATTCTATGACAGACTCAAATCATCAAATTTGAAAAACATTAAATCATCATGAGCAGATTGCCTTCTCCAGGACCTCCTGCAGTTCCCCGCTCTTGTACGCTTCTGTTGCAGAATCAATGTTACAATTACGAAACCAACAATCAAAACCACTTGCGCACCCAAAGATAAACAACTGATAATTTATCAACAGTCAGAGCACTTTAAATATGAAGGAGGCTAACTTGTCCATATGATCATTTCGCCCCGTCACATATATGATGACGTACTAGATCTCATTATGTCTATTCCCTTCCAGAGTTATTTGGCTGGTTGCAGTTCCATAGAAGCGTACAACTGCGATTTGGTGCATCTATAACAGCCTTATGCTATCTCTGGGATTACCATTTACAACTGGAAGACGCATAGTATTCAAGCCCATGAAGGGGCAAAATAAATAAGATTTACGTCAGGTGTGTGCTTGGAAACCGACAGCTATCCAAATTTCAAAAGGCTACCAATTGCAAAAGATGTAATTACATAAGGAAATTAGGCAGTCCACGCAGTTCGACGTTGGGTATAAGTTGGGATAAGAAAGAGACTTCAATAACACAGAGTGGGAGATAGACAGATTTACGTAACATCACTGCAAAGGATGGACGCCAAATGACCCTAGAAACGAAAAGGTTATATCTTGTAACTGTCTCACTTCCTGCAGTGGTTAGGGTTCCTGAGTTATTAACTAATGGGGGAGGAGTCAACAGAAATCAATCTTCTCTCTTGTAATGTGTTCAATGATGGGGAGATGATGGCCTTGTTATTGTCCGTCCGGTGAATCAGAACAAAGAAAGAAAATACTGTAGAAGATTGTATGTGGTCGGACTTTGCCTATTTTTTTTTTCATATCCAACGGGCTTCTTGAAAAAATGTGTTTTTGAGAGGGAGGGGGGACAGATAAGACAAGTTCAGTATGTGTAACGCCCCAAGCCTTAGCAGTTTTTTATAATGTACCCGCTTTTGCCACTTCAGAACCAAGCCCATAGGTACGGTGTTTTGTTCTGGGCGAAGGCTCCACAGCCTAGCCATAAGGATTCGGTGCTTAGAGCAAGTCCAACCCCAGCCGGGCTGAGGCCAATAATTCAAATTATTGGCCTCAGCCCCCCGCTCCAAGCCCAGCCCCTTGGAGCGGAGGCTGGGGCCGGACATTCAGTCGCCCCTTACTTTAGGGGCGACTGAATGAAGCCCCAAGTGACCGTTGGGGCTTCCAACGGTCACTTGGGGCATCTCCCCTAGCCGTTGGATTTGCTCCAACGGCTAGATCTAGCCGTTGGAGCAAATCCAACGGCCAGAAATTGATCCAACCCCTATAAATAGGGGTTGGATCAATTTCATTTCTCACCCTCTCCATTTCTATCTCTCTTTCTTTCTCTCCATCTCTTGCAACTTCCTCTCCATTTCTATCTCTCTTTCTTTCAATTTTTTTTTTATCTTTTCATTTGTTCACCCATGGATCCATTAGACATCAACGAATTCGATAACCAAAGTTATATGGAAATGTTGTCCCCTAATTCTACTTACCCGTCGGCTCAATTAGGAGTTGATGATTATGAAGTATGTGAGGATTCTTGTGTGCAAGGAGGGACGTCTTCGACAAAGGCTAAACGGGAACCGTATAAGGCGGATGAAGATATTTTACTTACTAATTGTTATTTGAAAATAACATTTGATGCGGTTGTCGGAAATAGCCAAAAATATAAAGTATTTTGGCAAAAAATATCGGATGAATATAATGCGAGTGCAAAGTTTCAACGCACACTTAGAAGTTGTAAATCTCGTTTCAGTGAGATAAGCTCGGAATGTCAAAGTTTTATATCGACTTTGAGGATAATAAATAAAGTTCCAAAAAGCGGAGAAAACGATTATGACCGGGTAATTGTTTCTAACTTTTTAATTTCTTTTTTCTATCTTTTCACTTCATTCATAATATATACTTATATATATATTTTGTTTATTTTAGTTACAAAGAGCTATCGAAATGTATAAAAAAAATCATCAAGGTAAAGGGTTTAGGTTCCTACATGTTTACAAAATTTTGATGACACACAACAAGTGGATGGCAGACATGCCAGGAGAGTCAACATCCGGTAAAAGAGATTCTAATACCAATCCATCGGAAGAAAGACCAATTGGCCGTAAACAAGCCAAAGCAAATGCAAGAGTTGGCGAACCATCCACACATTCTACCGCTTCAAAAACTCCCAGTGAGGGATATTGGGAAAAAAGAGAAGAAGATTCCCAACAAAGAACATTAACTTTGAGTGAAGCAGTACGGGTTCAACAAGAGACCCTAAAGGTGCAACAAGATTTTCTACGGGTGCAAACGGAGGTGGCGAACCGACAATATGCGGTGGAATTAATGAAGATTGATATTAGGTCTCTCGACGAACATGCTCAACAAATGCTTTTAGCGGCGCGAGAGGCTTTGTTCAACGGTGCACCAAGAGACCCAAGAAACCCCTTCTAGTTATTTTTAATTAATTTTTCTAGTGTTGTTTAGTCGTATTTAAGTAGTTTTAAATTTTTAATCAATTATTAGTTGTAATCGATGTTTGTTTAATTGAATTTTATTAGTAAATTGGGAAATTCCAAATTCAAATTTTCGGCCTCAAGAGAGGCTGGGGTTGGAGCTGAATTTTAGAGGCTGAGCTGAGGCCAATAATTTTAGGTGAAAAAGTGGTTTTTTCGGCCTAAGACAGGCTGGGGTTGGACTTGCTCTTACTAAGCTTGGCACGTGCAGATGTTCCTAACTAAGGTGGATAGATGGGAAACAACAACAACAACAACAGAGAGCTCGGATACTCAAACGGTGTATAAATACTACTAGTACTAGTTTCTAGGAAGGAAGGGCTCAACATGTAGTATGGTATTATACAATCAAGTTTGGTGGTTGAATGGGGCGGGGGATATAATATTATTTATACATATACAAGTATACAACTAGTAGTAAATGATGGAAGAGTAGGTAGTAATACTGACCGATGGTAATGTCACAACCACCGAAGAATTCACCATCGATGTAGAGCTGAGGGAAGGTAGGCCAATTGGAATAGAGTTTGAGGGATTGGCGGAGTAAATCGTTCTCCAAGATGTCTAGTGTCTCAAAAGGAACATTGAGGGATTTGAGTATCTGAACGACAGTGTTTGAAAAACCACACTGGGGGAAATCCTTGTTTCCCTTCATAAAAACTACTACTTTGTTTGATGTCACCACTTTATCCAATGTTGTCTTCAGCTCCGGAGTTAATGCTGCATCAATTATTTCACTATTTAGGGTTCAACTGTATTTTAGGGTATTTTTATCAATCATGATTACTAGTAGTAGTAGTAGTACGTACCAGAGAAACAGCGAAAGGAGGAACTCCGCTTGGAGGACCAATAACCCCCAAATCCTCCTCCTCCTCCTCCGATAGCAGTTGAAGAAGAAGAGATTTTGCAACTCTGAATGGGTACCACCGATGATCGGCTGGTGGAGATTGTGCAATTATTACTGAAGATGATTGGAGGAGAATAAGAGAGATTGAAATAGTAGGAGGACTTAGGTTGAGAAGCCGCCAAACTATAATAACACCTACTACTAGTAGTACTTCCGCTCTTTATCATCGTCATCTCCATCGTCTCTCTCTCTCTCCTACACGTACTGGTCGGAATAATTGAATAAGGCCTACCTGAGGTTGTACCTGAACCACCACCACCGCCAAGGGAAGGGATATAGAGAGAGAGAGAGAGAGAAAGGAATGATCTCTCTAAAAAGTTCTTCAAGTCTCAACCACCCAAAAAGAAAGGAATGATCTCTCTAAGAGGGTGTTTGATTTTTTAGCACTTATAAGTGCTAGCACTTACTAAGTGATTATCACTTAGTAAGTGATATCACTTGTGAGTGCTATGGCGTTTGTTTTCCATCATTTCTAAGTGTTTGATTTTTGTTTTTATGTTAATTTTAAATGTCATAAAAATGAGAAATTGTCTATTTTGACCTTAAAGTAGTTACATTTTAGCATTTCATGCTAATTCGTTATGCTCGCGAGTTTGGATACAAGATAATTACGATTTATAAATACTTTGTGTTGAAAATATTGACCTCAAATAATTAAGAATTATGAACGAGAAAAAACTTACTACGTTGTGTCATGGAGTTTGGGTGGTTCCGTGATTAATGAAGGAAGAGATGCGAAAAAAATTAGAAGAAAAACTTAGGTGAAGGATGAGTGAAGAAGGAAAAGAGTCATCGCTAAAGTCATAAAGATTTTTTTACTTATCAATTGTTTAAGATTTTCTTTTTAGTTATAATTATATTGGTAATTATTATATTCGAAGAAGGATAAAAATGTCCTTTTTAGCACTTAGAAAGTAAGTGCAAAAAAATAAGCTCCAAGTTGGAGCTTACTTTTTTGCACTTACTTTGACCCCACTTACAAGTGATATTCACTTATTAAGTGAAAAATCAAACGCCCTAAAATTGCCGGCCCGCACTTATTAAGTGATTTTCACTTAATAAGTGCGAAAATCAAACACCCTCTAACATATGCCTTGAATTGCAACAACAACAAAAACAAACATATTGCCTTCTTTGACATACACATGAAAAATATGATGTAATTGAATGCGACTAACCCATTAGGCCATCTCCATTCTCATATTCAAAGGCACCAGAATTCCTTGCGAGGGTAAGTTTCTACCAACTAGAAAACAATAACGATCTTGGCACTCTCTCAAAAAGAGGCTCGGTGAAAATAGACATGTGTGAGAAAAGAGTAACAATATTGGCACTCTCTCAAAAAGAGGCAACATGTGTGAGAAAAAAGTACCGATCTTGGCACAGACATGTGTGTGAAGATACAGACTACTAAACACTAGTTTGAAGAGAGTAACTTACTCAGTAAAAAATCAAATTTTTTTTTCACATGAACCCCATCAATTTCAATGCAAAAGCAAGAGAGAGGAGAGAAATGTATCGAATTTTTAGAGTTTTGGCCTTCAATAATGATGTAGAGATAGTATATGAGACATTCAAAAGGAATAATGATGTAGAAATAGTATATGAGACATTCAAAAGGATATTAAACAAATTTTACCATATTGAGCGTCTCGGAATATTACCCATTTAACTTTAAAATCTAAGAGCATCTCCAATGCAAAACTCAAAAAAATCTCTATTCGTCCTATTTGTCAAGTTCCAATTGAGATTCTCACTCCTAGGTGTCGAAAATAGAGATCCTCAATTCTTGTATGTCTCCAATGCAACACTCTAAACTCTTTTATTTTACTTACGTATCATGGTTATTTTTGTAAAAAAATAATTAATTATTTTGGAAATATACGAAGACTTGATTTCTATTGGTTGAAATTTAAATATTGATGAGTTGGACAATTAGAGATATCTCAAAAGGACACTCTGAAAATAGAGTGTCCTCTTGAGATATCTCTATTCCAATCTTGACACATCATCTTTGAGATCTTAGTTGAGTTTTGCATTGGAGATGATTTTTTAAGAAAAACTTAGAAAATCCTATGCTGCACTCCAAGTTTCTAAGATTGAGTTTTGCATTAGAGATGCTCTAAACCACTCATGTTAGAGCATCTCCAATGCAACACTCAATCTTAGAAACTCTGAGTGCCACTTAGGATTTTTAGAGTTTTTTCTTAAAAATCCTCTCCAATGCAACACTCTATTTGGATCTCTAAGATGACATGTCGAGGGTGGAATAGAGATATCTCAAGAGGACACTCTATTTTCTGAGTGTCCTCTTGAGATATCTCTAATTGTCCAACTCATCAATATTTGATTTTCAACCAATAGAAATCAAGTCTTCTATATTTTCTAAAATAACTAATTATTTAGTTACTAAAATAACTATGTCATCACATAAGTAAATAAGATAAGTTTAGAGTTTTGCATTGGAGACACAAAAAAATTGAGAATCTCTATTACCGCCACCTAAGAGTGAGAATCTCAATTGAAACTTGACACATAGGATGAATAGAGATTTTTTTGAGTTTTGCATTGGAGATGCTCTTAGACTTGACATGAATGACATAGGACTATTTTAGATATTTTAATTGGAGACCAAAAATATTTGGACATTCTCAATTTCTTCACTTGTGAAAGTGTATCATTATTGACACTTGACACCTGCCTGTTCAAAAGATTAAAACTCTTCCCTTCAATACATTTTGAATGATTAAACAACTCAACCAAGAAAGACTCATTCACCTATTTAACACGGTCGACTAGAATTCTTTTAACAAAAAAAAAAGAAACAAGCTTGACGAAAAAGGAGGACCCTTGGAATGGACTAATGCAGCAGGCATAACTGAGGTTTACTAATAGCAGGAGCTGCTGCTGTATGAATGCTAATCACCACCCTCTAAGCCTAGGTGGGGATGGGGTGGGGGTAGGAGTGAAGGAAGCTTCAAACCCCAGCCAACAAATCCATTTCTAGTTTTAAAACTGAAAGCACCCATTTGGGTCATTCCAACAACTCAAGCTTCTTCATTCAAAGTACTACTAAACCAAATCATACCCCAAAAGGGGTTTAGTTCTACAGTACTAGTTTAAAACTAGACCAGACCCTCAAAAAAAAACACTAATGAGAAAGAGTATTCTTGTATGAGAAACAACTTTATTATTGTCTAATAGAAACAGCACTTTCATGCAAGAGGTCAATGTTGCTTCATCGCCTCTCTCTCAGCTCAGGATCCCTGAAAATATAGATTTAACTTCAGATATCATCCATCACAATCACCAAAGAACCCTAAACTTTTTCAGACAAACAAAACATATAAAAAGAGTTGGTGGTGCGACTCAGAACCTTTTTATGTGGTCAAGAATTATAAGCCTTGGTCCTGGAGGAATTTTTACATCTCTGAGAGCACTGAAACAGAACAAGCAAAGCAAAGGTTCAACTCTCACCGACGTTCTCTTTCTTCAATTCTGCAATATTACTACAAGTAAATCAAACAGAGATTAAAAAAAAAAAAACTTGCCTATCAGTGAGCAGAGGTAGAGTACTGTCTGTTAACAATCCTTTCTTGAAGTTCTTCTCGTAATTCTGGAGGCCCAGGTTTGCCAACATCCCTCTTGTTCTGGTATAGAATGTATCTTCGACTGGCGGCTGAGAAAACTTTTGTCCTAGCTGCGCACAAGCAACACAAGATTGGCTTAGTGAGATGCTTGTGATAACCTTAAGGGAGACAAAAAGGAACAAGCATACGACTTGCATATCCAAATCGCTCATACGACCTCCTAAGTGTGTCCTTAGGGGAAGTTCTTTTCCAACCATCTACACATGCAGCTTTGTATGATTCTACTGACCTGGAAAAGGCCACCTTGGACAAGTGCAAAGAAAAGCCCAGACGTGACAACATTGGCTGCCTGATTAGGACCTCCCATGCCACTGACCAGTGAAAACATAGCTCCAGATCCAAAAGCTGCCACCATGCTACAAAATCGACCATTTCTTTCACTTAAAAGTGCACAACAATGAGGCACATAAGAACCACAAAATTACAGTCAAACTTATAAAGCCTCGGAACTCTTACAAATGCTACAATCTACCATTTAGTAACCAAAAAGCAAACTTAAAGTTAAAACTGTGCAACTAAGTTGTTAGAACCAGACTCGGCTTAAGATCGACTAAGTCAAGGCCGAGTCAAGTTACTTGTTTGAGTCAGGACAAGTCAGGGTTATATGCAAAAAATCATAGTGCTGCTCTCTTTTTCCGTCTCAAAATTGTATTTGAAGTTTCTATAACTTGGAAAGTTTTAAGTTTATACTTGCTAAAAGAAAGAATTGATATTTCTTTATACCTTTTGGTATCTCTGAAAGCTAGTACTAGCAGTTTCTAAAAGTTTTAATGAGTCCTGAGTTACTCGGCCAAGTTTAACGGCGGCTTAGCTGAGGAAGCTATGACAGCAACAAAATTAAACGTTCATTTTGTGATACCAAGTCTGCAAACTCCCTAAAGCAACAGAGTAGAGTAACCACCCTTTTCACATTAGTAAAAACTGTCTGTATAAACAATTAAGGATTAATGTATTGACAATCATAAAGAAAGAGTGTTTTTCTATAGACATGAAAATGTAAGCAGATAGATGAATTTTGATTAACTACTCCATGGACGAAATTGGGTAAAATGATGTTAAAAGAGTATCTATCTCAACTCAAGGCTCAAGCTGATGGACGGAATGACAGTAAGTGGGAGAAATAGAAGAATACCTAGTCTGGACATCCTCCTTGCCTCTAATTCTCTTCATAACACAAGAAATACCAGCATTCACGCCGGTCATCACTGCAAAATTCCGAGCTTGAACCAACGGACCACCGCTCAGTGCCTTTTTTTAAAAAAAAAAATCAAATCAAATCAAACCAAATCAAACAAGAAGAGGTCGTCATGTTGCTATTTGCTACCAACCCAGAATCCCAGATATATATATATATATATAAAGAGAGAGAGAGAGAGAGAGAGAGAGAGAGAAAAAAAGAAACAGACCTGAGCCTGCTTGAGGGAAGCCATGGCTTGGGGGTTAAGGGAAGCAGCAGGAGGAGGGGGTGGGAATGCAGAGGAGGAGGCGTCGTTGGTGAGAGTACCCATGAACCCACCGATGGCTGCGCCTTGGAGGGAGCTGGTGGCTGTGACGATGGCAGCCTCCACGGGTAAGGATTGCTTCGAGAGCCAGACACGAAAATTGCTCTCCAACTCCTTGAACTTGGTCTGAAGCTGAGTTATGGGGTTTGAATTCGGAACAGCACTAGCTTTCGACATCTCCATGACCAACCGACCTTCACTCCTCTATGCCCTAGCTCACAGGAATAGATGGAGAGATAGATTAGCAGGTAGTAAGTAGGGAAAGGAGAGAGTTTTCCCCCTTGCAGCTGTTAACCCAAATTGAAATGGATTGGATGGATAACTTTATTATACTACTCTATAACACACCAACACCAAAGAGAGAGAGAGAGAGAGAGAGGGAGAGAGAGAGACAGGGGCAAATGGCATATGGGCTTTAATCGACTCTTCGAAACCCCAATTTGGGTCTTGGGATATTGGTGCTTATAAGCCGGTCGGACCCGGGACAGGGTCGTTTAAGGGTGGTCCAGACGTCACCCGCTCGGACCATAGACGGGCCAAGCTGGCTTGAGTTGTCTTCTAATTTAGAGCTAAGCTTAGTTTTTAATTCGACGACACAGTTCAACCTGGACCGCCATGAAGGCCAAACTAACCTTCGTAAGAAACTTTTCCTTTTTCAAAGTCGCCAGCAGGGAGTCCGTGCACGACAACCTTCTACCATCGACCTTGTTTAAGGAAGGAAAAGTTAAGTGAATGAATGAGATAATGAAGTGGATGATAGAAAGAGAAACAAAGTGGCTAAATACAAAAAAATATTATAACTACAAAAATGTTACATGGGAGTCCTAAATAGAACAAGCACTTGCCCAAAATTTGTACTAGTTTTGGAGTAAATTGAAATATGCGAGGTCACCCAAAGTTTGTCAGACTTCAAATGAATGAACAGTTTGATGACAAGAGAAAAAGAAACAAAGAAAGTAGGAAATGAAGAGAAAAATCTAACTTAATTTAGAAGTAGAAGATAAAGAAGGAAACTGTATTATTTTAAAGTCTTTAATCCAGAAAATGAAGAATGATGATGCATATGAAGATAAATGACTATAAAGTAAAGAGACGGGCTGAGAGCATCTCTATTGCAAAACTCAAAAAAATCTTTATTCATCCTATGTGTCAAGTTCCAATTGAGATTTTCACTCTTAGGTGGTGAAAATAGATATCCTTAATTTTTTTTGTGTCTCCAATGCAAAACTCTAAACTTGTCTTATTTATTTATGTGACATAGTTATTTTTGTAAATATTATTAGCTATTTAGAAAACATAGAAGACTCGATTTCTATTGGTTGAAAATCTGATATTGGTGAGTTAGACAATTAGAGATATCTCAAGAGAACACTCTAGAAATAGAGTTTTCTCTTGAGATGTCTCTATTCCACCCTCGACACGTTATCTTATAGATCCAAATAGAGTGTCACATTGGAGAAAGTTCTTAAGAAAAAACTCTAAAAATTATATGTGGCACTCAGAGTTTATAAGATTGAGTTTTGCGTTGGAGATACTCTAAAAACATAAATAAAGAAGAACAAATAATTAGAGAAAATATAAGTTTGACGAACGAGTCAATGCATAAAAAACGCAAAAAGCGACCGTCCTAGCATTTCTCCTAACTTAGTAGGGCACACCGATAGTTGGTCCTACTTTAGGGGGGGCAGTCGAGAAATAACCCTCAACAGAAAACTTTCCAAACTCGAACCATCATAAAAAAAAAAACCTCCCCTATTGTCAAAACCCGTTTCTACTAAGCAAACAAAACTCTGGACCTATTCTTCTTTAATACTTGTTGAGAATTTTAAGCCTTAAAAGTTGTTTTCTTTCTCCACCTTGATTTTAAGTCCCATATTTGATCCAAATTAACTCTCACAAGCATGCTTCGCTCAAGTTCGATATGCACAACCACAAAACATTTTTTATCACAAAAAATGCCCACCACACTATGGAAGGCACCCGTTATACCCTCGTGTCATTGTAACAACCCGTTTGGGTGCCAAAATAAATAAACCAAACATTGCAATTTCTTTATATATTTTAGTAAAGGTTACAGTACAAATGATACCAAAAAACAAACACACCCCCTATTTTACCATGTTGTGTGGTAACAAATTATTTTTTTCATGCGACAGCAATTCAATAGATGATACCTCTAAAGCCTAAATGCCACTAAACAATTTCCTATGGTTTCCATCCAAATGATAAGAGCACAACAGGAGCCTCACAGTCAACATATTGAAGTTTGAAACCCAACTTTGAAAGTCTGTTATTTTTCTCCCAAAAGAGATGAAAAAGTAATAAAAGCTCAAAAAGATTGTATTAGCAGCCAGTGAGTGCTATAAGTTGGTCCACCACACTTGGATCTGCAAGAGTGCTTGTGTCTCCAAGCTCACTCAACTGCCTCGAAGCTATTTTCCTCAATATCCTTCTCATTATCTTCCCACTTCTTGTTTTCGGGAGTCCTGGTGCCCAATGAATTGCATCAGGAGCTGCAAATGCTCCAATCTGTTACAACAACCACTCGCTTCATTAAACTCCATACTCTCCAATTCATTACTACAATACATTTGTCCAGGAAGCATAATTTTCTTGGATATTGAGTGCCCCGAACCTGTTTTCTAACCGCTAGCGTAAGGCTCTTCTTTAGTTCCTCGCTGTAAGGAACACCCTCCGCTAAAGTAACAAATGCGTAAATACCCTGTCCTTTCACCTACCACCACAGCATGTAAAAGATTAGATCAACAAATAGCTGAATCTATTCTAGTCCTACATGAGGAATATTACTACACCCTGGAATGTTTATGGGGGGCGCCCACATTGAGATTTTCTAAGTGTTGTTCCAACAATGAGGAGAGACAGAGACGCATACCTCATGTTCAACACCTACCACAGCAGCTTCAGCACATTGGGGGTGTGATACCAAAGCAGATTCAACCTCTGCTGTACCGATTCTGTGCCCACTGATTCAAGAAAATACTTCATAAGGGCCAAAAATGTAAATTGTTCTTGTAAGTTAAAAAAAATGCCCGTACGTATACATTAAGCCGTTTTACGTGTCTGCATCGTTCGAACTCCTAAATTGAAGAAAGATGCAAAAACAGTGAAGAGTGCAGATGTACCTGACGTTAATAACATCATCAACTCTTCCAGTGAGCCAATGATAACCATCCTTATCTCTGCAACAACATCAGGCACACACAATTACACAGAGTCGAACAAAATAGGCTACCATAGTTTTAGTTCCACGCTTTGAGTCAGGTTAACAAAGCTGGGAAGTTCTTTCTAAGTAAAAAAAAAAAAGCAGAAGAGGAAAAATTTGCAGTTTATATTGAAAAAGATGGCAGACGTTAATTGACTCTGAAGGGTGGGTCGAACGAAAATGTACCTACTGCAACCGTCACCAGTAAAATAATAGCCCGGGAATGGCTTGAAGTATGTAGTTTCATATCTCTCATGGTCCTCATAAAGAGTACGGAATGCCCCAGGCCAAGATCTTTTGACGCATAAATATCCACTACACTCTCCTTCAATTTCAGTTCCCTTTTCGTCAACTATGACAGGCTGCATTTTTTTAACCAAAAGTGAGCAAAGAATCGAAAATTTATAGCCAGTGTCAGTGCATACTATTTTTACTACATACCACAACACCAAAAAAAGGATAAGTAGCTGAACCAGGTTTCTGTGGCCACGCACCAGGTAGAGGTGTAATCTGGAGAAAGAAAAGGATGAACCAATGATATAATATTTATGTAGTGAAAAAAAGAAGAGGCAGAACCCCTTTCACTACTAAGCTGTAAAACCAGCTGAGTTCTGGGAAAATCACTGAGAAAGTGAAACCACAAACAGAGAAACTGTATTACCATGAAGCCACCCGTCTCAGTTTGCCACCATGTGTCTGAGATTGGGCATCTTGAATCTCCAACAACATTGTAAAACCACCTAAAAGGCAAAGTAGTAAGTTATGGTTTTACTGTCAGAGCATGGGGACACACACAACATACAAGAGATGAAGCTAGAAACCTCCAAGCGCTGGGGTTAATAGGCTCTCCAACACTTCCAAGGACTCGTAATGATTTCCGAGAGTAGCGTGTAACATACTGCAAATACAAAATGCATGAAATTAGTATTTTATAAAAGTGTGAAGTTATATTTTGAGTAAATAACAGAACTCAATGCACTATCTAATCGATTATTTCGAACATCACATGACATCATGTGCAGACAACCACATATCACAATCCATCTTGAGACCTAAACAAAAAAATAAAAGCCAACACGTCATCTATTTCTTGCCTCGTCGCTATCCCGCATGAGTGACCGCACCAGAGTTGGAGCAGTGTAGAATATTGATACTTTGTATTTGTCAACAATGTCCCAACAACGTCCAGCATCTGGATAGTTTGGAGCCTGCGTGTAATATTCAGCATCAAAAGATTTACATAGTAACCACTATTAGATACAAAATAACAGCAAACTCAACTCTCTACTGGTTATAATGGTTGGGGAATATTTTGCACATAAGACCTTACTATTTTTGAAACATCAAATTGATGCTCAACTACATAGAGCCTCAAATCTGTGTTTTCTCTTTCATACTACGAGATTTAAGCTCCTTACCCCTTCAAATACTACAACAGTTGCTCCATTTAGAAGAGGACCATATGTAACATAGCTGTGTCCAGTAATCCAACCACAATCAGCAGTACACCTACATCCACAGGGAGATATCTGTAAGCTCTTAATGCATCTGATCACATTTTCTAACAGACCCCTCACAGAAAAGCAAACTCGGTGCTGGATTGAAACACACAGAGCGAAAACTTATTAACTTACCAATATATATCTGATGGCTTGTAGTCAAATGCATACTTGAAAGTAGTTGCTGTGTATATCATGTAACCCCCAGTTGTATGTAAAACACCCTGCATAACCGTATTAGTTTTCATCATGTAAGGGTGACTAGTAACTCCATAAGACCAACACAGTTAGATCACCTTTGGCTTTCCTGTGCTCCCGCTAGTATAAAGCAGAAAAAGTGGATCTTCAGCATCAACCCACTCCACATCACATGTTGTTGGATATTTTGGAACAATATCCTAGAAGACGATACTTAAACCTGTCAGCTGAAGACCAAACGGCGAAAAGGCAAGACACGATTCTACAGTTTCTACTAGAAGCAATTCTTCTCACTATGTCTCCTCAGTAGATGCTAATTAACGTGGTCTCAGAAACCTTGAACACATACAGCTGCTCAAAGACCAAGTTCGAAGAAGGGCCTTAAATATATGTCAGATCATAGTGACTAGACTAGAGTACTGGACAATAATCCAACAGTGCAGTACTGACAAAAATCATATTGTTGGATTAACCAATTAAGCAGTTTCAAACATTTCCCTTCCAACATGGACCTATACATGTATCCTGGTACGAGATTCAGATACTTGTGCAAGGGGAAAAATTGACAAACAAGGAAATGACCGTACAAATATTTTCTTACCTAGTTATTAGGTGCTTCATTTTACTCACAGTTTTGGACAAACCTTTGTTTTATTATGCACAGAAGTTGTTAACCAAGATTGGGTTTTCATGGTCCTAACATTGTTACTTGTATCATTGTATGTATGCACACACCTATTCTACATGCAAAATCTTATATTGAACTCAGTATAGTGAACATGAGTGTCTGTGTATCTCTTCAAGAAAAGGCATCATATTATTTCATGGTTGGGAGGCAAAAAGTAATAAGTAATGTTGCAGCGGTGCAGCCTACGTGCATAATAGCTAGGTAGGCTAGATAACACCACGGACTTCACAAAGAGTATCCAAGTGTCTGAGTATCCCACAGGGCCACACAGCAAAACTAGAAGAAGTATCTGTGTTACATAGTATTTAATCAATGGATTGAATAGCAAAACCACCTATGGCACTTCTACTCAGCACATTTAACACCTTCCTGTGACTCCAAGAAGATATAAGTTAGGCACCATTCCTAACCTATTTATGGATTTACATGCTAAGATATCAGCTGGAAGCCTGGATTAGAGGCAACTTCACGGTTTGGACACCTACTATCCTGATTGATAAGTGTCATTTCTTATTTTGGAACTATTTGGGTCATTATACATGGGTTTGCCTACATGGACTACATTTCAACTATACTGACCTGCCACCAGACGTCTCTTCCTTCAGTCCATTTTGTAGTCTCCCTCTTCATTGCGAATTCATTTTCATAAGTTAGGCATACATCTGTTCAAGGAAGAAAATACATCTTTGATATAATTACCAAGTATACTTTTGACAAAATAAGTAAACAATGACAGAAAACACAAGCAGGGAAACAGTACACCAAAAATCAATAGTTTAACTTATAGGATGCTACAATAACCATCAGAAACTATGCATCATAGTTGGAAACTAGAACATGCCAACGTGGTGTACGTACAATAATCATCACAAACTATGCATCATCGACGATGGGGGCAGCAAGTGAATTGCGAGATTAGAGCACAATTATAAGCAAGAAACACATCAACGACGAAGTATGATGGTACAAATTTGAACAATGAGCAATTAGTCGTGAAAAACAATAGCTTAACTTATACAATGCTATATCTTTTCTGCATATGCTAACTAGTGTTATTGCTTACAAAATCACTCATCAACCAGATAGGTATGGGTTCCCCCACAAACCTCTTCATATTAGTTTGTCCAGTTTTCCTCTTCGTATTTTTTTGATGTAATGGCTGAAAATCAGCACTCGCATCGGCTATAGATGCAGCTAGTAATGCAAGCACTCGGTCATTTTCAACAAGCTGGACCTATTTTTTCATTCAAAACCATTAAGTACAAGCACGGATAAGCTTCTAATCTTCACATACCTACAGAGACTCCATTTTTGGAAGATTCAACAAGTGCGGCATCTACAATGTCTTTGAGATGTATGACCTTAGAACCTCTTTGAACGGCATTGCAGGTTATAACGGCTTTCGGTTTGCAGTCAACGATTCTTTGGGAAAGAGAGTCTGCAGAAAACCCTGCAAATACAACCTGAAAAAGAAGAGAGCATTAAAATTTTTCGAGTGTTGTGTGTTTTTGTTAAGGGGAAGGAAGCTAAATAGACTGCATGGGGTTGAAGTTAATACCGAATGAACAGCACCGATACGAGCACATGCAAGCATAGCAATGGGCAATTCCATCAGCATAGGTAAATAAATCACAACTGCATCTCCCTTTCGAACACCAATATCTTTTAAATAGTTGGCGAGCTATTTTACAAGATCAAATAAGACAAGCATTGTCAAGCAAGTGTAAATTTTTTGAATCCCCAAGTCAGATGAATTTTACATGTCTCTTGCTCATATGGATCGAAATTCGTTTAAATGACGACGAAATGAATAGATAAGATAGTACCTGACAAACTTTTTGCAGCAACTGAGAGTAAGTCAAACTCCCGTCACGGTTCAAGTCATTACCCTCCCAGTAAATAGCGATTTTGTCGCCATTTCCTGCCTCAATGTTTCTATCAAGGGCATTGTAGCATATGTTGGTGATCCCACCTTTGAACCACTGGTAGCAATCAATGAATTTATTTATTTATTTATTTAAATAAATAAGAATTACTAGTAGTAAAAGAAGAATTTTAGTCACCTACCTCAATGTTAATGTTGCCCTTAGTGACGTCCATATTCTCGGAGTAAACTTGTTTACCCCATTTCTGTTTCCAGTAGAACTCCTTCTCGGCAATGGAGGACCAGAACCCAGCAGGATCCTCAATGGACTTTTTATACATGTCCATATACTAAGAAGCAATTTCACATAGTCAGATCATAACTTGTTTGCCCTAAAAATTTAAAAAAAAAAAAAAATGTTTTAAGGGATTTCTTTCTTAGTCACCTGGGCGGTGGAGGAAACAAGGGCATGACGAGAGAATTCTTCGGTGGGGAATACGAGATCCTTCTCCTCCGGCTCAAGTGATTCATCGAGAATCTTAGCGTTCAAATGTTGGATCTTTCCGGCACCGGAAGGTAATGTTAATATGGAATCCACGTGGCGGAGGTGATCGGAGGGAGATAGGTTGTTATTATTCGGAGGAGGAGGAGGTGAAGCCATAAAACCCAACCTCTGATTCTGTGATTGAGAAAAAAAAGACGAAGAAGAAGAGAATAAGGGTTTGCGTTTGGGTTTGGGTGATGAAGAGAAACAAGGAGGAAGAGTTGAATTCGATGAATTGTAAACGAAGAGGGGGAGGAGGAGGGAGGAAGAAGGTTGAAATAAATAATGAGATTGGGCCATGTGACCGACTGACTGACTGACGACTCTCTCTCTCTCTCTCTCTCTCTCTGAAATGGTTGAAATCCCCACGCATTTTTCTTTTCTTTATTTGTGGAGAGTCTGTGTGTGGGAGAAGATTACAACGTTGACTCTTTCCAATGGTAATTATTTAAATTAATTAAATTTTTAGATTTTTACTTTATTCAATTTGAGACAATTTGAGACGGTTGTGGAGTGAATGTCCAACTACTTATAAAAAAAAATAGGGTAATTGATGTATATTTTTATATTAATTCATGCAATTTGCAAAAAATGGTGTAATTGATGTATACTCTTATAAAAAGGAACGAGAAACAATATTATTGTCTCTGCTTTGCTATATAATTCAGGAATTGAAATCGGTAATGCTGATATAAAATCATTCAGATCATTTGATACAAAATATTATTAAGACGAAAACACATTCTAATCTCTTCTTCGATCTAATCCACAACGTCTCTAAAATCTTGTTTGTTATTTAATTCAAAATCATTCAGATCATTTTTGGTAAAACAACCTACAAAGATAATTTATTTATTCCAACCTTATTTAAAAAAATTATTGGATCTAACATGAACCTTAATATCTTCCATGCGAGTTTTTATTAGTTAAATGGATCAACTCATCTTCTGTTGATTCTTTTTAACATATACTTGAATATCAAACTTTTTTCCTCTATAAATACAACTATCTTTTCGCTACAAACTCAAAATCAATTTCATCTTCTTCTTTCTCTACAAACATATCAAACTCTCTTCCTATACCCTTTTATCTTTTCTACAATGCAAAACAGTTTTTTTAATGAACATGATGCTTGAAGATGTATGGGCTGCAGAAAGAGATGATGATGATGATCTCAGAATGTTAGAAGAGATGGAAAAGAATGCTAAACGAAAACGTTCTCCACATGTTGGTTTTGTTTCGGGTCACCAAACGATAGATCGTAAGAGATAACTCGGTCATGAAACCATTATGAGAAACTATTTCAATGAAACTCGAACATGTGATGATACAAAGTTTCGCGCACGCTACAGGATGAATCGTAATGCATTTTTAAGTTTTTCTATCAATGTAATGCATTTTTAGCTTTTTAATGAGTTTTTTTTTAATTTTGGTTTTGAAAAAAAAATAAAAAAATTTGGACCGTTGGATCACATCCAACGGCTGGATGTGATCAACTCAGGCGACCCTTAATTAAGGGGCGGCTGGGGTTAGACCAGGGAGGAGGGGCCCTTAATTTGAATTAAGGGCATTAAGCCCCTGGTTGTCGCTCTAACTTAGGGATGAGAATCGGTCCGCACGGGCGGGAAACAGACACCTAGTCAACCGGTCCGGGCGGAACAGACACAAGTCTTAAGTGTCCACTCGGTCATCCGGACAAAACAGACGGACATTTCAGATTTTTCTCTAACAAAGTGTTCGTCCGTGACCGTTTTGATAAACGGGCAAACCGAGTATCGGTCGGTCGGTCGGACACCGGTCATTAATGAACAAATAAATAAAATTTTATTCGAAACCAAAACTGTTTAGTAGCTAAACACAACTATCTAAACTCCCACTTTACAATTCAAAAAAGTAAATGAATACAAAATTAAAAGATAATAATTGAGATTTCTCATAGATTACGATCGGTTCTATTCTTCTTCTGATGGATTACGGTCGGTGTATAGTGGATTCTTGGGTTACTGATGAAATATTGAGATTTTAGAGGAGAGAGATAGCGAAGTAGAAAGACGAAGGCGAGATTAGTGCTTTTTTAGGGTTATATAATTTTACTTTTGAAATTTACCGGTTGTAGCTAACCCTACAAATCTAAAGACTAAAAATCAATCATATAAGCGGTTGGGTATAACAGGTAGGATAAACAGACGAGTATTAACGGGTTCGGTCGGACGGACTTATAAGCGGGCAGACTCGATTGGATCACCGGGTAAGGACCTATGCCCGCGTCCGTCCGCTTAAACTCTTTCGGTCGGACAGGTACGGATCGTTTCAGGCATCGGACGATCACGGACCTTTCAGACTCGAATGGTCGTGGGTGCGTTCGAATTTCCGCCACAAAATCCCACCCTCACTCTAACTCTAGAGGAATCATAATTCATAAATATTGCCACCCAACCAAAGTGAAGCAAGAAAAAAGAAAAAACAAAACTCAACGTTGTTGCGTAAACTTGTATTTACAGTAGGGGTATATCTATATAATAAAATAGGTGGATGGGTGCTGACTGGGACAAACCCTTGGATAAATCCAACCGTCCGATCCACATCAGCGTTGGTTTAAACGGTCGGATTCAGTAAAACTCTACTTCCTCCCCTCCTTTCTCAACCAATACATCTTCTCCGTTCTCAATCAACACATCTTCTCATTTCTCTAAACGGTCGGATTCAGTAAAACTCTACTTCCTCCTTTCTCAACCAATACATCTTCTCCGTTCTTAATCAACACATCTTCTCATTTCTCAATTTATCCCCCTCCTTCCTTTTTTTAGTCTTCCGTGAGAGGTGTTTCAATGACGAAGATTAATGAAACAAAGTTAACAATGGCTCAAATGATCAAAATACCTATTCCTCAATCCTCAGCCCCTTTATCATTACCTATTCCTCTCAAGTAGAGCTGAGGGCTAGGGCGTTTTTTTATGGTCAGACTCAGAATTAGTGCGTGTCTTTTTCACAACATCGATTGAGGTTTGAATATCTTAATTTTGATTTGGTAGGTGACTCCACAAACAATCTTCTTCAAGGTTTTACTGAGTAGTTAGTGAAGGAATTTGATTATGGTTTTGAATTTCGTTCTTATTTTTGTCCAACTTCCTTTATAATGAGAATTTCCTGAGAAGTAACTGGATACACCTAAGGTGTTCGAGAAAATGTCTGTGAGGGAATTTGTTAAAAGTTCATTTGTGTATTGTTTAACATTCCATATGCAGAGGGAGAATAATAGATGAATGATTGAATTTCGTAAGCAGACCCCGGTAACATTCTAATGCTTGGCTGAAATGTGAGTGATTTTGCTTCTTTACATGGTTAAAGGATAATATAAATGTTTGTTAGATTTTCCAGTTCCAATGTTCCACCACTTCCATGTATTTGAATATCATTAATCATGTACACTGGTAGTTGATTTTATTTTTTCAGTCTGCATATCTTACTATACAGGTATATATAACGATAACCAAAAATCTAACCCAAGAAGGGTAAAACATTTGCTAGAATAAATTAACGAAATATACGACATTCTTATAGAAGTTGTATAGCATCATGAGGGGTTTACTTGATGGTCATGCAAAGTTATCTCCGTATCAAGTTTCAACTATTAATCGGAGACGCCACGATGTCATTTATGTGTCTTTTTTATGGAACATCACTATTATCATCATCTCATTCGTAGGCAAAGAGGCGTTCTAAGAAATACATATGAGGTTTTCGATTCATGAGCTGTTGTGAGAAATTGGGTTTAGCCTGAATGACTATTTGATTATACAGGTAATAGTAGTGATGTCTTCTAGAGGTTTTGGTAGTTTTCGGATTTGGTGGTCTTCGCAATCTGTCACTCGTTCTTCGCCATCATCATGTGATGCTTCTGTACCAAATATGCACGCCGAAACCACACCACCAATCCCTGTTTATAGGGCCCTTATTGCCCCCGTTGCATAGACATTGTCCCAAAATCGAAAGCGTGGAACTCAATATAGTGCGACTTCCAGTTGTTCGATAAAATGTTCTAATTGGTGTCTTCCAGGATATCAAGCTGTTTTACCTTTTGTTTGAATTTCTTGATATTGAATACTTGTGAAGCTTATTTTTCAAGAAAAATACTTGTGAAGCTTCTTATGGATTCTGCAGTGGCTTATTATTAACTTGATGGTAACATACCAAATTTCATTAGTGGCTCACAGCATGAATAAACCAGTTTATGTTGCTGCTGAAAGCTATAAGGTTCGTAAATGAAATTTTAATCATCTATTATGATTAAATCATATTTGGGATGTATATCAACTTTCTTTAAAATTTTGAAGGCATACATTAATAAGAAGAAAGAATGTCAATCCACATGTACAGTGTAACGGCCGACTTCAGTATTTTTGTTATTAAGCCTTGTGACGGGGAAGTTAGAGTACTAAACTTCACCATCCCTAGCCAATCTGTTGTTGTATCACAGAATGTTGTGTTTTTTGTTCATTTTGTTTATCAATTGACAAATTGTTGGGGAAAACATGTTTTTGTGGAGTACGTGATGGATAAAGTTGCAGGTTTATCTAATTGGTTGTAAGATGGGTAGAGTGTAATCTAGAGTATGCAATCAAACTTGAGGTTCCTGTTAGTATGCATATGTACCTTGACTTCGAAGAGTCGTAAACATAAATGGTTATTTATTTCAAACATAGACACCATACTTCTTCTTCCCTTCTCGAAGGAATTCGTGGTAATTCTTCTTTTGCATTTCAGGTTGACTGCAACTATCAACAATCTCTATTTGTTCTGCTGGCTTCTCAATGGTAAACCATTTCCAATTATTCTTTGATCTAAGTTTGTTAGTTAAATTGCTTTCTCCTTTTATCTCTAACCTAATATTTTCTTAGAAAATTGTTTGAACAAATTTGAAAGTGAAGTTCAAATTCTGTCACATAGTAAATTTCTTCATGATTTTTGTTATTGTTGGTTGAAAAAAGTTTGAATTAATGTCAAGGTAAAAATGAAAAATCGATCATGTTTTTAACTTGACCAATAAGAATTGAGGAGTCCACTAATGAGTTAGCTGCACCGAGTCAGTGACGTCTTCTTTCAGTATCAAAGAAACACCTATACAAGACTTCCATAGCCATACAAGTGATGCCTTAGATCTTAATTGGTGTAACTCTAATGTGAGTAACACTTCCACATTATTATGTCTTCATTATTGTTAAACTAATGTAGTATTCTGAATCGTAGGTTTTGTCCGACTCTTGGCATTGCTTCCTCTTTGAAAGGTATAACTCTTTGTTTCTCTCTTATAGTTGGTGCCTCTAAGTGGGGGATGTCTGATTATTATGATTTTACATTTTGCTTTTTTTTTTTCTTGATGTGATTGACTATAAGTTGAGTCGATAACGTCAATTACTCAATCTTATTGGGCTTATAAATTTTGCGTTTGTCTCAGATTTACAACTTGAACTCTTTTCGGTTCATATTATTAGTTCTTATGATGAGTTTCTTGATCCATTTTCATGTTTAATTAGCTAGGAATATGATTTTTCCCTATGAGAATGATTTTTTCTTGACTTGCAGTTTGAGACTAATTTCTTATTAACGGACATCTTCGATTCCACATAAATTACACATAAACTTATCCAAGCAGGCTAATGGCACAACAACGGTTGTTCTCCTTAAAGTTATCCATATAACTTCAAGGAGATAAAATAGTACTTCACTGTTTCCTTTACATATTTTGAATTTGCTTTGAGTAGTAAAATCATCTTCATTACTTTGGCAAAACAAGTCCACGGATTTGCGAAGTTCTTTTGGATAATTTTTTTACTCCTTTGATTCTGTTTGCTCCTACTGGTTGCTCCTTTGGTACTCAGCTTTCATAAATTCTATGGATGCTAAGGCCATTTTTGCATATATATCTGATGGTTATTATGATTCAGTAGAAATTTGTTTAATGTTGTCATATAAGTGTTTGATGAAATGTCTAATAGAAAAAATGCACCTTAATCATACACTCCACAAACAAAGGTTTCACAGCAGTTCAAACTTATCTTTTTCGAACACTAATATAGCTGCAAGATAAGGCATTACATAGTTTGATAGATAGAAGCAAGCTTACTATAACACTGTACTATAGTAGTGATTAAAGTTACGTAACAGATCCGTTCGTAACTTAATTGGATGATAGATGAGCAACCATAACAATCTTTCTCAAAGTGAAATAAACATGAGAAGCCGTGTCAGTCCTAGACCTTAATAACAGTTAGAGAAATGGAGGGAGGTCACACATGTTTAAGTTTAGAAGATTTTTCTGCTACAATACACAGGAATATTATATAAACGTAGTATAAACATAGAGATAAATCTGGTCGTCCGTCCCAGATCAGAACTAATATCAACCTTTAGGTTTTATTAAATAGATAATATAATACATGTTACCATAAATTGTTTTCCCTCGATGGTTTTATTTATTTAGTTACTATATCTGTATCCTCATTGAAACTCGTCTCTAAATTGCATTTAAATATGCTCTGGAGATACCCAAACAGATGAAACCCTCATTTGGTTTATCTGGACGACTTCACGAGCGAGATTTTTTTCCTGTCTTCATTTGATTATTTTTTTAATATTTTTCTCTAAAAATCACTTTCATCCTTCTGAGTGGAATGATGTAATTCAATATCTCCATAATCAAGCTCCTTTTGTTTCAATTCTTTTACTTCTTTGTCTAATTTGTTTCTGGAAACCTAAATCTCTTCCTTAATAGTTAAAATCATTTATGCTTTAAGCCCTCTCTTTTTCTTCGATTCTTCTCTATAATCTTTCTTCTTTTCCCTTTTGTTGTTTTCATCATTTATGTAATTATGCTATGTTACGCATCAAAGATCAAAGTTTTGCACATTGCATAGCTTTTCCATATAAGACATTAAATTTGTATAAATTTATTTATTCCATTAATTTTGTTGCTATTAGTGTTCCGCCGGCTGAACTTTAGCACAAGACCTTCGATTTAAAAACATGCCACGTCATATTTCACATGTATGCAGTTTTGGTTGAAGAAATAATTTATTAGCAACAATGTCTTTCAGGACCAGGCTCGCAATCACACTGGTGATGTTGAGATAGAAGCTGCTTGTGAAAGAGAAGAAGATCCTGGGTTGGCTTTGGTAGCTGCATTTTTATGCTTGACTTTCACATATCATTGCTCAGATAGAACTTCATTATACTTCAGGGAAAAAAATTGTAGAATTTAAGTTTTCTGTTTAAATGGATTTAAGACATAGGATAGAGACGTAGTTGAGGACTTCAGATTGTTTTCCTCCTCCGTGTGTGCACTTCCTACTGAGCGATACTTTGGCTCTTTCCGTCATGGAGCTTAATTACATAATATTTGCAGGTCACGAAGGGGTACAATTACATTACATTAAAAAATATGGGCATAAGTCGAAGTTAATGGCAACAAATGTTCTAAACAAGCAGGACTCCTTCAGCGCTCTGGGGTAAGATAAGACCTTCAATATCTCCTTGGGACCAGTTGGTTACTTGATTTAACATGATTGAGATCCTTTTTATTATGTTTACAGGGTTGATTACATTATTAGGTTGGTTTCAAACGCAGCATACTTCATCTTCTTTTGTTGAATTCTATGAAATTTGCAAACTAAGTCTTAGTGGTGTTAGTCTTTTGTTGAATTAAATCTTGGAACCTCTCTGCTCAAATCATATTTCAGAATATAGATGGATATCTGGCTCGCTAATCTGATTTTAGTTCACTGGTTCAGACCTAAAATAAGTTTATAATAAACTCAACTGATTATTGTGACCCTGCAACAAGTCTGTCTCAAGCAATTTAGCTTCAAACAGAGAAAGAAAAATAACACCATAATTGTTTTACTTTTGGGCAATTTTTGCTCATCTGTTTTACAGCTTGTGAAGTGGGACCAGTTGAAGTTTGCAGCAACTATGGGACCAACAGCCGAAGAACTCCTGCCTTCTGGTCTGGATGGGTATGTTAATCAAACAAAGCGGCTTGAGGAGTTGTTTGGAAAGATCTCTGGCCACCCCCTAATGTTTGAACTACTAGCCCTTTATATTCTAGGCTATTAGCTTAACAAATAGAGGTTAGTAGGCCTTCCTGAAAAAAATATGGTGGTTGTGTTTGTTGATCCAAAGAACTTGTGTCAAACTATCTTCCAATTGTGGATTTGACATAGCCATCTGGTTTGATGTTCTGATCTTTTTTAATCCAAGTACTTCACCTTTATCTTTTAATAAAATACATTGCTTTCCGCTACGTATACGTATAACTTGTGGTTTCCGTTAATCTTGGTGAAGGTTATTGTTTTAGATGAAAAGGAAAATGAGAAACAATTAGTACGAACTTGGGGTGCTTCTAAAGGCGTCCCACTGAAGGCAATGGCTATGGTAGTTTGGTTGACTAATGCTGGTTGTAAGAGTGTGTTGCCACATGACTCTTAACGGAGATATATAAGCTCTATGTGTTTTGTCAAACATCTTTCTACTTGAGCACCTCAACGCACCCGTCAACCGTCGTTACCATGGTACCACCTAACATTCACCAGCGATTGGTCATTTTGAAATTGACATCTACATTTTATTGTTTATTTATATCTAGACAAGAAATAACCATCATCCCTCATTTGACATCCCCATTGTATTGTTTTATTTCGTGTTTAAACAAGAGAAAATTTGAAATCTACATTTTTTTTGTAATACCTTTCTATTTTCTTGGTCATGTAAGTTACTGTTTTGTTGATTTTATTTAAAGAAATGGTAGCAACTTGGTAAATGCTCCACAAAAGGCTCCGTGCCGAAGGCACGGGCTATAGCCTAGTTAGTTCTTAAATGACCTTATGACCCGCCTATAGGCTATATTGCTATAACCGTGATCTTTTTTTTTTTGTTGAACTGCTATAACCGTGATCAGACAACGAAAACACACCGCGTTTTTCTCTGGCGCGTGGGATTTCGCGGGAAGGGTTCTTCATTGATCGCGAACCAGTCCTCTACTATCTTTCTAAAAACCCTAATATTTATTGTCTTATCTTTCTTCTCGCGAACACATCTTCGACGATCTTCCATGAAACCCTAATCCTTATTGTCTAATTTTTTTGATCGCGAACACATCTTCGATGTTCTTTCTGGTTTATCATTCTTTAACGATTTCTTGATTATGTTACCAAACCTTAAATCATCGGTCCTTACTATCCGATTAAACCCTAAAACACTCTTTTGATTTTTCATCAAACCCTAAATATTTCGGGTTAGCAATTGATTTCGGTAACCGATCGTCGTCAGATTTCAGGAAGTGGGTAATACCGTTCTTTTACCATATTTTTGTCTTCAAGAAAACCTAAATTTTATTTTGTTATTCTCGTATCCTCTTTATTTCAAAAAGAAGAAAAAAGAAAGAACTCTTTTTCTTGTTTCAGTAAACCCTAACTATCATTCTTTATTTTTATGCAGCCAGCCGGAGATCATGTTGTGGAGTAACAGAGCAAGGATCACACTGCAAACGATCTTGAAACAGAAATTAGGGTTTGTGCTTCTTTTGCTCAACCTGATTGCTCTTTAGGGTTTCATACTCTTATTCTGGTTTGTCTCCTCTCCTTATATTCTTAAATTTTATATCTGAATTGATAATTGATATATGTTTAAATCTCAAGAATGTTCGAATTAGCCCGATTTATATTTGTATTGATAATTGATTCATTTTTGAATCTCAAGAATGTTTCGAATTAGCATGATATATATGCATGATCCGAACCCCAATCAGTTGATTCTGTATATACTCTGATCCCTAACTATATTAGGACAAGGTATGCTATAAATGTAGATGGTAACATGTTTTCGTTTGCATCATATATGATGTTTTAACTAAAGTAGATGGTACAATGTTTTTGCTTACATCACTATTGAAGTTTAACATCATTCACTATGTAAATGAATATGGAATTTTGGCGTCTTAAATTCAAAAAATAGTTTTTCATCACTATTGAAGTGTTCGTTTTTTCAGGTTAGGATTGTGATGGAGATGACTACTAGGAAATGTGCTCGTCTTTCGAGGACACAATGAATCAAAATTAACTAGGTGGCTTACCGATTCATGTTCCGAAAACTAGTTTTTCGTCACGATTCAAGTTTTTTTTTTTAGGATTGTGATGGTGGTAACTACTAGGAAATGTACTAGTCTTTCGAGGATGTAATGAATCATAACAAATGACTTGGCGGCTTAATGATTCATGTCTCGAAAACTAGTTTTTCATCACGATTCAAGTTTTTTTTTTTTTGGATTGTGATGGTGGTAACTACTAGGAAATTACTAGTCTTTCGAGGATGTAGTGAATCAAAACAAATTACTCGGCGGCTTAATGATTCATGTCTCGAAAACTAGTTCTTCATCACGATTCAAGTTTTTTTTATGGATTGTGATGGTGTTAACTACTAGGAAATGTACTAGTCTTTCGAGGATGTAATGAATAAGAACAAATGACTTGGCGGCTTAATAATTCATGTCTCGGAAACTAGTTTTTCATCACAATTCAAGTTTTTCTTTTTTTGGATTGTGATGGTGGTAACTACTAGGAAATTACTAGTCATTCGAGGATGTAATGAATCATAATAAATGACTTGGCGGCTTAATGATTCATGTCTCGAAAACTAGTTTTTCATCACGATTCAAGTTTTTTTTGGATTGTGATGGTGGTAACTACTAGGAAATTACTAGTCTTTCGAGGATGTAGTGAATCAAAACAAATGACTTGGCGGCTTAATGATTCATGTCCCGAAAACTAGTTTTTCGTCACGATTCTAGTTTTTTTTTTAGGATTGTGATGGTGGTAACTACTAGGAAATGTACTAGTCTTTCGAGGATGTATCGAATCAAAACAAATGACTTGGCGGCTTAATGATTCATGTCTCGAAAATTAGTTCTTCATCACGATTCAAGGTTTTTTTTATGGATTATCATGGTGTTAATTACTAGGAAATGTACTAGTCTTTCGAGGATGTAATGAAGCAAAACAAATTTAGCGGCTTAATGATTCATGTCTCGAAAACTAGTTTTTCATCACAATTCAAGTTTTTCTTTTTTTGGATTGTGATGGTGGAGTGGTAACTACTAGGAAATTACTAGTCTTTCAAGGATGTAATGAATCAAAACAAATGACTTGGCGGCTTAATGATTCATGTCCCGAAAACTAGTTTTTCGTCACGATCCAAGTTTTTTTTTTGGATTGTGATGGTGGTAACTACTAGGAAATGTACAGGTCTTTCAGGATGTATCGATTCAAAACAAATGACTTGGAGGCTTAATGATTCGTGTCTCAAAAACTAGTTCTTCATTACGTCATCACGATTCAAGTTTTTTTTTTGGGTTGTAATGGTGTTGACTACTAGGAAATGTACTAGTCTTTCGAGGATGTAATGAATCAAAACAAATGACTTGGCGACTTAACGATTCATGTCTCGAAAACTAGTTTTTCATCGCGATTCATTTTTTTTTTAGGATTGTGATGGTGGTAACTATTAGGAAATGTACTAGTCTTTCGAGGATGTGACGAAACAAACAAATGACTTGGCGGCTTAATGATTTATCACGATTCAAGTTTTTTTAGGATTGTGATAGTGGTAACTACTAGTAAATGTACTAGTCTTTTGAGGATGTAATGAATCAAAACAATGGACGTGGTGGCTCAATGATTTATGTCTCGAAAACTAGTTTTCCATCACGATTCAAGTTTTTCTTTTTTTGGATTGTTATGGTGATAACTACTAGGAAATTACTTGTCTTTCAAGGATGTAATGAATCAAAACAAATGAGTTGGCAGCTCAATGATTCATGTCTTGAAAACTAGTTTTTCATCACAATTCAAGTTTGTTTGTTTGTTTTTAAAGGATTGTGATGGTGGTAACTACTTGGCGGCTTAATGACTCATGTCTCGAAAACTAGTTCTTCATCGCGATTCAAGTTTTTTTAGGATTGTGATGGTGGTAACTGCTAGGAATGTACTAGTGTTGCAAGGATGTAATGAATCAAAACAAATGACTTTGCGGCTTAGTGATTCATGTCTCGGAAACTAGTTTTTCATCACGATTCAAGTTTTTTTTCTAAGGATTGTGATGGTGGTAACTTTTCAAAAAAAAAATTGTGATGGTGGTAACTACTAGGAAATGTACTAGTCTTTCGAGGATGTGATGAATCAAACAAATGAATTGGCATTCATGTCTTGAAAACTGGTTTTTCTTCACCATTAAAGGTCTTTTTTTAGTATTGTGATGGTGGTAACTACAAGAAAATGTAGTAATCTTTTGTGGATGTAATGAATAAAAAAAATGACTTGGGTGCTTAATGATTTATGTGTTGTAAACTAGTTTTTCATCTCGATTCATTTTTTTCTTTAGGATGGTGGTTCAAGGATATAATGAATCAAATCAAATGACTTGACTACTTAAATGTTTCATGTTTTGAAAACTAGTTTTTCATCACATTCAAGTGTTTGTTTCGTTTTTTTATTCTTTGTGTTTTCAAAGCTATATGTTAAACCTTGTATTGACCATATTCGAGTGACCCCCTTTACCTGCAAACGTCACTTCTGCTCTTATCTGTTGTTATTAGACGTGGATCTTGAACTGCATGACACCATGTTTAGAAATGTGACGATGATGGCGACTATTAGGACATGTACTAGTCTTTCAACGACTTAATGAATCAAAATAAATAACTTGGCGGCTTAAATAATTCATGTCTTCTAAACTAGTTTTTGTCATGGTTCTTTTCCGAGGCTAGTTGAAATGTTTTTCTTTTGTTTTGTTTTTGTGTATGTTTCTCGAGAGTCCTTAATTATTTACATTCTTTTTCAACTGTTTTCAATTCTATGATTTCAAACAACTATGAAGTTTCATTTATAACTGTGAATTGTGATGGTAATGGTGACTGCTCGGAAATGTACCGGTTTTTCATGAATATAACGAATCAGTTTAGACAACTTGGCGGCTTAAAAGATTTGTTTCTTGAAAGCTGGTTTTTCACCACGATTCATTTTCCAACTTTTTAAATAAAAACCCGTAAAAGCATCTGTTTTCTACTCTTAAAGTTTCCAAAACATTTGCTAAACCTTGTATTGACCATATTCGCATGATCCACTTCAGCTGCAAAAGTCAATTGTGCTCTTATTTATTTTTAAACCCGGATTTTGGACTGCATGACATCATGTTTAGAACTGTGACGGTGACGGCGACTACTAGGAAATGTACTAGTCTTTCAAGGATGTAATGAATGAAAATAAATTACTTGGCGGCTTAAATGGTTCATGTCTTGGAAACTAGTTTTCGTCATGGTTTTACGATAATGCTTGTCAAAATGTTTCTTTTTTGTTTTGTTTTTGTATGTGTGTTCGAGAGTCCTCAATCTGTTACATTCTCTTTACAAATGTTTTCAGTTCTGTGATTTCAAACTATTATCAAGTTTCATTTATAACTGTGAGTTGTAATGATAATGGTGACTGCTCGGAAATGTACTGGTTTTTCAAGAACATAATGAATCCACTATAAGTAACTTGGCGGCTTAAACAATTCGTTTCTTGAAAGCTGGTTTGCCATCACGATTCATTTTACGAAGTTTTAACCCAAAACCCTTAACTGCATCTGTTTTTCGTACTCCTTATGTTTTTAAAACGATTTGTTAATCTTGTATCGACCGTATTCGAGTCACCCACTTTAACTGCAAACTTCAGTTCTGCCCTTATTTGTTGTTAAACGTGGATTTTGAACTACATGACATCGTGTTTAGAACTGTGATGATGACGGCGACTACTAGGAAATGTACTAGTCTTTCAACGATGTAATGAATCAACATAAATAACTTGTCGGCTTAAATTATTCATGTCTTGGAAACGATGCTAGTCGAAATGTTTTTCTTTTGTTTTGTATTTGTGTATGTGTGTTCCGGAGTGCTTAATCTTAACATTCTTTCTCCAACTGTTTCAGTTCTATGATTTCCAACAACTATGAAGTTATATTTATATCAGTGAATTGTGATGATGACGGTGACTGCTCAGAAATGTATCGGTTTTTTAAGAACATAATGAATCAATATAGTCAACTTGGCGGCTTAAAAGATTCGTTTCTCGAAAGCTGGGCTTTCATCACGATTCATTTTCAAACTTTTTAAAGAAAAACCCATAAAGGCATCTGTATTTTACTCTTTATGTTTTTAAAACTATTTGTTAAACCTTGTATTGACCATATTCGCATGATCCACTTATAGCTGCAAAAGACAATTGTGCTCTTATTCATTGTTAAACCCGGATTTTGAACTGCATGACATCATGTTTAGAACTGTGACGATGACGGTAACTACTAACCTACTACTACTAGGAAATCTTCTAGTCTTTGAACTATGTAATGAATCAAAGTAATTAACTTGGCGGCTTAGATGATTCATGTCTTGGAAATTAGTTCTCGTCATGGTTCTTTTACAATGCTTGGCAAAATGTTTCTTCGTTTGTTTTGTTGTTGTATGTGTGTTTGGGAGAGTTAATTTTCATTTATAACTGTGAATTGTGATCATAATGGTGACTGAATTGCGGCTGTGATGATAATGCTCGGCAAGATTTTCATTCTTTGTTTGTTTTCATTTACATTCTTTATACAAATGTTTTCAGTTCTATGATTTTAAACTACTATCAACTTTCATTTATAACTGTGAATTATGATGATAATGGTGACCGGAAATGTACCATTTTTTCAAGAACATAATGAATCAATTCAAATAACTTGGCGGCTTAAATGATCCGTTTCTTGAAAGCTGGGTTGTCATCACGATTCATTTTCAAACTTTTAAACCCAAAAATGCATTTGTTTTTTTTGACTTCATATGTTTTCAAAACTATTTGTTAAACCTCGTATTAACCATATTCGGCGTGATCCACTTTATCTGCAAACGTCAGTTGTGCTCTTCTTTGTTGTTAAACCTGGAGTTTTGATGACATGACATGTAGAATTTTGATGATGGCGACTACTAGGAAATGTACCATGGTTTATCAATAGGTCACGTGACATGGAGAAGCCCAAACATTTATTTTGAATGGATTATACTCTGTTGCATTTATCCAGTACTAGGAACCTAGGCATGGCTTCCATACGGATGCCTATTGGCTTCAACATTAGATTGGAGTGTAGGATTATCTCTTGATATTTAGTTCTGCTTGTGATACTTTCCATGTTTGAATCAAAACATTTTTGCTGGTTATATTTCGTGGTTTAAGGACCATAGTAACAGAAATTAAATGGCACAAAGGTTTAACCTTTCCTTTATTCTTGTGTTCTGCCCTTCTTGTGGTTAATGTTTGGTCTGGATATAAAAAGTACCGACAATGATGGATAGATTCATCATACCTGTCTGTTAACGTAGGTTTATTCCCCGTTGTTTTACATTTGTTTGGGACAATCCATTTGATGAATTCGTTCAAATTTGTTGACATTGAACTGTTGGAAACTCTTTTACGGATCTTTGGAATCAGTTTAGAGGGAAGAAACCGATTGTTTTTTTTTTTCTATATCTGTAGCCCCAAGAAAAATGTTAGATCTGTTGTCAGTAATTGATAAAAATCAAAGCTGCTTAGTTCTCTATATGTGGAACCCATTGTGGACTATGAAAGCACATATTGGTTGTCTAGAGAGAGACGGGTCTAAATTTCTTGTATGAGCTATTATCACCTTTGATATCCTTCGTTTTCATTCCCAGTGAAGCGGAGTTTGGACATGAACAACTATGTTAAACTGAAACTCTAACAGTTTGGCAGTGCCCTACGATATTGAGCTTCTCCATCGAGTATGGCTCCTTGACAATGGTGAAATAATCTACCTGGTTAAAGTGTGTGAGGAACTCATTTCTGAACTTTTATTTTAAAGTAATCTGGTAGTATGCTTATCTTCATCTTCATGTTGTTGCAGGTTATCGGACTGGTAGACTGACTCTCGAAGGTGACATAAGATGTCTCCTCCATTTTTCCTCTTCAACTTTTTGGTGTTGTCCAGTGGCTTCAGCCTATCTACTACAGGTAAGACGTAAATAGCATCTCTCTTGCTCACTTTATATTAGCATCTCTCCCTCTCTCTCTTCAACTTTCTTGGTGGTCAGGTGGTGTCCAATGGCTTCGGCCTATCTACGGCACCCTATCACAGTTGTACTAGTAAAGAGGACCAATAACTACGTAATTATATTAGAGACAACATTACAAGTTCATAGACATAAACATTTGTTGATACAGCATAAATTATAACATCAATCGTAACCGGTTACTACTATATATCCACGGATTAAATGGGCTTTGGCTCGAAACCGTTGGATCTCGGCCCAATTACCTTCAGCCCTCTACTACCCCATTACTCCTTATGTTTTCAAAACTGTATGTTAAACCTTGAATTGACCATATTCGCGCGAACCACCTTATCTGCAAACGTCAGTTGTACTCTTATTTGTTGTTAAACCTGGATGACAGCATGACATCATGTTTAGAATTGTGGTGATGACGGCGACTACTAGGAAATTTACCCTGGTTTATCAATAGGATTCATTATAACTGTCTGTTAATGCGTGTTTCTGCCCCGCTGTTTTAAATTTGTTTGGAACAATCCATTTGATTAATTCGTTCAACTGTTGACATAGACAACTGAGATTCAATGTTGCATCGAACTGTTGGAAACTCTTTTGTTCTCTCTACGGATATTGAGAATCGCTTGAGAGCGAAGGAACTTATTTGACGTGAACAGATGAAAATCAAAGCTGCTACATTTTCTATATCTGGAGCCCCAGCAAAAATGGGGGATTTGTTTTCAGTAATCAATCAAGCTGCTGCGCTCTCTGTATCTTGAACCACTGTGGAACTATCATACCGCATTGGTCGTCTAGAGAGAGATGGGTCTAAATTTCTTGTGTGAGCTATAATTACTTTTGATATCCTTCTTTTTCATTCTCAGTGAAGCTGAGATTGGACATGAACAATTATGTAAACTGAAAGTCTAATTGTTCATGTCAAAAAGAGAGAATGCAGTCTGCTGGCAGTTTGGCACTGCCTAATACAGTAATAAGTGAGTTTCTTCCATTGGGTATGGTCCTTGACAATGGCAAAATAATGTATTTGGTTTGGGGGAACTAATTTTTGAACTTCTATTTGTAAAGTAATCTGGTATTTTCCATCAAAGTTTATTGATAGCTTCACGATTTGGAGCTGGAAGCCTACTTTTATGTATTTGGATGAAGTAGAAAGCTTACTACAATTATTCGACAAATGCTATCAAATCTGCGTCCTCCCATTGTCCATTTTGGTCAGATGTTGAGTTGTCAATGCAATTCGGTGCGGTTGCTAGTCCTCTCATGGATATCCCCTTCGAGCCTTCCGCATTGCCAACTGGTAGGAGATTGTAAAATGCTCTAAACTCTGTAAGTTTCACATGTTACTTAATCACGAGAAACATCTTATATAAGACAGCCAATACTTTCAAATTCTGCTAGGAACTTGAGCATGTGAAGGATAGGTCAGGAAACAAATGAATGCAATCTAAGTTTATCTAACAGAACTTTTTAGATACTCTGGCAACATGGCTTGTGGCCAAGGGATATTAAGTACTAGGGTTAGATTTCTCCCTGAGTAGCTTATATTAAGATGAGATCATGAGATACTTCGGTAGCATATTTAGTTTTCATGTGTGCAGGTTTCCCGCGGACTTGTTGTACTATTCTATCCTTGAAGGAAAATCCACTGCACGAATTTGCAACTCTGTTTTATTAGCGATGCGTGTGATGTACTAGAAATGTCTCCACCGTCCGTCGTTTTGTTTGCAAGTTTTGCTAGCCTCTGATGCCACCTGCTTTTGTAATCTCAACCTGTTAAAAGATGTAATTAGGACTACTTATTCAACTTGTTACCTTTACTTTTTATGTTGATTAGATGTCCATTTTCATGGTTTCTGAAATACAGGAAGGTTATACGTCTCATGCGAGTACAGTTGAGACTGTACTGAACATCCAGTTGAGACTGTACTGAACATCCTTGTTGTTAGCTCTCATGTTGGCATTACATTTATTCTTCTCTTACGAGTGGAACCCTTAGAGGGCTACAGATAGTGTTTGAATCAAGTTGATCTTGTTTTTTTTTTCTTTGAAGAGCTACTGACCTGTCCAGATTCAGGATTATGCGGACTTGTCTGCATTGTCATCTGGAGGATCTGATTATATGTTCCTTAGATTCTAGGTTGGAGACACTATTTGATGATGTTATTGATTGTTACGGTTCATCAAGCTCGTCTAGGTTGGTGAAAGCTCATGAAGTGTGTAAAATGAGATAATTAGAACTTTAGAAGCACCCCATTCAGTGATTTGGAAGAGTCTGAGCATTTAAGATATATAATTTTATAATCGGTAAGTAATCACTTGCATCCAGTACTAAGAACCTAGACATGACTACTGTTGCCTCTACTCTGAAATAACTCTTTCGTTCTTCGGCCATGGCTTACATGGGTTGTACATGGATAATGGATTCCAAGTGGCTGCCACATTAGGTCAAATTATCTCCTTTGGTATCTAGTTTTTGGTTGTGATGCTTTTCATGATCTAATCAAAACGCTTTTGCTTGTTTATATATGTTTTTAGCCCTTTTTGTTGGGTACTTCGGTCCTTGGGTAATGATTTGGTCTAGATATATAATATACTGACAGTAACGTATAGGTTCAGTATAACTGTCTGATAAGGCATATTTTCTCTGGCATATCCTTGTCTTCCAGCCTAATATTTTGTTCAAAGAAGAGACATGATGGTTTCTGCATCTCAGTCAATTCTGTTGAATTTTGTTCATAAACAACAAACAAGACTCAATCATGTGCCGTGTTAGAACTCTTTTGTCACCTTGTACTGATCTTGACTCTTGAGAAGTACTTCGGTGGGAAGTAGCCATTGTTGAACTGTCGAAGTGCATATTGGTTGTCCACAGAGAGCTGAGTCTGCAACTCCTACTTGAATTGTCCTCTTTTTCTTCTTCTCAAGAAGGTAAAATTATATTATGTATGTCCTGAAATGAGACTCAACTATGTGCCATAGAATTGTTGGGAACTCATATTACTTTTTACTCTTTGGAGAAGTACTTCTGATGCAAATGATTCTAGAAGATGGCAGAAATTCTCTAGGGTCTGGAGCAGTCAAGTCAATAGTCTAATTAGAGCATCTCCAATGGGACACTCAATCTCTAACACTTAGAGTGCCACATAGACTTTTTGGAGTTTTTGTTAAAAAATCATCTCCAATGGAACTTTTTATTAGACACTCTAATATGAGGTGGACACATTTATTATAGTGTCTAGTTAGAGAAACTCTAAAATGAAAGTGTCTACTTGAGACTCTCTAAGTGTTACTTTTAAATTTCAACCAATAGAAAATCTTGTTTTTCAACTACTTTTTATCTATTGAATTGAAGGACATGTGTATTAAGTATAGACACTTTAGAGATCTCCACTGGAGACCAACAAAAATTAGAGTGTCTCTAAATTGGCATTTAGGAAAGAGAATCTTTATTGGCCCTTGACAACTAGGACTTTTAGAGTGTTTGTTAGAGTGTCCCACTGGAGATGCTCTTAGTCAAAGATTAGTAAATTCTAAATATTAATGAAGTGTCTAGGTAATGTAAGAGTTTAGTCTTAAGAAGTGTCTAGTAATTATCTAGGGAATGTAATAGTGTGGCCTATAAGTAGGGAAGCTCTCTAGTTTGTAAGGCAGTCTACATCTTTTAAAATCAAGTAATTGTAAAGGTTGTTTTCCCCTAGCAAAGGGTTCCCAAAGTCTTTTCCTTGGTTTTATCTCAAGAAATCAAGGCTCCGACGGTGTTTGGAGTATTCCCTTTCCGATTTTAGGAAGCAAGTACTAATCTGTTTGCTTTAAGTGGCATCAGAGCTACACAGATTTGTGATTCTGCGAATCTATGGCTAGGGGGTGGTAATAACTTGGAGCAAAACCAAAGAACTACAGAAGCAAGTCTAGCAACAAATAATACTGTTAGTAGAAAAGACATAGAGGTTCTTCAAAGGCAGATTACTCAGCTTTGTGATCGCCTGGAGCAAGCTGGAATCTTTGGACCTGTTAATGTGACTAATACGGAACAAAGAGAACAATGTGCCAACGCATTTCAGCAAACTTATCATCGAAGAAGACAAGCAGATCAAGTAAGGGTGCAAGCACAATTTCCTACAGTAGAATCTTCCGATGAAGAAATGGATAGACGACCTTATGAGAGGCAACCTGCTTTCAAACCCGGTGTTCAACGTAATCAAGAACCACATGTTAGAGTTGACATTCCGGATTTCACAGGAGAAGAACAAGTTGAGGAGGTTTTGGACTGGTTGAACGAAGTGGACAGGTTCGAATATATGGAACTTCCGGATTATAGAAAGGTGAAATTGGTGGCGGTTAAATTAAAAGGTTATGCATCTTCTTGGTAGCAACAATTACAAATGACAAGAATGCAGTCCGGAAAGGAGCGAGTTCAATCATGGTCAAAGATGTAACGGCTGGTTCGAAGTCAATTTCTTCCATTAAACTATGAAGGTATGTTGTTCCAACAATACCAATCCATTCAGCAAGGAAACCGGTCAGTTCAGGAGTACACGAATGAATTCTACAAAACAAAGACTCGTGTAAACCTAGTCGAATCAGAAACACAAGTTATACATCGTTATTTGATGGGGTTTAGGCCAAGTATAAGAAATTGGGTCGAGACAGCCTTGTTGGACATTGGCTAGTGTTGTTCAGTTGGCAATGAAGGTTGAATCACAACAAACAAGACCTAACAGCAAAATCAGATGGACAGAGGGCAAGTGCAAATAGGGGCTTATAATGGTCAAGGTGGCTCAACCCAAAAAATCGAAACAGGACCTTCGTTTACACAAAGTTCTGGACCAGCACCTTACTCCAAAGGGCGTGTACAGAATCAAGGAAGTGGTACACCAGATTTCAATCCGGGAGGTCGTGACATTACATCTAAATATGTGGGAGAAAAAATGAAGTGCTATAAGTGTGGGAAAGAAGGGCATAAGTCTGCTGAATGTCGAAAGAAGAATGCCAATTTACTAGTGAGTGAAGAAGTTGAGGGCTTTGGAGCTGCTCATGACGATGGTGGCAGCATTAATGAGGAAAATTTGTTGGAGTTTACAGAAGATGAAGTCCTATATGATGACAAAGATTTGCCAGCTCTAGTTGTTAGACGAGCCATGCTAGCACCTAAAGCTATCGAAGCTAGACCTCAACGTACTACCATCTTTAGAACAGGTGTTCGTCACATGGACGACTTTGCAATGTTATCATTGATGGTGGTAGCTGTGAGAATTTTGTTTCTAAAGAAATGGTATCGAAGTTGAACCTTGCTATGCAACCACATCCAAACCCATACGAAGTAGTCTGGTTCAAGAAAGGGGGTGAAGTAAAGGTAACACATCAATGTCGTGTCCCCTTTTCTATCGGTAAAATTTATTCGGATGAGGTTTTATGTGATGTCATTGGGATGGAAGCTTGTCATCTATTGCTGGGTAAACCATGGCAATACGATAACAAAACAGTTCATCTCTGGAAAAGAGCATTTATACTTTTTACAAGAATGGAGTTAAAGTGGTTTTGGCACTGATGCAAGATGAAGACTTCCCCAAAGGTAAAAAGAAAGAAGAGCGTGCTTCTTTGAGTATTCAACCATTTCTACAAGAGTGTGAGGCAGATTCGACGACATATGCTCTTGTTTTGAAAGAGGTGAAGGAACGACGACGACAAACAAATTCTACTGAAATTGAAGAACTACTAAAAGAATTTGCTGAAATATTCCCAAGTGATCTATCTGCCGGATTACCACCTATGAGAAGTATCCAACATCATATTGATTAGGTCCCAGGAGCTAGCCTTCCGAATTTGCCGCATTATCGCATGAGTCCGAAAGGACATGAGAAATTCATTCTACTTTTAATGTTTCTGATTTATATGCATATCATGGAGACGGAGCAGCAACAACTAACTCGAGGACGAGTTTTCTTCAAGGAGGGATTGATGCAAATGATTCTAGAAGATGGCGGAAATTCTCTAGGGTCTGGAGCAGTCAAGTCAATAGTCTAGTTAGTCAAACATTAGTAAATTCTAAGTATTAATGAAGTGTCTAGGTAATGTAAGAGTTTAGTCTTAAGAAGTGTCTAGTAATTGCGTAGGGAATGTAATAGTGTGGCCTATAAGTAGGGAAGCTCTCTAGTTTGTAAGGCAGTCTACATCTTTTAAAATCAAGATAGTAAAGGTTTTCTTCCCCTAGCAATGGGTTCCCAAAAGTCTTTTCCTTGGTTTTATCTCAAGAAATCAAGGCTCCGACGGTGTTTGGAGTATTCTCCTTCCGATTTTAGGAAGCAAGTACTAATCTGTTTGCTTTAGTACTAATCTGTTTGTTTTAACTTCAATGGGAAGCTGTTAAACTGTCAAAGTGCATATCGGGTGTCCAAAGAGAGCCGGGTCTGCAAGTCCTTGAGCTATTAGTTTTCGTAACAAGGCATAAAAAACTTTATATTAGTCTCGAAGGCGATGCGTCTTTCATCAGTTGGGAACTTTTGTGTCACTTTTCAAGTACTTTAGTGGGAAGAACCAATTGTTGAGCTGTCAAAGTGTTGCAGAGAACTGGGTTTGCAATTGCTACCTGGATTTTGCTTAGTTTTTCTGAAGAAGGCAAAACGTTAATATGTTAGTCCAGACGAGTACATTATGTAGTTCAGACGAATACAATATTATTGGATTGTCCTTCGTTTTCTCTCTGGACAATTTCAAACTTTGTGACTACATTAGTTGAGTTTCGAAACCTTTTTGAGGGGTCCCAGCTATTGAACAAGAGGTTTGTGCATCAGCTCTTAACTTATATAGACATGTCTATTGTTGGAGTTCTGAACTTAAATAGAACTTGATTGCCCTTCTTTCTCTGGACAATTTGAAGCTTCGTGATTACGATTGTTGGAGTTTCAAAACATTTTTTGAGGGGTCTCAGCTATCAAACAAGAGGTTTGTGCATCAGTTCTTAACTTAATAGCCACATATCTCTTGGTTCAGGAATATTTGTCAGCCATCAGACTAACTCACAGAAGGTAGTTGTAAGGTATAATTGATTACGCAATACTGGATAGTTCCAACTGTATTTCTTGGAAGTGTTAACTTGTAACATATTTTGCTGGAACTCCTGCCAATGCTTCCATCCTGGCCTCATATAATTGATAACATTTGGTGGTTTTCTTTCTTCTGTGCTTTAACGAATTCTGCAACCAAAGCCCTTTTAGTAATCCGCACACGAGAGGACATATGTACAAGTATGGCTGGTTCCATTGGCCATGTTTGCTTCACTGAGATTTGAATATTGTTTTTCTGTCTGAGTTCAATAGTACCTTCTTTTGTTAAGCTGTCATTTAGAAATATACATGTTATTTTGTTGGAACTGGTTAACGCGATCTTTAACATATCTTGTTATGTCATGTTGGAGTATTCTCGCGGTTTGAGATTATGTGATTGTTGGTTTCCTGTTCTTTAACAAGGTTGTCAGTAGGCTTGTGGTTGCTTCATATCTTTAACATATCTTGTTATTTCATGCTGGAGTATTCTCGTTGTTTAAGATTATGTGATTGTTGGTTTTCTGTTCTTTAACAAGGTTGTCAGTGCGCTTGTGGTTTTCTGTCATTTAGAAATATACATGTTATTTTGTTGGAACTGGTTAACGCGATCTTTAACATATCTTGTTATGTCATGTTGGAGTATTCTCGCGGTTTGAGATTATGTGATTGTTGGTTTCCTGTTCTTTAACAAGGTTGTCAGTAGGCTTGTGGTTGCTTCATATCTTTAACATATCTTGTTATTTCATGCTGGAGTATTCTCGTTGTTTAAGATTATGTGATTGTTGGTTTTCTGTTCTTTAACAAGGTTGTCAGTGCGCTTGTGGTTACTTCATATGTTTGGGAGTCTCGTAATTATATGAGCCTAATGATGGAAGTGGAACTATGGTTACCCTCTGGGCAGTTTATGTATTCTCGTAAGATGGGGTGCACTGGATACTGCAGCATATTATGAAGCTTCACAGAGTATAATGCAGAAGTTCATATTTCCATCTCTTGAGAAGGTCTCGAGATGATGCAAGTTTTTTTACTTCCAAGTTCTAATACATGTTTTATTTCTAGGTACAGCTATTTAAATAGGATTTCTGATTGTAGCAAAAACTAATTGGGAGATGCTTATTGTTGAGGTTAGTAAAAATGTACACTGAGTTGTGGAGAGACTTGAAGCAAATTTTGTTCGAGAATATGTGAACTTAAGTTTCTTCCATAGTGTTTATTGTTTTTCCGAGTGATAGGGAAATTTTTACTCGTTCGCCTTGGTGGTTGTGCAACAATTGGCGGAGACAGTGTTCAGTAGTCGTTAATGGTCTTTCAGAACTTCGTTTAGAAGGATCGAAGTGCAGCTTCTGCCATGATCTGGAGATCTACTACTACTTAGAGGTTGCAGAAGATGGTGATGAGACTTTTAACAAAGATAACAAAGATGCATGGGCCAACAAAACTCGGGTTCTGTTTTGGATGAGTTAAACCTGATCCAGAATGACATAACCCAGTTTGAGGACTATCGACAAATTTTGCTTAGGCTTTGGTACCTAACTGACTGCGGGCTGTGTTTGGGCCTTAGAACAAATTGCAACCTCTAACTGTAACAACATCTGAATGCCTTAGTTTCGGGTAAGTGTTTAGAAATTCTTATGTACTCACTAATGTTTCAGGAATCAGAACTTTGAATGTTAACAGATTACCTGGTGCATCTCTATGCCTTCCCTTTATTCCAAAAATGCCTCAGTTCGGGTAAGTGCATCACTTTGTCTGGTCTCTTCCTCTGCTGAGAATGTAGCATTTACCATTGGCGCTTTGTGTGCGGTAAGTAAAATAAGGTCACACATAAAAGTTGAATATGTTTCACTTAGTTGGTTTTCTTACTTAGCTCACAGGAACTACCAAAACTAAATAGTATCTCTGTCAAGAAATATTCAGGTAGCTGCTGATATTCTTAAGGTTGGGTGTCCCTGTATAATTTTACATTGCAAATTGAGAAGAGTTATTGCTGATCATATATTGATTAGAGTTTATTCTCATCTTCAATGGCTAAATTACACCTTCTATATTCATATTCATCCCTAAAAATTGAGATTACATCTCCCAAATGTATCTCCAAGGGGTGAGATTATACCTTCAATGGCTAAGATTACACCTCTCAAACTCATCTCTAACGGTTGACATTATAGAACCGTCTGTGTTCCTTACCCGCTCCGTTGGGCACGGGTTATATTCTCCAGTGTGTGTGTATGTATTGTGTGTGTGTCTATATATACATAGAAACGATGGTCGTACTTAAAATTTCGCCACCCACCTCGATCCTTGATTGGTTGAGTGAAATCTAGCCTTCCACTTATGATAATTTTTTTGAGACACCACTCATGATATTGGCAGGCTCAAATTTTATGGCACATCTGTTGTAAAGCTATGAAATCAATTGAAATCGATTACTACAGCATATATTGCACGGGATTAAACGGGCTTAGGCTTGAAACGTTTGGATCTCAGCCCAATTGCCTTCGCACTATCTACTACCACGTGTCCACGTCACATAAATAATTACTTCATCCACTTGAATGAACGCACTAAACCAATTGCCTTGTTTTTATTAGATTTCTAAACCCTTGGTTGTTCGAGTGGTTAAAGTGTTGACATATACTTCAAAAGGTCCCTGGAGGTCTCGGGTTTGATCCCCAGAGAAGGTGAAATTTCTGGTTAAAGTAAGATTTTGTTTTTGTGGAGCATATAGGAACAATATCAAAACTCTGGTAAGGATCAAACTGAAAGGAAATTATCGAGTAAAAGGTTATTTTATCGACTACATTCCTAAACCCCACCACCACCAGCACCTTCCACCACCACAACTATGAACAAACAACTCGTTGCTAATTGAGTTTGAATTGGATGACCAGAAACTTAACATGGTATCAGAGTTAAGGCCACATGCGATAGGCTTAAAAGCCACAAGTGTTTCACGTCACCCGGGAAAAAAAACGTGTTAGGCTAGCCACTCCACATGTGAGGGGGCGTGTGAGAATAGTCCCACATAGGAGAAGGGTTGTCTAGCGACCGAGAATATAATGTCTAGGTCCTCTCCACTATTGCCACATCAGTAATGATTAATAGAGAAACTTGGTGGTCAAGAAGCTTCAATGTGGCGATTACCTCGAAAAATAATTCACATTTTTAGGTGAAAAATGTTTTTCACGTTTCAAAATTTCGGTCAAAAAATGTTTTGAACGATGAATATTTTTAGGAACGTTTTTATCCAAACTTTTTGGTATAGAAAAATGGTTAGAAAACTGCTTTATACTTTTGTCGAACTCAAAATTGCCACATTTCACTTTATCTAGCCGAATCTTAGTGGAAATGCAGACAGATACAGTATAACTGCTGATGAACATAATAACATTGAAGATCCACTCAAACTCAACTGTTTAAGCTTTAATATGTCCCGTTTTTTCAACACAAGCAAGGTAAGCTAGTTTGACCTCTTTTTGTTTATTGTTTTCTTAATTTTTAACAATTGATCTTACATACTCATTTTTGTTTATGTTTACGTTATAGCTTTTTAAAGTCGGGACAAGAAGCTGTCAATTGGTGCACTAAATTTGACAAATAACATTAAATTGTTTTAGTCAAATGTTCATCTCGCACGAATAGTTCAAATGGTGGAACGGGTTCATACACTCTGTTATCTTGTAAAGCCGAGAATTTGGGGGGCCGGTGCGAAATTTTAGTTTGGGGCCTATGTCTATAATGTGAAGCGTAAAATTATATGTAATGTAGTTAGCAAAATTTCAAAATGCTCAGAGTTGAACCGTCATTTTTATTTTTGGATGAGATGAACATTTTCATCGTGTATTCTTTGTTCCCGTTGTATGCAAAATCCGCATCGAAATACGTTATTTTTTTGAAAGTAAACTAAATTTTTTTTTTTACTTTGAAAATAACTATTACAAGAACGAATAAATAATTCAAACGATAACTATTAAACTTTGAATTTTATAATCAATAGTATTGAACTATACAAAATAAACTAAATCTAATTTGATATCCATATGGCTGGTAGTGACACTAATTGTGTGGGGATAATAATAAGGTGAAAAAATAAATTAAAACCTAATGATGATGAGGATTGAACTTGTGTCTTGAAGGTTGTAATACAACATGCTTACCAACTGAGGTATATTCCTCATTGATACAATTTATATTGAAAAGTTACTTAATCAACTTTGGTATTTGGGGGCCCCTAAATCCTTAGCAAACTCTTGCGGTTTGAGGGGGTCAGTGCGTCCGCACCGGTGGCACCCCCTCAAACACGCTCCTGTGTACCACGTGACACTCATACTTTAGGTCTGGAAAAAAAATCAAACAGTATAAAGAAATAATGGGAATTGAAAAATGGAAAATGTTCATTTTGAATTGGAGTGAAAAGTTAGGATAGCTCTTAACATTTTTGGGTCAAATGTTAATTTGTGTGAAGATACTTTTGTGGATTGTGAAGAAACTTTTTGTGAAGATATAGAAATTCGAAAAGAGAAGATATGCTTAGTGAAGATCTTATTTTTAGTCGAAAGTAAATTTCAAGTCTAAAACACATAGAACTGTTAAACAATATGTTGTAGCGCTGAAATTTATATATGAAATATTTAGTTTTGTTATGTTTAGTCAAGATTTATCTTTTTCTCCTTCTAAAAATAAATTTCTTTCACAAATGGTGCATCTTTTACGTTTATTTTTTTCGATATTTTCGTTCATTTCGACATTTATTTTTCGACATTTTCGTTCACTTCGACGTTTATTTTTTCGACATTTTTCGTTTATTTTGCCACAACTGTTTTCACCGTTTTTCGGCAAAATTTGGAAAAAGATTATTTACACTATGATTTTTAGATTAGTAGGTGGTTATGCTTAAATAATATTGATTTAGCTAGTGTAAAAGAAAAGAACGTCAAACATATTTAAATTTGATAACCTAAAAAATACGAAAGACCACTTTCTTGTCACAACCCCAAAAGTTTAGAACCACAAAAATTATTACAAATTACTACAATACAAAAAGACCACTTTCGTCTTTCTTTGTGTCTATGATTTTACAAAAAATGCAACCCATTTGCGACCCTTTACTTTACTAATCTTCACTTTCATTGTCTTCATCATCTTCATCGCTTGATTTTTCTCCTCGACCATTTTTCCTCTAATGTTTGGGCATTGTATACGAATAGAAAATGAGTACAACCTCTCAATGCTGTCGTGAAATATCTTCTTCGATCTTAGGCTCATTGGTTTGTTTAGGCCTTCCCTCAAGTCTTCAGATTATCTATGATGCCACAAACTTTTTCTCTATATTAAAAACAAGAAAGTTAGGGAAAAAACTATAAATAGATAAATAACACGTATATAACTTATAAATACTTGTAGTTACGCCGTATTTTAAAAACAAAGAATTTCTTGAAGTTGATCTTCCGACAAAAGTAGTATTCACCAGTGTTATTCGTCATCTGGGTGAGTCACCTTGATATGTGAAATGTTTTTGTACGAAGTCATGTATCTTGGGGTAACTATGAATATTAAAAAAAAAATAACTAGACGAAAACTTAAAATATTCGGCCACAAACAACAAAAACTATAAACAAAATAAGACAACAAAATAAATGATTTTTCTGGCAGGAACAACCGAAAAATCTCATCTTCTTCCATGTATTTTAATTAGAAATTTTAATCATCCTCAAATCCTACGACGAAACCCTAATAATTAGTAAAGGAAGCTAGGAAACCCTAGCTAAAACTAATAAAATCCTACGTACCTGAAGAGAAGCCTACTTCCATAATAATAAAAGATTCAAGATTTTCGATAAAGAAAATAAAAAATAATATAATTAGAACAACAACAATACTCAAATGACAAAATCATTCAATATATGACAAATTTTTTTTTGTAAATTTCTAAACAAATTCATTTTTGCTCAAAAAATATTTCACATTTTGCATTTGACAAACACAGACTGACATTGACATTTTGGCTGAAGCATTTCCAGACTTGTCTTGTAAATAAATAAAAAAAGGTTTTTGCATTTTTTTTTGCTTTTACAGAAACATTAGACTAATTCTTTTATTGTTTTTCGCAAAAATTAAAATGTTATGCATATTATTCTTTGTATATGACAAATCAAATGACGGACAAATAATATTTTGGCTGATGCATTGTATATGTTGTTAAAAACATAATTATATATGTTGTCAACATTTTATAACAAGTCAAGGCAACTATATATGTTGTCAACATTTTATAACAAGTCAGAACATTATTGCATGTGTTGTCAACAATTTATAACAACACAATTATATATGTTGTCAATAGTTTATAGAGCAACACATATGTTGTTAACATAGAAGGGTAAAAATGCGATTTTGAAAAAAATATTACTATCTTGTTAACAACATAATTATATATGTTGTCAACAGTTTAAAAAATGTTGAATTTTTTTTTCTTACATTATTATTTTTGGATGAGTTTTTTTCCTAGTAGGATCCAGATTTTGGCTTTTCACTCAGTTTAAAAAGTGTATAAAAATGTTTTTTTCTAAAGTCCTGCTTGGCTCAAATACAATCAGGTTTGTCTTAAGATTGACAAAAAGGCTAGAGAAGTCCACGTAAGCAAGATATATACCTTAATCCCAAAGCATGGGGAGGTAAAAGCAGGTTTCACGCTTACTGACTTAATTCGTAATTTTATCAACGATTCTAGTCGGTGAGGATCTTAAGTATTTAACTAACTTGGGCTTCAAGGGTCTTCAAATGAGGAAATATCTCCTAGAAGATCTATCAAACTCGAAGCAAATCTTAAATAGTTGTTTCCGTTATCGATCACAATTTTCACAACATGTTCTCTTATAAACTCTACAACTTCTTCCATTAGGTTTGTATAGGCCAAAATACGTCACCAGGAGCGCCCCCAGAATTCACGATTAATTGGCTTACACGGTGACCAAACCCATGAATTAATGGGTCCGACCCTTTCATCTTCGGGCACTCCGAAGCAACACCAAAATACGGAAGCACATCCAACCCGTGATAAAGAGGTTCGCCCGCATCTCCTCAGCAGACCTCCCTTCGTATATCCGTTGGGGAAGCGTTACTGTTACTTAAGATGACAGTTGGCAAGAATATCATCGATATATCCGTTGGATGGGAGTTACGATATCCCCGTTCACGGTAACAGCTTCATGCGTTACCACATTCAAGGCAACAACTCACCACCCTGTGACAGTTGACCAAAAGGGACAGTTGACCACTAAACTCTATATAAGGGTCAGCTGGTGATCGACTAAGGCATCCAACGACGGGGAAGAACACCCGACATCGAAGTACGGAGAACAACACCCGACATCCAATTCACCCGCCATCAACTAACCACTTGTTTTTTTTTTCTAACATCGATCATCCAAACCTCTGGCAGGCAACCATCGACCGCTACTATCACCATCTCTCCAAACGACCACTTGATCAAGCAGCTGAAGAATGATCTTTTCTCTCTCCACACGACTAAGTGGTGCAAACACTTTATTTCATTCGACGACCAGAGAATTAGGCAAGCATACAACCGGTTGCATCACCTTTTCTCCCAACGATCGTCTTGCTCAGACAACATATTTAACTCGATAGCTCAAACTCTGGTTTACAATTCCTATTTATTATTTGCCAAGTTTACTGACTTGACCGTCGGAGCCTCCTTAGGCGGGCACCATCCCGGTGTCTCCTAAGATCTTACGGTCGCGTGTGTTTTGTTTCTTTTGTCACAGGTTAAACCCAAAGACGTCGTCGGTGTCTGCAAAAATTATTAAACAGGTGAAGGTTTGACATTCGGTCAACGGTCTGGTCCTATTGACTTACTGACTCGCGATTTCGTATCCTCACAAGGTTTAAGATGTATCTCCATACTTTTGTTCTCTTTTGATGTATCGATGAATTTATGGAATATCGATTTTCCATCACAATAAATTATAAAATAGATGGTAGACAATCGAGTTGGTGTCGTCCACCCATCATACATGATGGTGACACCTGATCCACCACTAGCAATCGCATCAACCATATTATCATAATAAACATTGTTAGCAACATGCGGTGGAATTTCGTTAAAATGTATGCACTTAGGAATTGTTTTTTCATCTTCTATCTAATATTTCGGAACTCAAATGCCTTTTTTGTTCTCTTCTTTTCACATTAATTTTCTCGTGTGGATTTTTTTTTATTTGAGTTCAAATTTTAGACTTTTCGCGCATTTTTTTTAATCCTTAAATTAGTTTTTATTTATAATCTAATTTTGTTTGCTTTCAACTAAAAAACAAAAAATTCTAATTTTGTTTAGTCTCCCGCTATTAAATAGATGTTAAATCAGTCTAACTATATTGGACCAACACTTCCTCAACTTAATAAACAGACAAGATAGCTGCTGAGTATAGGCAAATTTCCAATCCACAACCCCTTTTAACTTTATCTCTTTAATTTATTAGAACACTAACAAGAATCAAGACAAGTTTTCAGATCAGACGTAAGAGAGGGTGGGTCAGTCACAATATTTTCTATGGTCAGTAAGGAAAACTCCAATGTTTCACCATCACACCCATTATGATTTTGAGTTTTTGTATCACACGCATTAGGAATGAGTACAAAAAAAAAAGAGGAAGATGCTAGCTACTCATCTTGTAATAAAGAAAGTGAGAGAAAGAAAAAAAAAAAAAAAAAAAAAGGTTAACTTTGTTTGAAGGATAATGCATGTCAATACATGGTGATGCTGCCTGTGAGGTGCACGTATATCTAACCTCATACATCACCAACTAAGAAACAAACCACCACCCATTTATCAAAATTAAGCATATGTAACTCTCAAGGGGTTGAGGCATGATAAGAGGCCCCCACCCCCCAAGGAATTTTTATCCATAACAATCAAAATATTGGTGCTAGATGTAGACATTCCACACTCTCCCATTTATAAAGAAACCTATCCACCTTATTCATTTATGCTTTCTATAGAGGCATAAGGAAGTAAATCAAACAAGAAAAAAAAACATCTCCTCTTTATTCTTTCTTCCTATGCAATCATGCTTTCTATTTAATTAAACATATATTAATATGTACCTAAACAAGTTGGGGAGAAAACGCTAGAAGTGAAAATAAAATACTAAAAAAATACTCCTGTTAGAAGACAGGAACGAGAAGAAAGAAAAGACAAAAGAATTCCACACTTTTAATTCCCCAAGATTTATAAAAAGGTGAATCAAACAAACATCATGGAGTGAGTAATATGAACATGATGATGAATAAAGGTAAATCACCAGCCGTACTACTACAGTTTTTTCTCTTTTAATAAAAAAATAAAATAAAAATACTCTGTATTAATAAGACAACCATATTTTCTTTCAACAAAAAAAAAAAAAAAAAGACAACCATATTTTTAATAAAAGAAAAAGAATCAGATAATGCTGTGGGGGGGGGGGGGGGGTGTGATTCCTGCCTGGTCCCTTCATTAAAAATTATTTCCTTCAATCTCTCTGTCTGAAATAGGCAGCTCTCTCCATCTTGTGTGTTCCTTATTTAATAGTGTGATGCTTCCCTGTTTAACATCTACCATACAAGATTGTGACGAAATTGATTCCCTCCATTTTTATTTTTATTTTCATTTTCACTTGAAAAGTAAAGTAAATAATATTCATACTTCTAATGACTTTGATCTGTTAAGTTTCGAATTACAACAAGCTACATAAATATATATAAATTATATCCAGATTCTACTTTATTCTTATTTTTTAACACTACTCTTTTATTTTAATACATGATAGTCATGGGAATTATAGTCACACGATACATTTATGTTCAAAATTATTATCATATAACACTAACAAATCCTTTTTTAAACAATAGAATCGGCGAAAAAAGTTAAGTGCTAAAATACTCATACTGATTACATCTTTCCAACTAATATCAGGCTCGGACCGCTTGGTTGCTTCTTCGAAAGAGTTGATTACCTTACTCAAAGTACAAATAGGATGGTTGTTTAATAATATAGTCCATCGATCTATAAGACGTCGACTACAAGTGGGTTGTAAGTCAGCATCTCTTAAATTTAGATTGTCCCACGACTTCAAAATTCGAGCTATGGTTGGAAGTAACCCTTTGAATTTCTGACTTTGACACCACATCTCAATTAAACAATATATACTAAAAATTTAGGAAGATATAAAATAAGGTAGTCAAACCCACCATAATTGATCTATTTCTCAACTATTATTATCTTTTTAAATGAAATTTTCCTCCAACTATTTTGACTATATAAATGCACAAAAAGTTAAATAGTATTTGGGGGTCAGGATGACCATCAAGTGGCAGAATTGAAGACAAATGTGTTTGGGACATGTTCCATCGATGGAGCGGGGATATGAAAATTGGTAGCAGCATTAATATCTGATTCAATTATATTTGATTGTTGTTATATGGACAATCAATATATTATGTGGACAATAGACAAATGAAACAATTGAAAATCTTATATAGACGTCAGTTTTTAAGGGAACGTCACTTTAATAAATTTTATTCATGCTCTCTAAAATTTAGAGGTTTTGTTTGAAGTCCTTTTTTTATTTAGAAAATTTGGTCAAAACTCCCTATAAATTTTTTGTTTTGGTGAAAAATGATCAGCTAATTTTTTTAAAGCTTCATCTCCTTCGGTACTTTTTTAATTTGTAACAACTTGCAACGACTTTGCAACACTTTGCGACAATTTTGTAACACTTTGCCACAACTTTACAACACCTTGCGGCAACTTTACAACAACTTTGCTATACTTTGTAATACCTTGTAACAACTTTTCAACAGCTTTGCAACATCTCTGCAAAAATTATTGGGTTTTTACCAAACAATATTTGAATTTTTAATGAAAAATAAATTTTGGACTTTTAACAAAAAAAAAAAAAAAAAATTTGGATTTTTAACCAAAAAAATATAACTTGTCTTTTTAACTTGAAAAAGTTTTCGACTAAATTTTCTGTTTTTTCTTCTATAAACCTTAGACACTTTTTCCTCCATTACCAACAAAATTTGTAGAGAGAAATTGTAGAGACATTGTTGATCATGGCAAGACCAAGAAAATCAAAGGAACTTGTTGAAGAATTTTTCTAAGGAGAATGATAATATTCATTCCAAGACATAGATTTGTGATTTTTTTTCATCAAACTTGTGAGGTTATGGCTTGGATTTTTCCCATATATGATTTGTTGAACAAAACCAACCCAATTGATCATGACGGATCTAGTGTTGTTTATGAACCCTAGAACTTCTAGAAATCATTCATTAGAAAACTCTAGAAACCACAAACATTATCTTTGTATATAGCAAGAGATTTGCTCGTGTGTCGTGGGGAAATCCCTAGAAAAGAAGTAAATTTCGTGGCAAACTAAAAGAAATTTGCATATAATTTCGTGGAAAAACCCTACAAAAAGAAGTAAATTTCCATAGATTTTTCATGAAATTTTGGCAACCGTCTCTTTCACTACGAAATTACCTCATGAAATCTTATTTGTTTCTTCCAAACTACAAAAATGAAAATACAAAATAAAATAAAATAAATAAAATTAGAGTTTTACCTCATCAATATCATTAATTCTTACTTTTGGAAACACCTTTCAAGTATAGATTGAAGGGTTTTATCTTCGTCATCCATTTAGAGTTTGAGAAATAAGAAAGTGAAGTGGTAGAAATTGTGGTTTACTTATTATAGTCGTAAAAGAATAAGAACATACTAACAAGAAGAATGACAGTTAGATTTTCTGTTATATTTATTTATGAGTCTTAGATTCATTACTGTTTTAATATTTAAAGTCTTATAGAGTCGTCCGTATAAAAAATAATTGTCCAAACATAAAATATTTGATCGCCAAAATGTATTGGTCACCAAAAGAAATTGATGAGTTGTGTTTACCGAATTAGTTGGTATAAATTAGGAAGTCTGATCTAGGTCTAGGAGGAGGATGTCTCTTCTTCATTTGAGGAAGATGGCCACCACACCCCCATCCATTTCATTCTAGAAGAGGACCGGTACCATTTATTTTAACATGCCCATTATTAGAATATTTCCTTTTATCAAAATTCAGCTCATCAGGAAAACCAGATTAGAAAGAAAAAAAAAACATCAAAACAAGCCATCATAGTCACTTTAAAGTAATTCCAAAAGAAATTAAAGTGGTCCTGTAATTATTGTTTGGGCTGTCTCTTTTTATAATGAATCATAACTCTAAGAAAACTCTTTTTTTTTGTGAAGGAAGTGAAAAAGATAAAGAAAAAAAAAAAGTACACTTGTTTGTGAAGTCTAGTAACATATATTCAACAAAAAAAGAAAAAGTCAAGTGGCATAAAAACTTGTGTGTGAAAAGAGAAAAAGTAGATGGAAAAGTAAAGAGACAAAACCAATTGACATGGGAAAGAACCTAATTAAAACACCACCATGATATATATGATGATCTGACTTTATTTTATATTGAACAGAAATTCCAAGGAAGATAGGTCCAGTGAGTGGGAGGAGATTGATGATATGGAGGACTATGAAGAGGATATTGGGGCCACCACACCCTTAAAAGAAACTGACATCTTTTCCATTTTTCTAATCACATCTACTCCCTAGCTAGTCATATCTAATGTGTGTATAGGATATATCAATTGTCATATAACTGGGGTCTGGGTGGGCACCCTTTAATTGGTCTGCTGGCCCCCGTTTTCTCAGTCCTCTTTTTTTTTTTTTTTTTTTCTTACATTAATATAAAATATACTATAGAAAAGAAAAAGTGGTTTAAAATGTAATAAATGGGCAGGGGGGGAGTTGTCCCCCCATTACGTGATTGACCCGGTCCTTCTCCTTCCCATGAATGAATGAATGAATGAATGATTCCTTCCCCACAACCCATACAAGTACTTGTAGTGGTATGTATCAAGTACTCCAGTATTAATAATAAAAAGTCACTTTTTTGGGAAAAGAAATCCCTCTATTGGCCTTAAAAAAAAAAAAGTCCCCTTTCTTGGAGATCGGAACACGCTCATAACCCATTAACCCTCCAACCGTTTTTATCTGAGTATATAATATACATACAAATTTAAAAAAAATTACTCTCTCTGTTGAGCATATATTCTGTATATATATATATATATATAGAGAGAGGGAGAGCTTACATAATACAATTACAACAATTAATATTTCATCAAAAAAAAAAAAAAGTACAACAATTAATGCTACAACATGAGACTAGGGGGAGTGTAGTGTAGAATCAAAAGTCATTGGCTCACAATTTTGGCATGCCCTTGTAACTAACTTAACTGCAGGTAGTAGATGTAGTAGTACAATACCAAGCATCTTTTCCTGTCATACATACCAACCCCTATATGTCCAGGCTAAATTGGCACAACTTCATTTGCACGAGAAAATATATATATATATATACATAATAAAATAATCAATCAATCTCATTTTTTTTTTCTTACATTAATATAATTGGTAAAGATTTTACATAAAATTGAAAACCAAAAATTCTTTCACCCGTCTCCCTAATTAAAATAAACAGTTGTCCCCAAAATGGGACAATAATTAGGAGATGAAGATTTGGAGGCTTGCATTCTTGGTGGAATTGCAAATTGGACAATAATCTAACTTGGTTTCACATTCTTTGCAGAGGCAGAGATGCCGGCATGGTAAAACTAAAACAGATACTTCATTTCTCGAACAAACTATGCATGATGGTGATGATGATGATGATATCATCTTCACTTCTTCTTCTTCTTCTACTACTAATTCGTTGTCTTTTACTTGGCAGCAAGCAGACTGGGCATCGTCTGCTGCTGTGCCTGTCAAATTAACTAATAATCCTTCACTTTCGCCAAACCCTTCCACCATTGTTATTTGATGATGAAGTCTACTACTATTACAACTACTAGTAGTACCTTTTTGAAGGAGATAGAGTAACGTGGATTTTAACCTGGATACTATAGCCTCGTTGTTTTTGGAAATGTTAAACCACATCTGATTATGTGCCGTTATCTGCTTTATTTTCTCCTCCAATTCTGTATTCTTTTTAGTGGCCTTGTCAAGTTGTCTTTGTTTTTGGACCAGCCTTTTTACCACTTGTTCTTCAACCGATAATATTAATGATCTGCAATGTCTCTTACTTGTCTCTTCTACCACTGATCTTAGCTTTTCGTTCTGAAATTTAAAGGTGTTTAATTAATTTATTATTTAGCTAGCTACAAATGGAGTAGTTAGCTAGAAATCTTAAGTAATTAATTGGAAAATGGCCGTGAATTGAATACATACGTGGAGTGAGATTAATTCGTCTATTTGGTGATGGTGATCAGAAACTGGGGGGGAACACCCTGCTGCTAGGAGAGAATTCGGAAAAGGAGCTGCTGCTGCTGATCTGCCGCTGCTGCTAGATTCTGTGGCAATTAGTTGGCCTTTCTGCATCTTATTGCAATACCGGAGCTGTTGTTGTTGGAGGATGAATTGGTGGTCATATTGATGATCAGGTACGACTACTTCAAAGACATCGTAGTTGTCTCTGCTCCTCCTTTTACCACCAAGCTGCTGCTGAAGCTGGGAAGAAGATGCTAGTACCACATTATTGCAAGTCAATTCGCTCCGCTCCGGTTGTGGTTCGCTCAAGAAACCTGCTCCTCCATGTCTTGTACTATCTTTTACTATTTCAAACACCTGCTGGTTGCTGGCGAGGCAGCTCTCTCTCTGCTGCTGCTGCTGCTGCTGCTGAAAGAGAAATTGAATCTGATCGTCATCTAAATGGTTCTTGAAAACCTCCCGATATTGAGCTTGTACGGCCATTTCAATCAAAACTCCCTAGCGCTGTTCCCCTTCTTCTTATGTACTAGTGCTAGTAAATAAGAGTATATATAGAATGGAGGAAGACAATGAAGATGTGGAAAAATAAGGAAGGAAAGAGGGAAACAAAACAAATTCTTTCAAGGAGGGACTCTACCTACCTTATATAGGAGGGAGGAGAGAGGGCAACTGGGCAAGCAAGAGAGATGGAATAAGGTAAAAAAAAAGAAACGGTCTTATTGGGCAGAATAATGCTTTTCATAATTGGGAAAATTAAATATTATTAGTGGGGATGGAGATTTGATATTGAGTGATGTGGTTGTGTTGTTGGTGGTGATTGGTGAAGGAAGCACCCACATTTCATATCTCCAACCCCCTTTCATTACTCTGCTTAAAGAAAAAAAAGATCCCATCATATATAAATAAATCAATATTCAAAACCAACTTGGACCGTTACACTACAGAGGGATGAAACCAGCCAAAAGTCCACTTGTTCTACCTTGTCTTTCTCTTTCACAGGGCGCCCCTCTGAGAATTTATTAGTCTTATGCCAAATTTTAAGCCAAGTCTTTCTGGAGAATAAATTGTGAACTCTTAAATTATGAAAGAAATATAATGAATGATAGAGACACACAATCAAAGAATAACACACAAAATTAGTGTATTGCATCAAATTATGCACCATGAAGTTGAAATTTATTTATATTTTTAGAGCGCAAACTACTACATGATAGATATAGTCTCAAGAAAAATTCTTGTGTAATGCTTACCTGTTGGAATCATTTCGACATATATCAATACAGTATTTAATAGTCAATGAGCTTTTTAAAAAAAGTAAGAAATATGTATTTAAAGTTTAAAGAAAATATTTAGTAATTAGTTACACAAAAGGATATATAATTTAGTCTTTACAAATGTATTAACTTTGAATAATAATCAAATATTTGTTGGATTTTCTACCTATTTTGAATATCATTTTGACAAAAACTAATAGCTCAAAACTTGTTATATATAGACACCCGAGTCTGTTAAGTCTCATAAACACTATAAATTTGAAGGCAGGTTCAACCCGACCGACCTGATAAACTAAATGGGTTTGTTAAAGTCCATAGACACCCGAATTTGTTCTTTTGCAAAAATAAAATGTCATGCATCTTACCCTTGTTAAGCAACTGAATCATGTTTGTAACATAAATAACAACGTAATTGTATACGTTGTCAATAGTTTATAATAAGTCAGAGCAAAACATAATTTGTTGTAAGCAACTGAATCATGTCTGTAACATAAAGGTGAACATATATAGAAAGGTAAAAATGGGATTAGGAGAAAATTGGATTGCATCGAGATGAGAAAAACAACACAAATATCCGTGTTAATTTGGGGTTGTTTTGATGTAATTTTTTAGAAGTAAGTTTTTTTTTCTAAATTATATTGGGTTGGCGTGTTTTTTTAGACTTTTCATAAAAAAATCCATGTTTCCCATCTCCAATATCGTCTTAAGTGTCTATTCCTAATGAGAAATAATGCGATGCTTGGCCCGAGTGGTCGTCCGACTCTAACCCGAGTGGGTGACGTGGTCGGCCAGCTCGGACCAAATTCTATTCGGCGTCAATGTGAGAGGGAGAGTTTTATAGGTAATTAAAATTTGGTCCCTGGTTTTTTCCATCTCAGACTAGAGAGAGGGAAAGAAGGAACTCGATTTTGAGAGGGAAACCAAAAGGAGCTGATGAGGGAGAACTAGAGAGACTAGGGATTCGTCAGAACAAAGGGTGTATCAATGTATCATCTACTCCATCTTCTTCAGAGAGAGATCAAAGTGAAGAACTATAGAGACCGAAGAATTTTATTTGAAAACCCTAATTTGATTATTTCTTCTCCAAGACGATTGAGGAGAAGTTGGTTTTTCATTTCTATCAAATAATTGTAAAATTCACACCCTTTTCTTCGCAATTCATTGTCTATAATCTAGTTATTAGGGCTTCTTGATGTTTCAGATTTCTTAGTACAAAGATGTTATGAATTCTGTATTTCCTTCTATGATTGATTCTACTTTTGGGTAAACTGGGTGAATTATCCTGTTTAGGGTTAGGGTTCTTACTCGTTGAGAAGTCAGTGTTTAGGGGCAGGATTTGGATACTTGCTCTTTGAGAAGTCAATGTTTCTGCTATAGGGCATGAGTCTAGGTTGTTTTGATGAGATTTTAGGCATTAGTTTTCCCTTTGTTCTCCAAAAAATTGGAGAAGATGATTCCCCTATCGAGATCAAGTTCCTTCTTTCCCTCTCTCTCTCTTTCTCTAGTCCAAGATGGGATAAAATCAACACCAAATTTTAATTCTCTATAAAACCTCCCTCTCTCATCGCGGAAATGGGAGTGGAATTTGGTCTGAGCTGACCGACCAGGTCACCCATTCTGGTCAGAGTCGGACGACTACTCGGGCCAAGCAACACTTCTCATTTCTAATAGTGCTAAAAGTGCTTTGCAAAAAAAAAAAAGTGCTTGAAATATTCAAGCAGGGACTATTCCTTTGTTTTGTATTTATTTAGCAAGTCAATTAGACGTCAGGTATAGTTGTTTAAATTGAGATTTTATACTATCATGCGTCTGTGGGCGTATATATATATTGGAAATGACTAAATGCCACCCTTTCTAAAATGAACTATTCTTTTATCAATTACATAAGATGACGATTATCATTAATATAATTATAGTGTTATCCATCTACCTAATTAATTAACTAGCAAACATATAAAATGTTGTTGGATAAATGGCTTCCAAAGCCGTTACATTCGATAGTCCCATTTGAGGAGAATAATCGGTCTGACCGAGGCAGGTCGGGTCGGGTTTGGGAGTTCTGAAGTTTGGGGGAATTTAGAATAAAATAAATACTGTTTGGTATTTATTATTTCTAAAAGAGTTAATTCCTATATGGCCCCCTGCTTTGTGACCAGCTTCCTTTATGGCCCTCTTTTTTTCGTAAATTCAAATATAGCCCCCTATTTTCAGATAAATGTCATTACTACTACCCTTCTTAATTCTAAATTTAAAACAATAAAAAAAAAATTATTTCCACCTCACCCCTCTCTCTCTCCACCTCATCTCTCCCTACACCTCACCCCTCTCTCTCTGCTACTCACCCATTTCTTCTCCGGCAAGGTGGCCGGCCGGAAAATTTCACCACTCTCTCTCTAAATTTTTTTTTTTTAAAATCTCACCACTCTCTCTCTAAATTTTCCGGCCGGCCACCTTGCCGGAGAAGAAAGGGGTGAGTAGGAGAGAGAAAGTTAGAGAGAGAGAGGGGTGAGGTGTAGGGAGAGATGAGGTGGAGAGAGAGAGGGGTGAGGTGGAAATATTTTTTTTATTGTTTTAAATTTAGAATTAAGAAGGGTAGTAATGACATTTATCTGAAAATAGGGGGCCATATTTGAATTTACGAAAAAAAGGGGGCCATAAAGGAAGCTGGTCACAAAGTAGGGGGCCATATAGGAATTAACTCTTTCTAAAACTATATTATTTGTTTCCTTGTGGAACAAGTAACGGATAACCTCAAATCTCACGACTTCCTTATTCTTCTCCACGTTTTCTGGGAAACCCTAATCGGGTTTACTTGGTCTATAAATAAGACCTAAACCAGAAGAGAATACGGACGTACAACCACTATGAAGGATTCATCTTCTACGATTTTCTGCTTCTCCAATATTGTCTTCTCCAGTGCAGTGGAAGATGGTAGATGTGGTAAATCCTTGGGAAGTGTTCGGGATCATATAATTTGCACCGAGGTTGTACCGAAATCACTTTCAAGGCAGTGGCCTCCATACCATGACACATCAAACTCCATTCTTGATTTTTCTAAGAGATAATATTTTTCATTGATCTAACCCTATATTTCCAACAATTTGAAAGTGATTTATTGATCAATGAAAGTTATCAAGGAAGACTGTATTTGATTTTATTACGGTGCAAAGGAGTTTCAAACTGTGTGATTTGTGCGGGTTCAATTCGTGAACTGGTGGTGCAAGATTATTAGTGTTTGAATAGTAAACGGAGATTTACCACGTGAAGGACTGGGGTCGGATTTTGGAGCGTAACTGTGGCATCTCCCCACGCGATATAGAATGGGGGTTCACTTATTTACTCTTATTTTATCAGTAAGAAAAGAGTAGCTATCAAGATGCTGCTGTTGAACTTGGTAACAAGGAACATTGGTCTTGGTTATTGAGGGATTATTAATAGAATTGTTGAAGGTGCTATCAAAATCTAGACAGGGATAGTAAAAGAACAGCAGGTGAGAGATGATTGTTTATCAAGTTTTTATGGTGGGAGAAAAGAAGAATTGGTGTGTTGGTGATAATACCCAAATTGACGCATCATGTGAAATCGCAATTAGAAGAATTCTTAGTGTGTAAATGGGGTCTGTGAATATCAAAGATGGAAGACCATCATGATCTTTCATATCAACTATTACCATCATTATTATACCCTTTCCTTTTCTTTTAGTTTGTTATGATTGATTCTCAGTAAGATAAAGAAGATGAAGTTTGAAAAAAAAAAAAAAAGGTTTTGAGTAATCAAATAGATTCATGGAGGAGATTCTATGACTACATACTACTACTACTGTTTGTAGTGAAAAAGAGATTAGAACCTAAGTTTTTCTTGGAGAGTTTTCTAGGGTTAGAGGTTCTTGAACTTTGAAGGAGAGTTCCAGAGAGGAATAGGTATCGGCCAGAGGTTGGCCGGCACCACAGCCAAGAAAGAGCAGCCGGCAACAACAACAGCCACTCGGGCTGCTCTAGAGATTCCGGAAAAACTAACCCTAGCCGGACTTTGGGGTTTTTGTTTGGGACTTAGAGGGTGTTTGATTTTTGCACTTATTAATAAGTGCGGGCCGGCAATTTTAGGCCGTTTGTTTTTTCACTTAATAAGTGAATATCACTTGTAAGTGGGGCCAAAGTAAGTGCAAAAAAATAAGCTCTAATTTGGAGCTTATTTTTTTGCACTTACTTAGTAAGTGCTAAAAAAGACATTTCTATCCCTACCGAATATAATAATTACCAATGTAATTATAACTAAAAAAAAATCTTAAACAATTGATAAGTAAAAAATCTTTTTATGACTTTATCAATGACCATTTTCCTTCTTCACTCATCCTTCACCTAAGCTTTTCTCTTAAATTTTTTTCACATCTCTTCTTTCATTAATCACGGAACCACCCAAACTCCATGATGCAACGTAAGTTCTTTCTCCTTCATAATTTTTAATTACTTGAGGTTAATATTTTCAACATAAAACATTCATAAATCGTAATTCTCTTGTATCCAAACTCGCGAGCATAATGAATTAGTATGAAATGCTAATATGTAAATACTTTAAGGTCAAAATAGACAATTTCTCATTTTTATGACATTTAGAATTAATATAAAAAAAAAAATCAAGCACTTAGAAGTGATAGAAAACAAACGCCATATCACTTACAAGTGATATCACTTACTAAGTGATTATCACTTAGTAAGTGGTAGCACTTATAAGTGCTAAAAAATCAAACACCCTCTTAGTTGCCTTGATTCTTCTTGTGTTTGATTATGATATGGTTTCAAATACCTAGAGATAGAAAGCTTAGGTTGGCTTTAATGGTGGAATCTGTTTGAGAAGGAGAAGATGGATTTTCTGTTAAGGGGAAATCTGTCTCTGCTTAAGGGGAAGTAATATCTCCACTGTTATGGGTAACTCTGTTTCTATTGAAGGGAGACATCAACTCCACTATCGTGGGGAACCCTGTTTCTGCTAAAGGGAGATATCAACTTCACTGGTATGGGGAAACATGTTTCTGTTAAAGGGAGATAACATCTCCTACCTTGTGTTAAGGGGAGATTGGCAAACGACGGACTGTGAAGCCCTAATCGAGAAGGATCGGAGCTGGATATCTCGACTGAGGATGTTAGTGAACTCTCCCGGAGCAAGCCTCGTCATCCAAAGGTACCTCGTTCCATTTAATATTAGTTAACGTACTGTGAGTATTTTCTAATATTTGCTAGCAATTCTTGACATTGTGCATGATAAGATCACGAGTCTTGTCATATCTTTTGCTGTGTGACACTGTAGATCAGAACATGATTAACTCTGCTTCTTAAGTAGACTGGGCTCGTAAGTGTAGACGATCTTGATGATCACAAAAGATACCCTGTATGCATAGAAGGTAGAACATGTTAATTATGTTTATTCTGAGGATCGGATAACTGGTGAACATACTAGTGTAGACGGTCTTGATGATCACACTAGATGACATATTTCTGTAACACCTTAAACATGTTACTTCACCATGTATACGTGTCACAACTAGAACAATATAAAATTGTTAGATCTAGTGGATTCAGAGACTTAGCTGACATCTAGAACTGGCTAGCAAAGAATGGAGGTAAATAGTACTTCATAGATGATTACTATAGGTACACGAGAGATTGCCTCGATGGGCCTAAGATGTAGCAAAAAAGATGTTTCTGAAATATAATGTGGAAATAGACAACCAACTGGGCAGGAAATTAGAAAAGGTTTAGATCAGATAGGGGTGGTGAGTATAACCCTAACACCCTCGAGACTTTCTGTGAGGAACATAGCATAATTCATGAACATAGTGCCCCTTATACGCCACAACAAAATGGTGTATCTGAAAGGGATAAGATGACACTTAAGAACATGAAGAATGTCGTGTTTTTGGGTAGGACTACCAGAGGACCTGTGGGGGAAGGCGAATGTATCCGCTTGCCATGTGTTGAACATGATACCCCATAAAGGTGTTAGACAACACACTCTTGAATTATGGAAAGGTATCACACCTAACATGAAATTTTAAGAGTGTGGGGGTGTCTAACAAAATTGGGTAGACCTGACTTTGGGAAAGTCACTGCTGGACCAAAACTGTTGATTCTGGTTTTTTTGGTTATGCTCATAATAGTGTTGCATATAGATTCATGTTAAACGATAATGTTATGACTGAATCTAGAGATGCTGATTTTTTGAGCATGTGTTTCTTTTGAAATTGTCTATTGAAAATGTTCCCTTGCATGATAAGTCACTTACTAGCATACCTTTGCATGTTGAGATGCCTAATAGTGTATGCCTCTCTTTAGTTCTGCCATTGATGACACCTTAGTTAGAACAGAACTTAGGAAACGTAAGAGACGTAGGATAGAGAAAAACTTTGCCTGACTTTTCCACTGCTATTCTAACTGAAGGTGTAGACTGGCTGAATGATCAGTTTGTGTCTAGTTTCTTAATTGAGACTGACCCAAAGACTTATCATGAGACCACAACTTCAGTAGATGAAAGTTTGTGGAAAGATGTCATAAAAAGTGAGCTAGACTCTATCATGAGGCGCTGACTTCGTCACTGCTTTTATGCTTCTGCAAGTTTAGACTGGTTGAATGATCAGTTTGAGTCTAGTTTCTTAATTGAGACTGACCCAAAGACTTATCATGACGCCATGACTTCAGTAGATTAAAGCTTGTGGAAATAGGCCATAAAGAGTGAGCTAGACTCTATCTTAGTTAATCACACTTGGGAACTGGCTGACTTACCTAAGGGTGTAAATCCATTAGTAAGTAAATGGTTGCTTAAGAGAAGGCTAAGACTAGTCAGGACCATAGTAACGTATAAAGCTCGACCTGTGAATAGAGGCTTTACACAGAGTGAAGGACTTAACTACTTTGACACTTACACTCATAATGGCCAAAAATCACAACTGTGAGGTCACTTTTTGTCTTGATTGTCTTGATTGTCTTGAATGACTTAGTGATCCATCAAGTGGATGGCAAGACAACCTTCTTAATTAGAAACCTAACTAGGAAACTTACATGTTTCAACTTGAGAGGTTGGTGGTCATTGGTCAAGGGAGTAAGATGCTTAGACTGAAGAAGTCCTCACATGGTCTGGAATTGACACACAGGGAATGACATGAGAAATTTGATAATACCGTGTTGAGTAATAATTTTACTGTGAATAACTTTGAATCGTGTGTTTATTCTAAACAGTATAATTATTGTTAGGTGACAATATGGATATCTGTAGAAGAGATGTCTATTTCTCGTGCTAATGAGACTTGATGAGACCATAGATAAGTATAAAACCAAACTAGTGATTACAGGTTTTACACAGGAAAAGAGACTTCACTACTTCGGCACTTACTCTATAGTGACCAAAATTACTACATTGAGATCTCTCATTGAGTTGGCTGCTTTACATGACGTAGTAATACATCAAAGGGATGTAAAGACAACCTTTCTGAATGGAGATCAAGATGAGGAGATTTATGTGTTTATAAGTCTTAACCTGAGGGATTGGCGATCCCTGGTCAGGAGAGTAAGGTGTAGACTAAAGAAGTCTCTCTATGGTCTAAAACAGACACCTAAGAAATGGTATGACAAACTCGATGATACCATGCTAAGCAATGACTTCACTGTGAATAACTCAGAGTCGTGTGTATATTCAAATAGTATGAGTCTCGATATGTCATCATTTGTTTATGTGTTGATGACATGCTTATCTTTGGTGCCAATGTAGATGATGTGAATGAGGTCAAGACCTTTCTGTCATCTAAGTTTGAGATAGAGGACTTAATAGAGGAAAATGACTTTGTGGAGGTTATGTTTAAGAGAAACCCAAATGTCATCTCTCTAAGTCTATCTCATTATGTTGAACAGATATTGAGAAAGTTCAACTCGTGTAATGTGACACATGCGAGAACTCCATCTGACCTCAGCATAGCTCCAGTTAAGAATGAATGTGTTGTTTTTCTCAACCAGAGTATGATAAGATCATAAGAAGTATGAGGTTCTTGGTGAATTACACTCAACCTGATCTTGTCATTGCAGTTAACAGACTCAGTAGATATACTCATAACCTTAGTGAGGAACTCTAATATGTTCTTCATCGCTTGCTTAAGTACTTAAGATGCATTATTAACCTACGTTTGCAGTAAAGTAATTTTCTGCAACTTTGGAAGGTTATTGTGATGCTAACTGAGTAATTAACAATGATGAAGTTTGTTCAAGCTAGTAGTTATAATTTTATCTTTGGTGGAGGTCTCGTGTCATTGAAGTCTTAAAAACTGACATGCACAACGCTATCTACTATAGAGTCTGGATGTATTGCTTTTGACTTGGTGGGTCAAGAAGTTGAGTGGTTGAGATGTCTTTTTAGGAAGACGTGTCATAGTGGGGGAAGGAGATGATATTGGATCTCCTTTCATTGTAACTCACATGCAACCATTGTGATATCAAAGGATAATGTGTACAATGGCGAAATGAGACACATCCGGATAAGGCATGTTGCAGTAGAGAGTAAGCTGAAGAATTGTGCGATAGCTATGAAGGATGAGTGGTTTGAGCAGAAATTGGCAGACCCACTTCCGAAAGGCTTCACGAGGAGATTGATTCTCGAGACGTCGAGATAGATGAGATAATGCCTGTGTGGCTGATCTCTCACTCTTATAGTGTGAAGCAGAGCTAATTGAGTACAGAGCTTCACTGAGCGGGTCAGAGTTGGACCTAAGGTTGAGCATGAGGCTCTTAATGCATTTATATCCTTTCGTGGTGGTCCTATTGAGACGGACTTGATGAATGCACCGACTGATGAATGTATTCATCACCTTTATGGCGGTTCTACCGAGACGGACTCGATGGACACATAGTTGTTGATGATGTGAGGGTGAACTTGTAAAAAGTTCTTAATGCATTTATAGCCTTTTGTGGTGGTCCTATTGAGATGGACTTGATGAATGCACCGATGGCTGATACATCCCTCACCATAACTGGTGGTTCTACTGAGACGGACTGTCTGGGTGTTCAGTTGCTGATGATGACGAGGATGAACTTAGCAAAGTTCTTAATGATTTCGTGACTCGTGTGAGGGGTCAACGTCTACGTTGAGGTAGACTTAAAGAAATCACCTGCGTGAGCCCGAGGGTGGAAGGCCGCCTTCTATGGAAGATATACAGCTGTCTTCTTAAAAACTCATTAGACCCAAGGTATGTTCAGGGCCTACTAAATGAACATGAACGAATCGCGGAGAACGTGGAAAGTCACCGGGTATCGTATGTGTTGTGGGGGTCTCAACTAAGAATCTCCAAGTTCAAGAATCATTTCACTTGGTTGTTTTATTCTTGTTGTTGCCCCACTCCACTAAGTGTCAATTCAAATCGAAAGATATTGAACACTTAAGTACATGTCCCACTTAGGCTCGATATTTAGAAGTCTTTGTAATCCTTTAGTGGGGGATTGTTGGATAAATGGCTTCCAAAGCCGTTACATTCGATAGTCCCATTTGAGGAGAATAATCGGTCTGACCGAGGCAGGTCGGGTTGGGTTTGGGAGTTCTGAAGTTTGGGGGAATTTAGAATAAAATAAATACTTCTTGGTATTTATTATTTCTAAAACTATATTATTTGTTTCCTTGTGGAACAAGTAACGGATAACCTCAAATCTCACGACTTCCTTATTCTTCTCCACGTTTTCTGGGAAACCCTAATCGGGTTTACTTGGTCTATAAATAAGACCTAAACCAGAAGAGAATACGGACGTACAACCACTATGAAGGATTCATCTTCTACTAAATATCAAGTCGATTTTCTGCTTCTCCAATATTGTCTTCTTCAGTGCAGTGGAAGATGGTAGATGTGGTAAATCCTTGGGAAGTGTTCGGGATCATACAATTTGCACCGAGGTTGTACCGAAATCACTTTCAAGGCAGTGGCCTCCATACCATGACACATCAAACTCCATTCTTGATTTTTCTAAGAGATAATATTTTTCATTGATCTAACCCTATATTTCCAACAAATGTGACTAAATTAAATTAGTGATTACGCTGTCCTCATGGCATGTGATGTGTAATAATCTTTCTCTGAAATTGCAACATCACATGATATATGGTCAAGCCTCAATGGAGGTGGTTGACAATAATACTAATAGTGATAATAACACTCCAGTAAGCCTCTCTAATTAAGATACAAATTGTGATATGCATGGTATGTTAAGTTAATTTATTAGTATTAGACTACTCTGACTTGGGCATCACTGGGTTGGATTATTAGGCCAACTTCCAGTAAAAATTAACATAGGTTTTGGGAGATAAAAAAGGCCAAGAGGGAGGGAGGAGTTTGGGTTTGGTTATTATCAATAGAGATAATAACCACCGCCGCTCATTACGTCGACCACCACCCCAACACACAATCAACATCATAGGATATATGTGAACCCTCACCGGATCTGGCAAGGGTCTTCTTATTCGAACCCTCGTCATATTTGTCGAGGGTCATCTAGCCATTTTAAAGATTCATATTAAGTTTTGCAATAGAGAATGATCAAGAACTTACCTTTCTTGATGAGATGATTGAAGCATGTAGAAGATAGGAATCATTAGTGCTCCTTGAGATGAATAAAACTGAAGAAACGTAATAATCTTTATTGATTAAAAATTCCAGAAATATAATTTTGTTTTGATAATATGTTAAAATCAAAGAAGACACAAAATTGAATAATCAAAGGTAAACAATTTATTGATATCTTGGTATAATATTTAGGATAGAATACATTAGGGTTTGATAATTTGTGGGAAATTGTCAAATATTGAAACAAATTATATGCATGTTTTACATATTAGGAATACAAGATTACTACTAAAACTAAATATTCTTGAGATCTTCTAGCATATCATCCGATCTTCCTCTTTTGTCATCATACTTCAATAGTGTAGATTAAGTTCCAGAAAGAGAAACAAGGAAAAAGATGTGAAGAATCCCCTCAAATTAACATTATAGTTTGTGTTTAAACGAGAACCTCAAAGAAAACAATGAAATCAATATTTCCAGTGTGTTTAGCTAACATAGAAATCAATATTGCCTTGTTGGTCATTGAGTTTCATGGTTGGAAAATTGTTTGCTTTCAATCAAGTAGAAAGAGGTACCCATTTGATTACAAGTTGTGGGTACAGTCTGGTGCTTCTCACATAAGGGTGTTTTGTCACATTGAAGGTCTACCAATGAGAGGCATTGGTACTTTTTTTTTTTGAAATAAGAGGCATGCTACTTTTTTGTTGTTGTTGAAATAAGAGGCACGCTACTTAACAGTGTGTATGTGTTAATAGTTTCTCTCCATTAGAGTCACCTCTCAAAAGATATTAGTCCATAAGTCCCTACGAACGTGGGTCAATGTAAAAAATGTCATGGAAGCGTTTATAGGCACTCCTCTCTTCTTCTTTACTGTTGGTCTGCCCTTACATTTTAAATGCTTTTGCAATGCCTTGTCCTTGGGCCACCCAGAGTGTCAAAAGGAATGGGCCAAGATAAAAAGAAAAAGGGAAATTTTAAATGCACCCACATTTACATGAATAGTCTAAGCTGGATACTCTCTCAAAGACATATTCAACAAAGTAGGAAAAGATCCTGGTTTTTCTTTGACCATCTTACAATGTGCTCCCATTTTTATATATACTAGTACTAGTATAGTATTTAAAGAGAGGGCTCTCATTTTGCTTCATCATTATTAAAGACAACTTCAACAAAGTCGGAATACTTGTTTTTTTAAAACTATAGCTGGATAAAATTTTTGATGTTTCAGTAGCTATATCCAATTTGCATCACCAAATGGCAAATACAATACAAGAAGAAGAAGAAGAAGGTAGAGGTGGTTTTGCCGATCATATGATTATTACCACTAATGGGTGTGACAAAGACGACCCCTACGTTGAACTAACTATTGAAATTTGTGACGATTTCGTTGCTGTTCATGGTATTAAAGCATCAGGTAGTGGAGTATCACTAGTATCGGATGATGATGATGAAGAGACTCTGTTAGCAGCTACAGAGAGGTTCTCCTCCTCTTTCGGTTCTTCCATTATAAGATCTGCTTCTAGTTCTCGATTCAAGCTTCTCCCTTCCTTCAACAAAAGGACCACCAAATATGATCTTCCTCGTTTCGACAGGACCAACTCTGCTGCCTCCACTGCCCTCAAGGGCCTCAAATTCATCACCAAAACTGACAACTCCGCCGGTTGGCTTTCTGTCCAAAACAGATTCAATGATTTAACTGCCAATAGTAACGGCTTACTACCCCGTTCTCTGTTTGGTGAATGCATTGGTAATATAAAGTTCTATCAGCCCTATAACTCTCACAGTAGTTTATATATATATATATGGTTTGTTTCTACCTCCTGCTCTTCCATCCTTTTTCTTATTGTCTTTTGAAACTAGGGATGAACAAAGAATCAAAGGAATTTTCAGTTGAGTTATTCGATGCACTTTGTCGAAGAAGAAGAAAAATATCAGGAGGAGAATCCAATTATTACATCAACAAGACACAACTTAAAGAATACTGGGACCAAATCTCCAACCAAAGCTTCTACTCTAGACTTGAGACTTTCTTTGACATGTAATTTATCTACTTTCAATTTTCGGAGAGCTAGGTTGATTAATTGATTGATATTTTTCTCATCTAGTTATTAACTGAAAATGCAGGGTGGACAAGAACGCCGACGGGAGGATAACTCAAGAAGATGTCAAAGAGGTAGTTAAACTAATTTTAATTTCAGAGTCAAGCTTTTAACAATTCAACTACCCAAACTCATACCCTTTCTTAATTAATTGGATTAGTTTTTCTTGAAAATGTTTGTCCAAGTAAGTCATCACAATCTACTCTTACTAATCAAAGGAAAGATAAATCCTGGTGGTGGTTGATCAGATAATCAGTCTCAGTGCATCAGCAAACAAGCTTTCCAACATTCATGAACAGGCAGAAGAGTACGCTGCTCTGATCATGGAAGAGCTTGATCCTCATAATCTTGGTTACATCATGGTAAACTAACTAATCAACTCTACACATATTAAATATTAATTCTTCAGCTTGAATTTCTTTGACATATATGATCGGGAAAGTAGTACAGATTCAGAACCTGGAGATGCTGCTATTGGAAGCCCCCAATAATCAATCAATAAGGAGAAGAGGAGGAGGAGGAGGAGAAAGCAGATACCTAAGCCAGGTTCTAAGCCAGAAGCTAAAACCGACGAGAGAGGCTAACCCGTTCAGGAGATGGTACCAGAAAAGCAAGTATTTCATCTTAGATAACTGGCAGAGGATTTGGGTATTCTCTCTTTGGATTGGAATCATGTCGGGCTTGTTCGCCTACAAGTTTTTCCAGTATCGGAGGCATAAGGCCGTCTACCATGTGATGGGCAATTGTGTCTGCATAGCCAAGGGTGTCGCCGAGACTCTCAAATTCAACATGGCTTTGATTTTATTACCTGTCTGTCGAAACACCATTACCTTCCTCAGGAACAGGACCAACTTGGGTCTTCTCCTCCCTTTCGACGACAACCTCAATTTCCACAAGATAATTGCAGTTGGAATTGTAGTTGGAGTTGTGTTGCACGTAGGGGCTCATTTAACGTGCGATTTTCCTCGCCTCCTGCACGTCTCAACAGAGGAATATGAGGCAATGAAGCCTTACTTTGGGAATACTCAGCCTCAAAATTTCTGGTGGTTTCTGAAGGGAATAGAAGGTGTAAGTGGGATCATAATGGTGGTGTTGATGGGAATATCTTTCACACTAGCCACCCCATGGTTCAGGAGAAACAAGATCTATCTCCCAAGGCCTTTCAATAGGTTAACCGGCTATAACATGTTCTGGTATTCCCACCATATGTTCGTCATCGTGTACGCTCTTCTCATTGTCCATGGAATCAAACTCTATCTCACTAAAGAATGGTACAAGAAAACGGTTAGTAATCATATATTTAGACAAAACTAATAAAATAGTTTAGCACTTCTAACTTATAACTTGGTGATGGCAGACATGGATGTACTTAGCGGTTCCTGTCATTGTTTATACATTTGAGAGACTGATTAGAGCATTGAGATCAAGCATCAAACCAGTTAAGATATGTAAGGTATGTATGAGGCAAATGTGGTTTGTTAATTATTTTGGGATAGTTGGATCATCTTGAACGGTTTAATGATGTGTTGAAGGTGGCTGTGCATCCGGGAAATGTATTGGCACTGTACATGTCAAAACCGCAAGGCTTCAGATACAAGAGCGGACAATACATGTTTTTAAATTGTTCCGACATCTCTCCCTTTGAGTGGTTAGTAAATTCATTTACTTAACTAAGGCATGGCAGAACAAAATTGTTTTGTATATTCATATGGGTGATGATATATACATATATATAATTAACAGGCACCCGTTCTCCATAACTTCAGCACCAGGAGACGACTACTTGAGCGTTCATATTCGAACTCTGGGAGACTGGACAAGACAACTCCTAACTGTGTTCTCTCAGGTGGGTTATGGGTCTCACTGCGTTAATTCCTTTTCCCATCTGTGCGCCTGTATATAATTAACATTTGATGCATTTTCTGCTTAAATGAGCAGGTATGTCAGCCTCCTACTGTCGGGAAGAGCAGATTACGGTAATTAAAAGCACAAACTAATAATCTTCAACTATATTTATACATTAGTCCAAAACAAAATATATGGGAAGATTACTTTTCATGATTAACATAAAGAAAAGAAAAAAAACAACTCCTAATTAGTATTGATGAAAATGCAGTTTTCCGGGTGTGCTGATAGATGGTCCTTATGGAGCACCAGCACAAGAATACAAGAATTATGAAGTAGTGTTGCTGGTGGGGCTAGGGATTGGAGCCACACCAATGATTAGCATTGTTAAGGATATAGTGAACAACATGAAGGCCATAGGTGAAGAAAAGGAAGAAGAAGAATACAAGGCTTTGGAGAACGATAGATCGTCTACCAATAATAATACTACTGGTACTGGTGGTAGTAGTAAGAGTAGAAGTAGTGGTAAGAAGAAAGAGTTCAAGACGAGGAAGGCATATTTCTATTGGGTAACTAGGGAACAAGGGTCTTTCGATTGGTTTAAAGGGGTGATGAATGAGGTAGCAGATATGGACCAGAAGGGTGTGATTGAGCTCCACAGTTACTGCACTAGCGTCTACGAAGAAAATGATGCTAGGTCAGCCCTTATTGCCATGCTTCAATCAATCAACCATGCCAAGCACGGTTTTGACGTTGTTTCAGGCACTCGGGTTAAGTCCCATTTTGGCAAGCCCAACTGGCGTAATGTCTACAAGAGGATTGCTCTCAACCACGAAAATTCGCGCGTAGGTGAGTTATTTTACTCTATCCTCCCAAGTTGACATCATTTCTTTCCTGTTAATGTACTCAATCAGTGCATTTATATTAGCCTGTAAAATAAATACTAGTATATGTTTTAGGTTCAAGCATTCTTGTACAAATGAGTAATAATAAATCAGAGTGTAAGACTTATATTGATGCAGGAGTATTTTACTGTGGGGCACCAGCATTGACGAAAGAGTTGGGTCAGATGGCACTGGATTTTTCTCGGAAGACGACAACGAAGTTTGATTTCCACAAAGAGAACTTCTGAGAGTTGTGACCAAACTGGATGAGGATCGCGGTACCACTCCATTGTTAAGTAAATGTATAGCCACCATCTCCTCAATACTGATGAAAATAACGATGTCTCCAGGGAGAAATTATATACGAATAATTGGGATCACCAACACAAGAACACAAGAAATTGTTATTGTTCATCTACCATCTCTTTTGCTCCATATTTAAAGAGATTTCCTCCAAAATACCTTCTTTTCATGTTTACTTGTGTTAGTGTAATTATAGAATTCATTTGTGAAAATAATTGTGTTTCATTTTAGAAAATGAATTCCCACACCACTGCCTACTATTTCAAAACTAAAAAAAATGGAAAAACTGAAGCCATGGCTATATTTTTTTTCGCTGTACTTCCTCTCACCGTTTGTCCTCAGATTGTAGGCCATTTTGGTTGCTGATGATGAAAGATTTCGTCCTACGTGTACAAAATTTGATTAACATTTTCAAAAGAGAGATTTCAGGCGGAGATTCTTCCATTTATGGATCTGATAAGCATCAAATTAGCCGGAATTTAAACTTTTAATTTTTGTAAACTGGTTGAAATCTAGTTAAGCATAGAAGGTTTGAAGAGAGCTTGAAGGAGAAGTCTTAGGACCTCAATGAGGTAGGAGTATGTGTGCTAAACTAATAAAAATGAGATATTTATAACTAATATATAATATTTGATGGACCGACTTATAAAAATATTTACTAAAGGGATAAATTTCCCTCTAGAAACAATGTCCTGATAGACGAAACTTGTATACCAAAAGTGTAGGACTCCAAATTCTGAATCTCAAGCTAACTGTCCTGAAATTGAAGATTTGAGACCTTGTTAAAATCCAACTACAGTTAATTTCCACAAACTTAAGAATCGGGTAGGCAATCTCAATCTCTAATCAAGTAAAAGCGTGTCATTTATATTCATTATTGACATTATCTGAAATATCAACAACAATAACAAACATTATAAAGAGAGAATTACCCAATGCTTAAGGAAACTAATAAATTATGTTCTTTGATTATTGGGTTTTCAAAATTCTCTTATTCCAATCCAATTCTAACCCTCATACTACAACGATGTTTCATCTCTTGATTCTAGTACCATTCCTGTAACTATTAAAGAAGTTATATCTCATCGTGGTTCGCATAATGCAATGATAGAAAAAATGAATGCTTTAGATGACAATGGTACTTGGTAGATTTACCATCAGGGAAACGACAAAATAGTTGCAAGTGGGTCTTTGCAATCAAGGTCAATCCTGATGGGCCCATTGCACGATTAGAAGCTCGCCTTATGGCAAGGGTTTATGCCCAAACCTATGGAGAGGTAACTCATAATCCTTTTCTCCTGTTGCGAAATTGACATTTGTTCACTTGTTTATTTCGACGACAACTACCTATAATCGGCTTTTGCGTCAACTAAATATCAAGAATGCATTTCTTCATGACGATCTTCAAGAGAAGTGCATATGGTGCAACCTCTTGGTTTTGTTTCTCAGGGGGAATATGGACGAGTTTTTCGTCTTCGAAGATCTCTTCATGGCTTAAAACAGAGTCATCGTGCTTGGTTTGGAAAATTTAGTTCTGTTGTTTTGAGAACTTTGATTCAAAAAAATACATGTTTGATCATTCAGTATTTTATGAACAATAAAGTTGATATCATTAATATGTGGATGACATTGTTATAACTAGAAGTGATATTGTGGGAATCTCATCTCTTAAGTTTTTTCTTCATACACAGTTTTCAGATGAAGGATTTGGAGATGCTGAAATATTTCTTGGGTGTTGCCGTTACAAGGAGTAAAAAAGGTACATTTCCATCTCAGAGAAAATATATCCTTGACTTATTAACAAAGAAAGGAAAATTAGGAGCAAAACCTAGCTAGCTGCACTCCGACTGTACACCTTACGAAAGATGGATAACCGCTTGAAGATCCTTAGAGGTATCTGATGATCCAAAAACATGGTCATGACTGAGGTTAATGAGTCAAGAGAAGACCAAAAGCCCAGCAGGTCAATTCGCTTCAAGTCAATGGGGAGGTGAATCCGAAGGAGGTGTGCAACTGAAGCCCAAAACTGTAGGATCGATACGATTATTCTAGGCGCCTTAAGCCCTGTCCTGACTCAAATACAACCTGGGTCTGCCCTGGAATTTGCGAGAAGTGCAGGGGGTCCATATCCGCAATGCTGATACCTTAAGCCCGAAAAATTGGAAGGTAGAAGTGTGCCTCACGCTCACCGACTTAATCCTGAATCTTATCAAAGATCAGTGTCCGTGAAGATCTCGAGTGTTTACCTAACTTGAGTTTCAAGAGTCTCGAAGGAAGAAACATCCCCTAAAGGATCTATCAACTCGAAAGGATATCTATCGAGGAACATAAAACAGAGGAACTTCTAAATATGCAAGATACGAGATAACTCCAAAGAGAAACAGCAAATCTCCTAACTACAAAATAGTAATGTCAATCCTAGACGGTGGATCTCAACCGCCTCATCATAACCGTCTATCAAAAGTCGGCCAAAACAGCCTATAAAGGGCATCAAATCACCTTGAACAAGGTACAAACTTCACGGTTTTTTTTAATACTCAAACTTTTAATTGCAAGGGCAATCTAATTGTCTTGAGAGTCGGATAGATTTCCAAGCTTCTTATAGATTTTTTTTCTCCCAGATTTCCAAGAGCAGGAGCAAGATTGACCGTAGAGGGAATCAACGGAGCAGATTCATTCATCACAACGTGATTCAACATCAAGTCACCTTTATTCTGACTGACACCGAAGTGACAAATTTTGACATCAAGAATATCAAAGGTTAGTTCAAAACCTAAATCATCTTACAGTAACTCGTTCAGACATTGCATATTCAGTCAGTATTGTTAGCCAATTTATGTCATCCCCAACAATTCATTATTGGGCAATACTAGAATAGATTTTTTGTTACTTGAAATGAGCACCTGGACGTGGAATTGTGTATGCAAATCATAGGCACACTCAAATTGCATGTTTTGTAGATGCCAATTAGGTAGGTTCCAAAATAGATAGGATATCATCTTCAGAGTATTGTCTTTTTATTTGAGGAAACTTGGTTGCATGAAGAACAAGAAGTAAAATGTTGTGTTGCGATCTAGTGTGGAATCACGGCTATGACAAAATCAGTTTGTGAAATAATGTGGATAGATTAGCTCTTGACTGAAGTAGGTCTAAAAACTTGTGTGCGAGCAAAATTATGGTGTGATAATCAAGTTTTTCTTTGTTGTTGAAAGGTGTGATAATCAAGTTGCCCTTCATATTTTCTCTAATCATGTATCTAGCTAATAGTATTTATTAGTCAGCTAATAGTATTTATTATACAGCTAAGGTTCCCCAAAGAATTAGAAATCTATTAAGCATGCCCAATTTGTTACATATTAGCTGTATAATAAATACTATTAGCTAGATATTAATCACATATTAGCTGACTAATTCTTTCCTATATATATAGATTTCTAAGATTGTTTTTCCTAGTTGTATAGTTTCCTAAGATATAGTCCTAGTTGTGTTTCCTAAGATAAAAATCCTAGTTGTGGATATATGTGTGTATATTGCTTGATGATTATAATAAGAAGAAATACAGAATTCTTTCAAACAAGCTCTTATACATAAATATAAACAAGTTCACTAAACATATTAAGCCAACAGAACATGACAAGTCATAAAAAATGATGCTCATAGTAAATCTTCACGCAGATCGCGTCCTCAAATAAACCAATACAAATTTATTTTTGTGCCGGAGTAATTAAGGTTAAGACCATCACATTTGATGGTCGGAGTAATAGAGAAAATGAAAATAATAAGGGGTATTTAGCGATACCCCCTCATCCATAATGTCAAATTTGAGATACCCCTTTTTTATTTGGATATAGGGATACCCCTTTTTTGCACTTAAAAGTCAAAAGTACCCTTATCTTTATTGTTTTTTTTCAATCTCTTATACCTCTTCGATTTCATGCTTACCAACGTATTTTCGTTTGTCATAGTTTTTTTTATCTTATCCATCTTTTTCTAATTTACCAACAACACTTATCGATAATTTAAAATTGATAAATCACAACAATTCGAGATAAAAATCCTAAATTTTAAGAAAAAATTTGAACTTTCCAGTTGTTTTTCGAATGTATATGAGTTACAATTAATAGAAAGAACAATAGATATCAAGAGGTCTTCTTCAAATTGGTTACATACATCAATTTTAATGTAAAATGAAAAAACAAATGGGAAGTTAAAAATTTTTCTTAAAATTTACGTTTTTTATTTCAAAATTTTCCATAAATGTTGTTGGTATATTAGAAAAAGATGGATAAGAGAAAAAAACTATGAGAAATGAAAATAAGTTGATAAGCATAACTTTGAAGAGGTATAAGATATCGAAGAAAAAAAAGAAACATTAAGAATAAGGGTATTTTTGAACTTTTAAGTACAAAAAAGGTGATTTCCCTAATATCCAATTAAAAAAGGGGGCATCCGTAGTTAGATATTAGGGATGAGGGGGTATCACTAAATACCCCAAATAATAATAATTATAAATAACAAATACAGACCCAAGTGAAAACTATCATAACTCCTCATTGCCTAAAGAACAGAAATCAAGTGAAAAACTATCATAACTCTTCATTCATAACTCCGATGAATTCACCGTTTAAAGCATTAAAAATCTGACGGAAAAAACGTTTGCCTAAAGAACAGAAACCAAGTGAAAACTATCATAACTCTTCATTCAAAACTCCGATGAATTCACCGTTTAAAGCATTGAAAATCAGACTGAAAAAACTTTTGAATTACGGGAATTTGGCCAAAACTCCCTAAGAAATTATGACTTTGGTTAAAAAAGATTCATCAAAATTTTTTAGGCTTCACTCCCTGGTGGCAATTATGTAATTTTCTATTTAAGTGAAAAGACCAACCTAACCCTACTCTAAGAAAATACCTTGCAAACACCTTGCACTGCCTTGCAAAGTCTTGCAAACACCTTGCAAAGCCTTGCAAACACCTTGGATAACATTGCAAACACCTTAAACTGCATTGCAAAGCTTTGCAAACATTTTGCAGAGCCTTGCGAACACCTAGCATAACTTTTGCAAACACCATGCATAATCTTGCAGAGCCTTGCAAACACCTTGCATGGTTTTTACAAACACTTTGGATAGCCTTGCAAGCACCTTGCACTGCCTTGCAAACACGTTGCAGAGCCTTGCAAACACTTTGCAGAGCCTTGCATGACTTTTGCGAACACCTTGCAGAGCCTTGCATGACTTTTGCGAACACCTTGCAGAGCCTTGCAATGCGCTTGCAGTGCCTTGCAGGTAACTTGTTGAACCTTGCAAATTGGTTGCAAATTAGTTTTTGAATTGATTTAACATGAAATTTGTTACAAATTGTTATATTAATAGAATGTTTTACCAAAAAACTAGCTATATATCCTAAAAATTCATAGTTGTCATTTTATCAACTCTAGCTCCATCCTTTTACATTTCTTTGAAAAACTTCCATGAAATTCTTAACTTGAACACAAGCACCTATCATGATTGTCCAAGAGGAAGCATTTCTCAAAGGAATTTCATCTAACAATACCCAAATCTTGTATAACCAACTAACATTGCATTCCAAACAACAACATTTTTCTCAAGCATTTTATCAAACACATTTCTTGCATCAACTATACTTCCATAACTTCCATATAACTTCAACAAATAAGTTTGAACGTAAACATCAAAAATAACAAAACATCAAAACTAACATAGCAAAAAATTTACTACAACTCTAAAGACTTGAAACTTAATTGCAACTTTCTCTCTCTAGAATTTTTCACCAAAACAAACTCAAACCCTCCAAATCATCTTCTAACAACAAGTAAGAGATTCAATCACAAAAATCTAAAATAGATAGATGATCAAAACATAAGGAGATCGACCCTATAGAATCATCTCGGAGAAATCCACCAATTTCTCACGTTCATTTTTTTCATGAGTAGAAAAAAAACTTTCTGATTTATGAAAAAATTGATGTTTTTGGTATTTTTCATCACGCAAAAGGTGAGAGTGCTTACAAAATAGTCCTTCAAGAATATTTTGAAAAGTTGAACCTAGCTCTTTAAAAAGATGAGATATCTTTTTAAAAAAAAAAAAAAAAAAACCTTTTTAAATTATCTGATTTTGTCATTCAAAACAAATAACACCCAAATTCTAAACGTGGGGGCGTTTTTTTATGCTGGACTGTGGCGTTGGTGTCCTAGATTTGGAGTTAAAATGATGTTGAAGCAGGAGGAGGAGGAAGACAAGTGTCTTCTCCGTCCATGGACTCGTGTCTTCTTCTTCTTCTTCACCCTCATAATTCTATCACTAGCAGAATCACTTCCTGCTCCTTCAGAATCACTTCTTTCAGCAGCTTCACCAGTAGTAGTAGTAGTAGATCAAAACTCAACAGAAGCGTCGCCTCCACTCCAAAGCAGCCTCCCCACATCAAATCCAATGGTAAACCCGGCCCCATCCATGATCCACCCATCCTTAATCTTCTCTATTTTTTTATTTTTTTCTAATGTTTAGGTTATATAACTAAAAAGTGACAGTCTTGAATGTTTGCTACCGGCCAACTCTTAAATGTTTAGATTAGGATTAGTGAGTCTTTTTAAGTATACTAGTACAATTTTGAAATGTATATACTTATTTTTCCAAAACACAGGGAAATCCTTGTAAAAAGTTATGGGATCTATTCTTTCCGAAAACTCTGGGTCGTTTCCAGGTAATAAGTAATTCCCTTTTAAAAGTGATGATGATTTTTTTTTTTCTTCTTTTTCCTCAGTCTGAATTCTGAATTTGAAACATAATCATGTATTCATGTCTACTTATTCTACAAAATGTATACACATTCGGGATCAGATTTTATATTACTAAAAGAAACGACCTTAAGGTTCTTGGGGAAATAAAATAACATGTAGATAGTGTGAGAAAAAGTCCGAAGGATGGTCTAGCAACTAAGAATATAATGTCTAAGTCCTCCGGACGCACCTGTTGGTTTTGAGTTTGATGACCACAAACTTAACCAAGGTTCAAAGAACTTCACAGGTGAGGTGGAATAGCCCCACATGGGAGAAAGGATGATCTAGCAACCACTAATATAATGTCTAGATCCTCTCCACTTATTGTCAATTGGTTTTGAATTGGATGACTGATTTTCACCTTCTTTTCAGGACAGTGGTCTTAGAAACGCTTTCAAGTACACCGACACTGATTTCTTCAACAATGAAAAGGTGATCTTAATTTCACATTTCTCTAGTGGGTGGGTTTCTTGAAAACTAATGAAGTCGATTTTGTTCTCTTTTTCATGCTTCAATTAGGTGTTGGAGATGGCCAAAGGTGCTAAAGAATTCAATATCCCAATATTCAGAGCAAACCGAAAATTGGTTGCTTCGGAGAACGGAGGTTTGCATGATCCGTCTATCTTGGTTTTCAACCCAGAGTGGAGCAGTAATGTAACACCTCAGAAGAACAAAAAGTTTTCATATCCTGCTGTTTCTGGCATCAAAAGGCCTGATGATGAAGAAGATATTGCTTTCATGAGTGTAAAGTTCTCTTGAGTTTTCTATCCTTTTCAAGCCCTTTACGGCTTTACCTCCTCAGAAAGCTTTTATTTCTCAGATTTGCTAAATTTTGCGGTTCGGTCTCAAAAATTAATCTATTATGGCAGGTTCTTGAGCTAGGACATCTCATGAAAACGAAACAAATCACATCTCAAGAGCTTACTGCTATATTTTTGCGAAGACTAAGGAGGTAAGAAGTGTCATGTAAAATCATGAATTACACGGTACGCATTGTGTATTCAAGTCTTGATGAATTCTGCTAATGGTGATATTGTTGGACACGGGTAGGCATGGGGATATCCTCGAAGCTGTGGTAACTTATACAGAAGACTTGGCATTTCAACAGGCAAAAGAGGCTGATGATTTACTTAGTCAAGGAGTATATTTAGGTATATCTTATAATTCATGGCTGGCCGAGAAATATGTAAGAAATTTCAGAACATCATATGAGCAATTAAATATCCAACTGAATTGAATACACAAGTGGTTTTTAGGCCCCCTCCACGGTGTTCCGTATGGACTCAAAGATATAATTGCAGTTCCTGGGTATAGAACCACTTGGGGCTCAAAGACATTCCAGAATCAAGTACTTGACATGGAAGCTTGGGTTTATAAGAGGTAATCCTTGGACTTGGAAGTGAAATCAAGAAACTGGAGTTAGGTTTTTAGTTATTGAATATGTCTGACCTTGTTTTTTGGCCATGCAGGCTGAAATCTGCTGGAGCTGTTCTTGTCGCTAAGCTTGTCTCTGGTTCACTAGCATATGATGACATCTGGTTTGGAGGAAGGACTCGAAATCCATGGAATATCGAGGAATTTTCTACTGGTTCATCTGCTGGACCAGCTTCAAGCACTTCCGCAGGTTTAACTTTGATTCAGAAAGAGAGTTCAATTTCCAGAAACTAGGCACAAAACATTAGTTGATTGTCGACTTTTAGTATACCAGATGTTGGTACGACTATAAAAATTTGCGGACTGGAGAAATGTGCTAAGAAATTTTTTCGTCGGGTTATTACTGTTATCCGGTGCTCAATTAGCTTTCATGTTATTCTGTTACCAGGTCTAGTTCCATTTGCGATTGGTTCAGAGACGGCTGGGTCGATGACTTATCCTGCTGCTCGTTGTGGCGTGACAGCACTTCGCCCAACTTTTGGTAGTGTAGGTCGAACAGGTGTTATGAGCCTTTCAGAAAGCTTGGTACTTCCACGACTCCGTAGTATCTTGTTTAGTTACTCTCTATATATTGCGAGAATGGGGAGTCAAAGTCTCTTTTAATTTAACAGGATAAGCTTGGACCTTTCTGCCGAAGCGCTACAGATTGCGCACTTGTTCTGGATGCAATACGAGGTAAGGACCCCGATGACCTGTCATCAAGAGACATTCCCCTGGAAGATCCATTTCTGGTGGACATCACAAAACTTACAGTAGGGTATCTTGAAGATGCTGATATGGAAGTGAGTGAACTTTTTTCTTTTCTATTTCAATGTGAAACTAAACCCTGGGGATGCTGTTTATCATGTATGCATATGACTCTTATCATGCATGCATACGACTCTATAGGTTTGTGCTCAAACACATCATATAAATTAGTGCGACATTGGAAAACTTGCAACTGAAATTTGAAGCTAATAAGATCTGACCGTTTCTGACACGGCATCTAGGCCTTTTAGGTTAAAATGTGACACCTTAGTCAAAGCCCTTCGCTGGCTGGTGGTTAAGTTGGGAAAGGGATTGAGGGTACTAGTGGGCTCAATAGTATGGGTTCAAAGACTCCAAACAGTTTGCTAATGCCGACAATGCCACGTGAGATATATGATGGGTGGGTTTTAAGTTAGTGCGACTAGTTATGAGCAGATTTTAGAAGTTCGATATCTTGCTTGTGTGGTTCTTATAGTAAAGCTTTTTGTTATACTTTTTCCAGGTTGTACAGGTTCTTTCCTCAAAAGGAGTAAATGTGGTTCCTTTCAAACTGAATTACACAGTTGAATCTGCTCAAGGCATCCTAAATTTCACAATGGACGTCGACATGTTATCTCACTTCGACGAGTGGCAGCGTTCAGGACAGGATGATGAATATGAAGCTCAAGATCAATGGCCGTTAGAGTGCCGTCGTGCTCGCATGGTACCTGCAGTGGACTACCTGCAGGTCTGTTATCTGTCATGTTTGATAAAATACCAAAACCACTGTTCTGTCACAAATTTTTAGAATAAGATTAGGGAGTCATAGTTCCACTTGTAGACCAGTCAATGGTTACTCATTGGCAGTTGTGCTAATATTGCAGGACTATTTAATTTTTATCTTATAATGTACTTTATGTGGAGATATGGGTAGGTGGAATGATGAAAAATCGTATTCCCGTCTAGTTGTTTCGTGATAAAAAGTTGCATTTTACAGGCACAAAGAGCACGATGGAAGTTGATACGGGAAATCCGTGAGACTTTTACTGTTGATGCATTTATCGGTAATGCAACTGATTGGGAGAAAGTCTGCATTGGGAATCTCGTGGGAATGCCAGTCATCGTCGTGCCTACAGGATTCAAAAGTATAGAGAATCCACCGTCGGGTGGAACTCGGCGTAGAACCACAATCACTACCGGCATATATGCTCCACCGCAGCATGACCATGTTGTAAGTTATGCTTGCATTTTCTTTGAGATGTATAGTGTTTAGTTGGTCAGCGTCAAGGATGTTACTGCAGATGAACCATTGAGCTGACTAATTTGGGTTCTCGTTAACTTATGCAGGCTTTAGCATTGGCGATGGCTTATCAATCGGTCAGTGGTCACCATAAGCAGCGACCACCAATCGACAATCTAGGTTGCAATGATTTGATTCCGAATCCTCCTGCAGCAGCTTGTCCTCCTCGGCGATGGCATCCTTAGTACTACTACTGCATATTGGTCTTATGAGTCTGTCAACTCCTATTATATCATCTTCAGTAACTTGGGTTTTTCTTTGCTCTGTACTGAACGTGCTGTTCCTATAATCGGTAGTCACAATTAAATAATGGAGTGCATCTTTGAGTCCATTTTATGTTTCAATTCTAGTCATTCTCTGTCTACATCTTTCCAATATTCTAATGAAGTTTGGCTTTTAAAACAAGTCTTTTGATAGATTTAAAACAAGTCCTTGGAGGGCAATAGATAACCAACCGGTTTAGTAAATCTACCAACGGCTATAAAAAATAGGGTTATTTCCTAAAATAGCCCCAGTTTTTTGACCAGCTTCCTGCCTAGCCCCCTACTTTATCAAAAGTATCCAAATGACAACCTCCTTTTTGAGTTACCGTTATAACTCTCCCTACTTTATCAAAAATACCCAGATGGTCCCCTTTTTGAGTTACCGTTAGAACTTCGTTAACTCGTCATCACTCTCTCTCCTCCATCTCATCACCTCATCTTCTTCACCGACGAAAGTCGCAGGCCACCAAATTTCGGGCCAGCGACCTTCAATTTTTTTCTCTCTCTCCTCTCTTTCTCTCGATTTTTTTTTATTTCTCTCATCTCTCCCTCTCTCTCTTAACACTCCGGCGAAGGGTCTATTTAAGAACATATCAGGTTTAATCTTGAACAGACCGAACTCCAGTGAAGGGTTTCCCTTCGTCGGAGTGTTTAGAGAGAGAGATGAGAGAATAAAAAAATAAAGATTTTTTTAGAGAGAGATAGGAGAGAGAAAAAAAAGTTTGAAGGTCGCCGACCGGAAATTTGGTCGGCCGGCGACCTTCGCCGGTGAAGACGACGATGTGGCGTGATGGATGATGTGGCAGAGAGAGATGATGATATATATAAAGGATAGAGAGTGATGATTAGTTAACGGTGTTATAACGGTAACTCAAAAAGGGAGTCATCTGGGTATTTTTGATAAAGTAGGGGGCTAGCCAGCAAACTAGTCATAAAGTTATAGGCTATTTGGAAAAGAGAGGATAAATCTAAGGCCCAAAAAAGGAGCCTAAATAGGAAATCCAACCCAATAGGGAATTATATCCCAAAAAAAACCCAAAATGTTAGATTACCTTCCTATCCCTCCTAAAGAAAACGTTACCTCTCTTGTCCCACACTCATTTCCCGCCCAAACAACCAGCCTCTCTCTTTCTATCCCTGACTTGATTGACACAACCCCTCTCACATGCCAGCCTCTCTCTTTCTCTCTCGGTCTCCGCACTCTCTCTCTTCATTCAAACCCTCTCTCTTGATTACACACAAACCATCTCTCTCTATCACTCTTCATTCAAACGCTTCCTCTCCATCTCTCTCTATCTCTCTCTCTATCTTTTTTTCAACCGAAACCATTGCAGCCATTAACCACTGAGAATCGAAACGTTACCGGCGATTCTCTCTCTCTCGTGAAAAGCAGTTTAAGCAACTTGATCTACTTATTTCTCTCTCTATTTCGCTCTCTTTCAACAAATCTGGTGCTTCTCTCTCTATTTCTCTCTTTCAAACACAGGTACGCCTCTAATCTTCCTCTAAATCTTGATCCTCTCTCTGTTGTTGGTAAATTATTTGGATTGTTAGAACATTTTTGGGGTTTCTTCTTTCAGATCTTGTTTGTTGGTAATATTTTAGGGTTGTTGGTACAGTTTTAGGGGTGTTCGAAAATTTGGGTGTGTTTTCAAACAATTAGGGTTTATTATTTCAAGTTCAGTACTCTGATCTTGAGTTTGTGATAAAATATTTTGGGTTGTTTTTCAAAAAAGTTTTAGGGTTAAGTTGCTCTCCAGTTTGTGATAAAACATTTTGGTTGTTGTTTTGTTATTTCGGAAGCATGCATCTTCACTATAGGTAATTTGGGTGTTTATGGTTCTTCATCAAGCTTCTAGGTTAGGTTTGTTTTAACATTTAGGGGTGTGATCCGAAAGTTAGGTTTCTGTGGAGACATTTAGTACTTTGTTTTTGATTTTTGGGGGTCTGTCTTTGGTGATGAAATGAATAATTTGTTTTAACATTCTGGGTTGTGTTAAAGAAATTTAGGATTATGTTTAGCCATTTTGATAGTTGTTTGTGATTTCAGAAGCATGCATCTTCACAGAAGGTAATTTGGGTGTTTATGAATCTTCATCAAGTTTCTAGGTTAGGTTTGTTTTAACATTTAGGGGTTTGATACGAAAGTTAGGTGTCTGTGGAGAAATTTAGTACTTTGATTTGGATTTATGGGGGTTTGGCTTTGTTGATGAAATGAATGGTTTTTTTAAGATTCAGGGTTGTGTAAAAGAAATTAGTATTATGTTTAGCCATTTTGGTTGTGTACATACATTTTGGGCTTGTTTCAAACATGTGGGTGTCTAATACAAACATAACAAATTTTGCAGATAAATTTACCAAGATGGTTAAAGCTGCAACCAAAAAAGGAGATGGTCCAGCAAGCAGACAACAGACTCCAGTAAGGGCTAGCCCTAGAAAGAGGGCTAGTGAAGAGCCATCATCCGCTGGGCCTAGCAAAAAAGGCAAGAAAGTAGCAAGTCCGAAACAAGCTAAGGTCTGTTAGTCTATACACATCTGTGAGAATGTCCTCTAATTAATGTTTGTGCTCTCACATTTCATATAATGGTTTGACATATTTGTTAGTGTGTTGTCATTCTGTAAAATGTTACTTCACTTAATGATCTGTCATTATTGTGTAGACCATTGGTCTAGGCTTATTGTGTAGACACATTGCAAAATGATCTGTCATTATTTATAGTGATGTAGCATTCAGTGTAGTGTTGGACAATTTGGTGAATGCCCTGACATATTTGTTACTGTTTGTGTGAAGCATCGATCGTATACATCGAAAACGAGAGAGCCAATGGTGGAGGCTCAACCAACAGAGGCTAGGGAGCAGAAGAAGAAAACTATTTTTGATTTTCAATTTCTTCTTTGTTTTAAGAAGAAAACTACTTTAAATATTTTATAAATATTTCAAACCATTTTTAAGCATTTTACATAATTTCGAGACATTTTGGAGTTTGTCCTCTCAGTATTGTTTGTGGTCTCGCATTTCGTATACTGTTTTGGCATAACTGCGTGTGTGTTGTCATTCTGTAAAATGTTGCTTCACTTATTCGTACTCTTATTCTTAGGGTTTTGTGAAAAGTTCTGAAAATCATTGGCATCAGCTTACAGTGTTGTAGCATTTGTAGTCGTGTTGGAACATTTTGCTGAATGATCTAACATATCTATTACTTTGTGTTAGAAGCATCGATCTGCGACATCCAAATCGAAATAGCAGATGGTGGAGGCTCAACGTACAGAGTCAAGTGAGCAAAAGAAGAAAAATTGCAGTTCACAAGGTAGCAAGGAACAATTTGGAAGCATTTGTAGTCCAATTTTTGTTCTCTGGAATGTTGATGAAATGAATGAGTTGTTTTAATAATTTGAGTTGTGTTCGAGAAATTGGGGTTATGTTGAGACATTTAGTACTTTGTTTATGATTTTTGGGAGTTTTACTTGATTATTACAGTAATGTTATTGGTCAATGTGGTAGACAATTTGGTTTATGTTTTAACATTTAGTGGGGTGTTGATGGATTTTGTGGTTATTAATGAGTAAAAAATGATATGTTTTTGATATTTTGGGTTGTGTAGAAATATTTTGTGCAAAACATTTAAAAAAGAGAAGCAGCAGCAGCAAGACAATAGGTTGTACAAAGAGCTAGCTCTAGAAAGAGGGTTAGTGAAGAGACAACAACTGCAGGGCCTAGTAAAAAAGGCAAAAAAATATTAAAGGTGACTGAATCACAGACCAAGGCAAGATGCATTCCTAAACATTTTGCATAATGCTTAAGAATGCATACGAAATGACATAAGGTTCTGTGAAAAAAGATAAAATTTGGGGAAAACAGTGGCATCAGATTTTTGAAATGTTCTCTCATTATTGACTGTGGTCTAACATTAAGTATAATGTGTTCGCATTATTGGTAGTGTCCCGACAATTTGTAAAATAATCTCGCATTATTGACAGTGTTCTAGCATTGTAAATAATGTTTAGGGGTGCAAGGTAATAACAACAGTTGTTTCTCAAACAGTTCGAATAATGTTGGAGCATGATCGATAATGTTGGAACATTTTCAAGAATGTTTAAGAATTGCATAAATTGTTCCTCGAGCATTATGTATAATGTAGCATGCAAGTTACCTAATCTTCATCCATTTCAGAATATATTCGGAAATGTTACACAACGACGGAGTATGTCCGTTTCAAAATCAAAAGTTCTCTCATCAGTGAAGAAGAGTAGGTATTTTAAATTGAACTCTGCTTTGCAATTTAACAAATGTTTGGACACTGCTTAAAATGCTTAGAAAACGTTAGACTGATCTGAACATCTTTAATACAAAATTGTGGTGAACATTTTTCAAAATGTTCACACATCCTTTAAAATGTTAATACAAATTGTAAAGTGTTTTGAACAAAATGAGAACCAATTGCTACTGTTAACATAACTGTACGGAATAGTGTTAACACATCCCGTAAAATGTTTAGACAAACTGTAAAGTGTTGCTTACAAAACGAGAAGTGGTTGCTAATATTAACAGATCTGTACGGAACAACAATGAAAACACCATGAAAATACCCTAAAACCAAGAACAACCTCACCAATGGAGCTTCAAATAAGTAGATCTACAAATCTAAATATATTTAACTCTCTACAAACTATGAAAACACCATGAAAACACCCTAAAACAAGATTTGAAGTTTTTTTTAACCTCCATTAAAGAAGATGATGAATGAAGGTGATGACTGAACCACGAAAACGTGAAAAGGGTTATCTCTCTCGGTCTCGGTTTTTTTAGAGAAGAAGATGATGAATGAATGAAGGTGGAATAGATTGAAGATGATGAATGAAGGTGGAATAGATGAAGTTTATGTCGGCTTCTATAGTCTACAGAGAAGAAGATGATGAATGAAGGTGGAATAGAATGAAGAGATGGCCGGTGAGGTTCGGGTGAGAAGAGAGAAAAGAGGGTTTGGTGTTGGGAGGTAGAGAGAGAAAGTAAACCCAGATTATGAGAGGAAGAGAGATATTTTGGAGAGAGAAATTTTGATTTGTAAAGGGAGGGAGTAGTTGGATATATATGGGAGGGCAAAAGAGGGATTAGAAGAAGTCTTTAGGTCTTAGAGATACAAGTTGGGAAGGGATGGAGCATAGGGATGTGTATTTGGGTTTGATATGAGTTATTAGTTGATTATTGGGTTTTGGGTGGGATATTAATCCTTGTTGGGTTTTTTTTTGTATTTGGGCCCAAAATTTGGGCCTTTCATCAAAAAATTCTTTGGAAAATAACCTAACAAATAATAATTTTTGTTTTTGAGTTCCTAGGCCAAAAATCTACACCTAAACATACATTTAGTTCACCGTAATGTTAATATAGGATTTTAAGCCAAAATAATAATTATAATCGATATTTTAGTCAAAATTTACCCATCTCTATAGAAAAAACAGATCTCTATCATTTCTATTTAATCATAATACCCATTATAGCCTTTTATATAAGAAAAAACCCACTTTTGATAATCAATCCCCAAAATTCTCATTCTTTTTTTTCTCAGATTTTTTCGATTGATTTCAAACTTACTATCTGTTTCACAATATACACGTTATTTAGTATCAATTACGTATATTTCTACAACAAAACACATTTAGTATTGTTTTCTTTTTGGAAACTCTTAACTTCATTAAAGCCATAAACCTCTGCCACTTCATCTTCTCGCCGCCACTTCATCTTCTCCGGCGAAGGTCGCCGGGCGGCCAATTTTCCGGCCGGCGACCTTCAAACATAAAAAAAAATTAATTTTTTTTATTCTCTCTCTTCTCTCTCTCTGAATTTTTTTTCTATCTTCTCTCTCTTTTTCTGTAAATATTAAGGATAATTTCCAGTCGGAGAAGATGATGGGTCATCTTAATATTTTATTGAGGATAATTTTGTCTGTAAATATTAAAACAAATCATTCCGGAAGAATGAGAATCACAAACTCAACCCCCTTCCTGGGTTTGTTATGGAATTTCATTCCCAGAAGAATATGATTTCCATTTACATTCTTGTGGGTGAAATAATAATAATGATTGTGATTCACTTGCCAAAAAGAGGTAGATGGGACCACAAAGGTGTTTATTCGAGAAGGAAGTGCGTGTTGTCACGCCCATAAAATTTGAGCAAAGTAATAGGCCGATCTATTGACATATGTGACATCCCTTTCTTTGGGGGGAGCCTCTAAAATTGGCTAGAGTACTCAACATGACATCATATTGGGCCTAACGAATGGACTTGGGCCATATTTGACATATTTATGGGCTTCCAAGTGAGGAATTATCTAGAGATATATGGAACGTTAAGGAGTACTCTTTATAGAGATTCTCATGGAAATCTCTGCACACTTCCAAGCCATTAGATGGTAGACATGTGTTTTTATCTTGATTGTCCATTGTTAGGGTCTAGTAGTATAAGTAGGGGTTAACCCCCTCATTTGTAAATCATCAAGGAAGTGATCCAAGCAAGTGAGTCCAAAGTTTGAGTGACTTGGGAAACGCGCTTGTATACATTTGTACTTGAGAGTTCTTAAGGCTAGAAAAGTTCCTTCCACCATGTGTTAATGTGGTTTAATAGAACATTCTTGCTAGTTCTCTTAAGTACTTTAGTGACTTAGTTTCTTGTATGATTCCGCCACCAAGGGATATTATTTGCCTATAGTCAAGGTTACTTGACACACTTGGAGAAAGGCTGACTTATGCTCGACTCTTACCAATCTTGAAGCATAAGTGTCGCACAAGTAATAAGCGACATGACTAGGTCGAATTTTAGTCCGTGATAGCTGGTATTAGAGTCAGCTCGAAACCGTGTTGGTTGAGACAGAAGAAGGCGTCAAGAGGAAACTTGATGCAGATGAAATCTACCAGGAGTTCCTGGAATGCGCATGAAAGGCAGAGGGCCGAGAAACATGTCAGGATTGAAAAACTAAGCAATACTGTGGATGCCTCGAGGAAACACATGTTTGGCCAAGGATTCCTCATAATCGAGACTGGAGTTGTAGCTGAATTTTAGAGGCTGGGCAGAGGTAAAAAATTTTGGGTGAAAAAGTGGGTTTATCGGCGTAAGACAGGCTGGAGTTGGAGATGCTCTTACATGCTCGGTGCCGTCCGCTTGAAACTTCGAAATCAAAGCTAGATGGATCCGTCGTAGGTAGGTAGGTAGGCAGGCACCCTCTATGGGTGGTTTATTTCCTATAACTTACTAATTGGCTTCTTCTTCTTCTTCTTCTTCTCTTTATAAAAGGAATTACAACTCAATCACCTCGCCGTCCCCCCAAACCGAAGAACAACTACCTTCAACCTTCTTCTTTGTCTTAATTTTCAGTTTCAGAGATTTCCAACCAGATCGGCTTTGTTTCAGAGCAGACCTTCTTTTTGCTCATCTTGATAGATCGAGGTCAGAATTAAAAGTACGATTCAGATCTCCGATCTCAATCTTCTGCCCTTTTACCGATCTTCTTATTAATTGTCCTCTGTTACCGATCTGATTACATTGTTGTAAAGTTTGCATCTTTTTCTTCTATATAGTTTGATTCTGTACGTCGCTGATCTGAGATTATCGATTAGATGCTCCCGTCTTCTCTTGTTTTATACAATTTTTGCTATTTAATCTTCTTAAATGAATAAGAAATTGATTGGGGGTCTCTTCTTTACACTTGTTGTTTGATATTGTTCAGATTTTAGCTGTCGACATGGTGTCAGCAGCAGCAGCAGCTCCCTCAGGATGGTTGAGAGGAAAAGTGAAGGCTGTTCTCTCAGGCGATTGCTTAGTCATTATGGGGAGCTCAAAGGCGGAGATTCCTCCTGAAAAGACGATTACTTTGTCCTCCCTCATTGCTCCTAGGCTGGTCAGTTCTAACTCTCTCCTCCTCCTCCCTATTTTCCTTATTGCTTACTCTTCTCATCTCTATGAAGCAACTTTCAAACAATGTAATCTTACACTTTCTATTTCACTTTCCACATAGCTTATACTTTTATTAATATGTGCGATTCTTCCTTCGTTAATTAAAAAGACTTGCAATGATATTCTTGTAGCTGAAATAAAAACTCAATCAACTTCACATGCAATTGTTTTGAACTCCAATTTTTTTTTTTCTGAAAACAAGGGATAAATCCTAGTAAATACAAACCGATTATACCCTTAAACAGATAGTAGCTTCTTAGAACCTAAAAAATGTCTAAATGCCAGAGGTGGATATTGATCACATGACCTCTCAATGATCATTGGCCTCTTCAGCATCTCCACAATAATATCTACATTACACAAAATCCTTAGTTTTCCAAATTATACCTTTTTTTTTCGTGTAACTTAACACATCAACTTAGATTTAAATAGGGCCCTTCTTTGACTTGGGGCCCAAAGCAGCTGCTTTGGGCCTGGGTAGGCCCTGAGTATGTATGTCCACGTGTATGCTAGTCACACTCAAGGAATGAAATGTCGAAAAGTTTCAGTTTCGGTCGAAATGACCGAAACTTTTCGGAATTTTATTTACGTATACAGAAACGTACTTACACAAATTTCGTGTAAAATTTCGGTCGAAATCGATCAAAATTTCGAACAGTTTCGTCCAATTTTTGGAGTTGGACGAAATGGATACTTACCTTCATTTATATCTTCATTTTTCTGGTTTATATCTTTACTGTTTCTTCTCAGATCTTCAACAAATCCTTCCGTTTCTTCTTAACAACTAAATTATCTCTAATTACAGGTAAAGATTCATAAAAAAAATTGGGGTGTTTAGTGTTGATCTTGATAGAAAACTTAGAGAGAGAGAGAGAGAGAGAGAGAGAGAGAGAGAGAGAGAGAGAGAGAGAGAGAGAGGATGTCGGCCGTACTTGAAAGGCTGAGAAGACGATTTGTGTTTTAGAGTTTTCCAGGGTTACATGTTGGGAATTTATAAAGACGCCCCTCTTTAGTGTTAAAGACACCTCCTTCCCTCACAAGGGAGGCGCCTTTAACACTTACAAGTTGCGCCCTTAACATTTTTGGATGTCTCATTAAGTTTCTAAATTTCTAATGTTTACCTCCTATTATAACTGCTTGAAGTTGTCCTTTTTTTAAGTCACCCCCTGGTATTACTGTTTTATTATAGATTAACCCTCAAATTAACAAATTTTGTTACAAATCTGTCAATTTTTTTTCAAGTTTACCCTTTACTTCATGTTATAGTCAAGACTACATTTTTTTGTTATGCTTAGTTATGGTTCAAAGTCTTGTTATACGTCACATTTATATCATTTCCATAGATTTGTAAAATTTCCACACTGACCGAAATATTTCCACATAACATTTCCACTTTTGTGCCGAACCCGAAATTTCCATCGAAACCGAAATTTCATTCCTTGGTCACACTGGATATACGTGAAATGGTGGAAGTAATTCTATCTTATCTCTGGACGGATTAAATGCAGGCCGTGCGAAATGTTATCGTTTTTCGAGGATTAATAGGACAAGAACTAAGTTTTGCAAACGTTATGTCAATTTAAGCACTTCCATTGATGATATTATAATTAAGTATGTTGAGCATAAAATGCTGAAAATTTACCATTTCTGCTAAGGTTGTTATTCGTTGATGGGAAACCTTAAGTGTTAGTGTGGAATTTGCAGCAAGTGGCTAATGGGTTTATCACACTTCGCATAATATCTTAAGCCACATTACCAGATACGCTCCTCTCCCTCGGGTACCGCCTACCCGATTCCTCGTATTCTTTTTAGGTGGGTTCGTGATCCATTACTCCAAAATTACCGTACTGGACGAAAACGTACTTACAGATGTTTGTCCAAATTTTGAAAAGTGGTGTTAAGTTTCGGAACCCTAAATTTTCTTCTAATTTCTTCATTTTCTAATCGATTTCTTCTGATTTTTTTTCTTGGTTCCTTTTCCATTTCGCTATTTTCTTCTTTACCATTGAACCCCCAAGAAGATATGATAAAACTGGAAGAGATCTCAATCTAATTTGAAAACCTAAAGAGAGAACGAGAGGCGACAGAGGGAGGACAACCCTAATTCTTTTTTGATCTTTGGCGGACAAAAATTTACTATATAATGGTACATCATTCTTGATGTTTTCGCATGTTTTAGCTTTTAAGTCCATGAATGTTATTGCTCAATCGATTACATCCTCATGATTTAAATGTATGCTTTTCTCAAGTCTCAACTCGCTTTTATAATTTATTTCGTTATTTTCGTCATGTTTTAGGCCCGAAGAGGTGGGACTGATGAGCCCTTTGCCTGGGAAAGTAGGGAGTACTTGAGGAAAATCTGCATTGGAAAGGTATTGGTTTGTTGAAACCTCCGAATCTTCTATCTGTTCATTTATTTACTTTTGATCGTTAGCCCATCTAACCTCAGTTTTATTTACATCACTGTAGGATGTAACTTTCCGGGTGGATTATACTGTACCATCCATAGGGAGGGAATTTGGTTCAGTATTTCTTGATGATAAGAATCTCGCTTTGCTGGTTGTTTCTGAAGGCTGGGCGAAAGTACAGTCTATTTTCTTATATATTATGACATCTGAACATTGAAACTCCTTCGTTTTTCCAGCAAATCGAAATTCAAGCTTTACTAAGGAATCTAACTGGTGCAGGTTAGGGAGCAGGACCAACAAAAAGGAGAGGCAAGTCCTTACTTGGCAGAACTACTGCGACTTGAAGAGCAAGCAAAGCAGCAGTTCGTTGGCCGTTGGAGCAAGGTTTCTATGTCCTCTTTGTTTTTTCAATTTTGTCACGGATAGTCTCTCTCTTGCCTTGATGTGAGCATTGTTCTGTTCTGGGAAAGGGCCCTAGTCTGTGCTTTTGCAGTATGTGCTTATCGCCGCTGTACTCTCAACACAGGTTCCTGGCGCTTCAGAGGCAGCCATAAGGGACTTACCTCCATCTGCCATTGGTGATCCTAGTAATTTGGATGCAATGGGCTTATTAGATAAAAACAAAGGTTCACCTATGCAAGGAATCGTGGAGCAGGTTCGTGATGGAAGTACGGTTCGAGTCTACCTGCTTCCAGAGTTTCAGTTTGTTCAAGTTTTTGTTGCTGGCATCCAGGTATTTTAACTATATAATCAGTAGCTGTGCGTCACTTTTTCTTATACAGCTTGTTTGTTTATCCTAATAGTTAGCTGAAATTTGTCATGTAGTCACCATCCATGGGAAGAAGAGCTCCAGCAGAAATTGTTGCTGAGCCTGAAGCAACTACTGCGGAAGCAAGTGGAGATGCTTCTCCTGAACTCCGTCCTCAGCAAACATCGGCACAAAGGCTTGCAGCCTCCACTACTACTTCTACTGAAGTATCTCCAGATCCATTTGGGAGGGAAGCGAAGCACTTCACAGAAACCCGTGTGTTAAACAGAGACGTGAGTTGCCTCTTTCTTTAATATGTTTTTCTGTCCATGTTTAGCTTGTGGTCTCAGCTCTATGTTGGAATCTTCAGGTTCGCATTGTCCTGGAGGGTGTTGATAAATTCAGTAATCTAATTGGTTCGGTGTATTATCCCGATGGTGATTCAGCGAAGGACCTGGCATTGGAGCTTGTAGAAAATGTAATTTCTTAATCTTACCTTAGGTTTCAATTATTTCTTCATAAATAATACTCTGTAATATAAATTGTTAACTGTTTTGATTTAATAGTTACATTTGAAGATAAACTTTTGTGCAACTAGTGGTGATTTAAAAGCCTGATTTAAAATTTTCTTTGAGGATAATTTTTGTAGAGGTATTTCTTTCTTAATTTACCTCATGTCTTAATCATTTCCATGTAAAATCAAAATACAAGCTATACGATGCTTAATATGCTCTCCTCTTTATTCCTATCAAACTAGGATCTGTTAGCAACTTAAAAATTCATGTATTTCTATTTTCCTTTTCTACGTGGGTGCCCATCCGCGAGTTTTTATGTTTAATGTTAATGGTTCACTGACTTTCACCTCAACTTGATCCTTACATTGTCAGTAAATATATTGTTAACATTACTTACATAAACGAACACAGTTATTTTAAAACTGCATGCAAGTTTTTGGTCTCTTACTCTCTCTCTCTCTCATCCAGGGTTTGGCTAAATTTGTGGAGTGGAGTGCAAATATGATGGAGGAGGATGCCAAGCGTCGCCTAAAGAATGCTGAACTTAAAGCAAAGAAGGATCGTCTAAGGATTTGGACTAACTATGTTCCGCCAGTGACAAACTCAAAGGCAATTCATGATCAGAACTTCACAGGAAAGGTAAGTGATTGTTCAAGTCAAGGCTTTCAAGCACACTTTATTTTCCATTGAATTGTCTCATGCTCCAACTGCCCTCCCCCTAAATTCTTGGTCTCTCCAGGTGGTAGAGGTTGTAAGTGGGGACTGCGTCGTTGTCGCTGATGATGCTGTACCTTATGGCAGTCCATTGGCAGAGCGAAGGGTCAACCTCTCGAGTATCAGGTGTCCAAAGCTGGGTAATCCTCGAAGAGATGAAAAGCCTGCTCCTTATGCGCGTGAAGCTAGGGAGTTCCTTCGTACACGCCTTATTGGGCGTCAGGTATGGTGTAATTTCTTCACAAATCGTAGATTTAAAACTGGAGTTCACCCAATTCAGTACATGAATGAATTACTTCTCGTATGATTTACATCTTTTCAGGTGAACGTTTCTATGGAATACTCTAGGAAGGTCAGCATGGGCGATGGTCCAGTCCCAATAGCTGGAACAGATTCCAGGGTCATGGATTTTGGATCAGTCTTTTTGGTGTCTCCGTCAAAGGTTGAAGGTGATGAGACGTCCCCTTCTCCAGCTGTTGGTAGCCAACCGCCAGGAACAAATATTGCTGAGTTGGTGGTTGCCCGTGGTTTTGGAACCGTCATCAGACATCGAGATTTTGAAGAAAGGTCAAATTATTATGACTCCTTATTGGCGGCTGAATCACGGGCCATTGCTGGGAGGAAAGGGATCCATTCTGCCAAGGATCCTCCAGTGATGCACATAACCGATCTGCTCACGGTTAGAACAGATTCTGCTTTTTCTGCAGTTTTTTTTCTTTTAAAATCTTTTATCTTAATTATTTCGTCGAATTGCTGTGCAGACATCTGCAAAGAAGGCTAAAGATTTCTTACCATTCTTGCAAAGAAGTACAAGGTTACCTGCTATTGTTGAATATGTTCTCAGTGGTCATCGGTTTAAGTTGCTCATTCCTAAAGAGACTTGTAGCATTGCATTTTCTTTTTCTGGAGTCAGATGCCCTGGTCGTAATGAGCCTTATTCAGAGGAAGCAATTGCCTTAATGAGAAGGAAGATACTTCAAAGGGATGTAGAGGTATTGCTTCTCCATCTATTAGCATGAGAAATCTTACATTTACGTTCTTTTCGTTAATTTCGTATCGTTTATAATCAGGTTGAAGTAGAAACTGTCGATAGAACTGGAACATTTTTGGGTTCTTTATGGGAGTCTAAGACCAATGTTGCTGTAACTCTTCTGGAATCCGGCCTAGCGAAGCTTCGAACCTCTTTTGGCGCTGACAGGATCCCAGATATTCACCTCCTTGCACAAGCTGAGCAATCTGCTAAGCGTCAGAAATTGAAGGTATGTAAACAGTAGAGATAGGAACAGTTTCCATCCTAAAGGACCTAGACATGATTTTGATATTTTTTACAGATATGGGAGAAGTATGTGGAGGGGCAAGAAGTTGCAAATGGCTCATCTGCTGAAAGCAAACAGAAGGAAGTCCTCAAGGTGATTGGGATACATAGTTCACAGCATGAGTTGTTTTGTATCTGTTTTCATTGAGCTTGTTTTTTATGTTTCTGTCCAGGTCATAGTTACAGAAGTTCTTGGTGGTGGAAAGTTTTATGTCCAAACTGCTGGAGATCAGAAAGTGCTCTCTCTCCAGCAGCAGCTTTCTTCATTAAGCATAGGAGAAGCTCCTGTGATCGGTGCTTTTAATCCCAAAAAGGGTGATATTGTTCTTGCTCAGTTTAGTGCAGACAATTCATGGAACCGTGCTATGGTAAGAAATACAGTCCCGAAATTTCAACTCCAAAGTCTTAATTCATGTATTTACTACATAGTCTAGCTTTAATCGCGTGGCTCCCTAATTATTTGCTAGTTAGTTTTCTTTGGAAAAACAAAAAGAAAAGTTTTCATTGGGAAAAAAAGTTCGCAAACTTTACATCCCCATTTAACCAAGAGAATGGAAAAGTTGATATGGAGAAGCACCAAAAAAGGGAAAACCTTGTAGAGTTGTAATTCCAACTCCAATTAGTATTTGCAAACTTTGAAACTTTTTTACATCCCGATTTGTGTTTGTGGTGTTTATTTATTTATTTGATATAGGATGAAGTTATGAACTAATTCGAACTTGGACCACATAAATTTGGCAAAATTGTGTGGGTATTCACACCTATTATTTGCGGAACTCATGCAAACTGACTACAAATTGGTCTGTATTTCCACTTAAAGAAACAGAAGATCATAATTTGAACTACTGATATTTGTAAAAGATTCACGTAGTACGAAATGGAGAATCTACTTACTGTTTCTAAAGCTTCACGGGCCGATGCAGCATCACTGTACACCTTAGCACTGTAATAGCTTTCACTACCTCCAATAAGAATTAGTTTTGTTAATGTGTCCTCTTTTTGTTCCCTGTGGCTTCCTATCATTCTCAGGGTAGGATTCATGGGCATGAGCATAACCATCCCCATCTAACTTAATCTTCATGATTGTCTTATAGAATATAGAGCGGAATGTCAACCACTAGCAGAAACCATATATACACTAAACTAGCAAGGTTTCGATAGTTTCTCGAGTTAGTTTTCTGGGAACAACTAAGTAGATATATTAGTTCTTCTATGAATCTCTGTAAAATGGTTGGTATGAAGTAACACAGCGTATGATACTTTATCCTACGAAGTTCATTGTCTACTTGGACATCAGTTGATCTTTTCTTCTTTTTCTCCTCCTCCAATTCTTTTTTTCGCTTTCTCCAATGAAGTTTATGGATATGTCGTGGTTCTTTTCTTCTTTTTTCCCATCTCCCTTTTTTGCTTTATCTTTGTGTTTTTCCAATCAGCGTCATAGACTAACTGAAGCCAGAATCTTGTCCAGATGCTTGGATGCTTTTGAGTTATAACGACCTTTTATTGTATGTGTTTTTTGTCTTCTTTTAAAATCAAGTTCTTAGACTATGTTAACCATTAGACTTTCGTCATTTCTTGTGGATCTTTGTAATTGTTCAGTTATTTTACTATCCTTGGAAACGCTATAATGCATACTGAAATCTAGTTCTCGAAATATAAGAATAACACCAGTCATTGACGGTATATTCTTGTCCATTTTAGCTATGATAGCTTTGTTTTATTTGTTTGAAAAGAAAGAGTGGCTTTTTATTGCAACTTGTGAATAAAAAGTACCTTTATCTCTCAATCAATCCAGATAGTGAATACACCCCGAGGAGCTGTTGAATCATCAAAGGACATTTTCGAAGTTTTCTACATCGATTATGGGAACCAAGAGGTAGTTCCTTACAGCCGGCTGCGGCCTATTGACCCATCTGTGTCCACTGCACCGGGTCTTGCTCAGCTCTGCAGCCTTGCATACATTAAGGTTCCAAGCTTAGAGGAGGATTTTGGTCAAGAATCAGCGGAATATCTGAGTGAGCAAATACTAAATAGTTCCAAAGAGCTCAGGGCCATGATTGAGGAAAGGGATACTTCCGGAGGAAAGGTTAAAGGGCAAGGAACCGGTACTGTTCTTGTTGTTACACTAGTTGACGTGGAGGCAGGTTCTAGCCTCAATGCGGCTATGCTCGAGGTTCAAGCGCTCGCCCTATTTAACCTTTGTATGGACTAGTATTTCGTGTCTCGCATGTCTGACTTGATAAACCTTTTATTTCACATCGACAGGAAGGACTAGCGAGGTTAGAGAGGAAGAAGAGGTGGGACACCAAGGAAAGGCAGACAGCGCTTGATCAATTGGAAGAATTCCAGACAAAAGCGAAGCGTGATAGGCTGAAGATGTGGCAGTATGGAGACATTCAATCGGATGATGAGGACTCCGGTCCACCTGTTGCAAAGAAAGCCGGTAGCCGCCGGTAAACATGAACCCGTGAAAAGGGTGGTAAGTTATTTAGAGAGGAGAGATAATGTTGGTATAGTAATCGTCTTTAGAATAGAAACTGTTGAGATGGCAGCGATCATTTGATTGGTTTTTGGGAATCTTTCTAGCTTTCTATAGACACATAGGGAGTTTATGAATAATGTGGATTTTTCTGTCAACAATTATTTTTTCTAGAGTTTATGTTTTGAAGGCACAAGTTTGATTTCTTGATTTGTTCAGTGATGGTGGTGGTGGAGCAGAGGGTTCAGAATGCCCTGGAATCACATGTTAGAAGAACCCTATTGTTATAATCATCATGTTTAATAGATACAACAGTTAATCATAGTAAGGAGTATCTTAATCATGTCAAGATTTCTTCAGCTACTATAACTACTTTTGTATCAGGTCATTTGCACATTTCAGAATCGTGTGGGTAGTACTTGGTCCACTACTCAGTGCCTTCACTGTTAAAGTGAAGACGCAGGTTGGTACATGCGCCATTGGCGAAGGAAAGATCTTGCACCATGTGGAAATAGGCTGTTGGCTAGTGAAATCAGATGGTGCCTAAAGCAAGGAAAAATATGCCTTGTAGCAACACTAGCGTCAAAGTATAAGAAAACAGACGTTGGGATCCGAGTAGACTTCGAAGGAATGATGGGAGACCAGAACAACCGTCTGCCCGCTGGGTTAAGAATGCTCGAATTTTGTCAATGTCAAAATAGGGAAGTGTTTTTCACTGAAGTATTCAATGAAGCTAGGCAGAAGGTTCAACTTTTGTACCCAGAGGGTTTAAGACACCTAACTCCTCCCTTTTGTGTACACCTAGATTTCGAATTCAGTTAAGCTAAAAGGAATATTATCTCATTTTACAATCAATAGCTATTGGGTTTATTCTTTTTTCTTGTTGGAAGCTATGGGTTGATCAGGAAACTTCAAAAATAAGATTTGCTATGACAGCTCTAAATAAGTTAGAAACTCCTTTCGCATGAAAACAATTCATGGTTGTCCCTTCTAGGCCATCTTGTCGCGGAGTAAAATTCGACTTATCACTGTCGTCTATTACTTGTGCAGTACTTATGCTTCAAGACCGGCAAAAAGTCGAGCACAAATCAGCTTTTTTCCAAATTGACCAAATAACCTAGACTATAGACAAACAATATCTCTTGTTAGCGGAATCACACAAGAGATCTAAGTCACTAACGTACTTAAAAGAACTAGCAAAAGTGTTTTACTAAACCACACTAACACTTGGTGGAAAGAACTCTTCTATCAAGTCCAAAGGTATACAAGCACGCTTCCTAAGTCACTCACACAGTGGACTCACTTGTTTGGATCACATGTTTATTAGATTAAAGTAGGAGGGGAATAAAAAGAAAGATAGGAGGAAAAGGAGGAAGAAAAAAATTGAAATGTCACATGTTTAGTTTTGGTGTTAGCATCTAGCTAGTCTTTTTCAACAAAAAGAAAATCTAACTCTGTCTAAATAAACCTTTAGGGGTAGTAGTAGGGGTGGGAATCGGGCGGGCTCGGTCGGGCTCGGGCTACCAAGTGTCGGGCTCGGGCGGATCGGGCTCGCATAAGCCGAGCCCGAGGTGGTGAGCCGGGCGGATCGGGCCGGGCTAATCTAAGACATGAAGTGCCCATAGCCCGTCCGAGCCCGACTACCCGAACGGGTTCCAACGGGCTCGGGTCGGGCGGGCTCGGGTCGGGCGGGCTCGGGTTTATTGAATTATTAAAAAAAATAAAAATTAACAATAATTTAATAAAAAAACATTAATTTAATAAAAAAACAATAATTAAATAAAATACCAACCATTATATATATGATTATCATCATAAACAAAATTACATAATCACCCATTTTAATAACAAAAAGTACATTTCCCTCCCTCCAACACTTTAATAACAAAAAGTCCAAAATATAAACAAAAAGTTACATTTCTCTCCTTCATTCATTAATCGAGCAATTGAACTTGAGAAATGCTAGGACTAGGAGTTGGTTCGGGAAACCCGTCGTTTAACGGATCAAACTCCTTCAAAGTAACATTAAGCTCATGTTTCCACCAATCCTTAAGACAAACACAACACTCCAACATTTCCGGAGTTAGGCTACTCCGATAGTCCCCCAAAATTCTTTTACCTAAAGAGAAAGCCGACTCGGAAGCAACAGTCGAAACCGGGACAGCAAGAACATCACGTGCTATTCGGGACAAAATCGGATACCTCTTCTCGTTCTCACTCCACCAACCCAAAAGATCAAACTTTTCAATATTATCGACCGCAGGATCTGGCTCAGACTCATATCTAGATATTTCTTCGGAAGCGGTAGCTATTGGGTCCTTTCGGACTCTCTTAATACTTCTCCAAAAAGCACCACGCCTAGACGATCCATCGAGCTCACTCTGAGGTTGATCAACAGTAGACAACGAAGAAACGGATGTAGGCACACTCAAATCAGCCGTATACTCTTTAAATAATTCACGTAACTTGCCGATCATGGTGGCAGATTGCTCGGTAGAACACTTGATAACATGAGCCGAAGTATCGAAACAATTCTGAAGTTCGGTTAAGAGCATATGAACTTTCATTTTGATCCTTGGATCTAAAATACATGCAACACCAAACAATACGGGAGTTTCACCCCAATACTTGCAAAATTTAGCCTCCATGAAATGAATAATGCCTGCAAACATAGGATCGTGCCGATTATCTAAAAATACCATCCCAATATCAACCAAATACTCCAAGACGGAGTTAGAAGTCACATAATCAACACCAGAAAAGAAGTTGGTTGCCTCATAAAAAGGCTTCAAAAACTTGTACAACAAATTGGCGTGCTGCCAATCACTACTCGATAAGACAAAAGGCGGAGATCGATCAGATAAGAACGAGTCAATCGGATCCTTAAACGGAAGGGCACTTCTCAACATAAGATAGGTTGAATTCCAACGATGTTTTACATCTAACTGCAATTTTTTAGGAGAATAGTTTTTTGATTCACAATGTGTTCGAAATTGTGCATTTCGAGTCTCCGATGTAGAGATATATTCAAGACAACCTTTCAACCGTGTAAGCATTTCTTTAAACTGGGGAACTTTAAAACCATCCTGAACAACCAAGTTCAAGATATGACAGCAACACCGAACGTGAAATAATTCGCCTCTCAAAGGTAAATGAGGCATTAACTCGATTAAACGAGAAACGGACACAGTATTCGCACTTGCATTATCCATTGACAAGGAAAACACTTTGCCAGATATCATCCAGTCATTAGTTAGCTTATCATACAAAACATTGGCAATGTGCTCCCCCGTATGAGACTTGTCCAAGAGAATGTAAGAGATGATTCTCTTTTGGACACACCAAATTTCATCAATATAATGCGCTGTAATGCACATGTAACTAAGCCTCTGGTTCGAAGACCAGATATCAGAAGTAAGAGCAATTCGACCAGGAGCACTAAGTAAAACATTTCTGAGTGCATCTTTTTCCTCCTTAAAGTATTTAAGGATATCATTTCTAACAGTGCTCCTAGAAAATGACTTGAACCCAGGATGGAAGGAATCAGTAATATAAAATTGAAAGAAGGGGTCCTCCACAAATTGCATCGGCAACTCGCGAAGGATTAAAAGCTTGATCGTGTTTTTGCGAGCTCTCGCTTGACTAAACTGAAATGATCCCATATTACCACTGTTTGGATCTTGCACCAACTTTGATTGAGTCAAGTCGATTTTTAGTGCTTTAGCACACTTAAATGTATGTCTCTTGAAATGCGTTGTCCCGTTAGAAGATTTTGAATTTCGATAAACACCACAAAAGTTACATTTTGCCATTTTAACGATCTTGCCTCCATTTTTAGGATCAGGAGCATCATGAAAAGAATAAAAGTCCCAAACCTTAGAACTTCTGCCTCTCGCACAGGTTGACATTCCAGTCAGCACATCTACTTCGCCTGCGGGAGAACCAGCAGGGGCAGACACACCAGGAACAGGAGGATCAGCAGTACCAGCAGGAGATACTTCTCCATGAGCACCACTCTGACTCTCCGTTAAATCAACCTAAGCAGAACCACAGCCAACATAGAAAGTCATTCTACTAAGCTGAGTTCAAGTGAAGAGATCTAAGATAACGAAATTCATCATCGGTTTGTAGGAACATCAATATTCGTTCGGACATTCAATTTCTAACCAGCTTCCTTGAATCACCCATTTTGGTTACAATGTTCTAACAACAAAGAAGTGTCCACAATTGAGAGAACCATTTAGGTTCTTCATCAATTCGGTCCTTCTAAGTGTTTAAACAACGCACCAAAACTGGAATGACAAGTGATCCAGTCTGAAATCTTGAGTCCTACAGAGAAGGTAAGAAACATAGAAGTCAGAAATAGACCAGTTTAAGAACTTAGAAGATAGAAAAAGAGAGAAAAGAAAAGAAATGTTTTGTAAAAACAGAGAGAAGAAATGTAGTTTAAGAAAAGAAAAGAATTGTTTTTAAAAAACAGAGAAGAGAAGTTTTTAAAAAAGAATTTTTTAGGAAAAATAGAGAGAAGAGAAGTAGTTTAAGAAAAAAAGTTGTTAAAAAAAGGAAAAGAGTATAGTTTTAGAATAAAGAAGAAAAGGAGAATAGTTTTAAAAATAGAAGAAATGGAGGCAAGATCATTATGTTGGCTCTGAAACTTAGTTGTTTGAAGTTGTTTAAAAAAAGAGATTCGTTTAGAAGTTAGAACTATTATCAATTACCTAATGGTTCTGAAACAGAACACTCGGATCTGTTTAATCAGACAGATCGATAGTCAGATGACTCAGATCTGTCTGATTAAACAGATCGAACTCAAATGTTTGTGTTCTGTTTCAGAACTATAAAAAAAATTATCTAATATTTATGATCTATCATCATCATTCATCAATGTATATTACATTATTACCTAATGGTTCTGAAACAGAACACTCAGATCTGTTTAATCAGACAGATCGATAGTCAGATGACTCAGATCTGTCTGATTAAACAGATCAAACTCCTATGTTTGTGTTCTGTTTCAGAACTATAAAAAAATTTATCTAATATCTATGATCTATCATCATTCATCAATGTATATTACCTAATGGTTCTGAAACAGAACACTCATTTGAGTTTGATATGTTGAATCAAATGAGTGTTCTGTTTCAGAACAAAAAAAAAAAAAAAAAATTTCCACTAATTTTTGTCTGTACATCTTACATCAACTTGAAGGCTGAAGCCATCAACCACAAAAAAAAAAAAAAAAAAACAAATTACAACAGGAACAAACCCTAATCCGATCTATTTGATCAGACAGATCAAAGGTTTAGAACTTTGATCTGTCTGATCAAAAGCGATCTAATAACATCTTACATCCGACTTTATTCATCAACCACAAAAAAAAAAACATTACAGAAAAGGAAACAGACCCTTTTGATCAGACAGATCAAAGGTTTATAACTTTGATCTGTCTGATCAAACAGAGATCTGTTACATCTTAATGATAACCAACAGTACATTACATTTCTTAAATCATAAACAAATAACACAAAAAAAAAAAAAAAAAAAACCTATCTAAGATTAGTTCGAAGGCTTAACCGCTTCATTTGATCTTAAAGATCATCGGCGTATACCCATCATGAACTAATCATAACCATAATCTTTAACCAACAGTAGATGATGATGATGTGAACAGAGACTTCGACCAAAGTAATCATAACCATAATCTTTAATAGAAAATCAGAGAGATGATGATGAAAATCTTACCATATTGATGTTTTAACGATGATGATGATGTTTTCTTTTAGAGTCGACCAACAGTAGATGATAAAGATCAGAAGATGTGTTCTTTAGTGACCAAAACGTTTAACCCTAGACAATCTTTATGGTTTGAGGGCTGAGGCTGAAAGAGAGAGAGAGATAGGGGTGGAAAGAGAGAGAGAGCGCCGGAAACAGAGAGAGAGAGCGGCGGAAGAGAGAGAGAGGCATTAGGGTTCGTAATGAGAGAGAGGCATTAGGGTTTTACCTGGGAATTGAGGGGTATTTATAGGCGGGTGAGATTTAATCCAACGGCTGAGATTACATGTAATCTCAGCCGTTGGATTCATTAAAAACACGCGGACATTCGGGCAAACTATCGGGCTACTCATCGGGCTCCATTAACGGGCAAATTATCGGGCAAACTATCGGGCTACTCATCGGGCCGGGCTTCGGACGGGCTTAACGGGCCGGGACTCGGAATTGAGAACCTGTCCGAGCCCGGCCCTATTAACCCGTTATATCGGGCCGGGCTAACCCGGCTCGGGGCTGCTTCGGTCATCGGTCTCCCACGGTTCGGGCCGAACGGGCCGGATCGCGGGTTTCCGGACCGTTTTCCCAGCCCTAGGTAGTAGTTTAGGAGATGATCAATTTAGTTTAAGTTCTTTGAATTCTAGCTATGATCGGTTTAGCTTCTAGTCTTACTTTTGGTAATGTGTGATCAAATGAACTGATCAATCTTGTCGTCCTTCGTTACATTTCTTTAAGAATTTTGATCTGATTATGAGTCATGGGTGCTTAATATTTGGGCAGTAAGACTGCAAAATCTTGTGAACTTAAAGGTCCTTTAAGTCAAGATCTAGGTAAGGATTAAAAAAATAATCAGAAGATAAAAATAACATTTCCATCTTTTATCTCTTAATTATTATTTTTCTTTGTTGGTTTCTTCATTGATTCTTCCAGGTAGTTTACGACTTTCTCTCAGTCGACTTGAGCTAATCGTCTAGGCGCGCTAAGATGAGACATGGTGAAACGTGAGGAAATGGACTTGATACGTGTGCCTTGCGCGGCTATGCGAGACTGCAACATCGTAGTTGAAATCATCCATCATATTCAAATTTTGATTTGGATAATTATGATATACGCAACAATAATAATATAACAATAGACAATAATCATCAAAAGATTGCCCCTAAATTTAAATTTTACGAATAGATACGAGTCGTAAGTGCAAAAATATTGTAGTAATTTTCAGCTAGCAGGGTCGAATTCAAATCCTTTCGTCAAAAAAAAATACCTAAAAATCTCTGCCGGTGACCGATGAAATAATATCTCCGGATATTTTCAAATCTGTAGGGACCAAAATTTAATTGGACAGAAAACAGGGATCTATGTAAAATTTAATAGACTTTTTGAACCTAAATTGCCAAGGCGACAGTGAAGAAGAAAAATAAGAAGATCATCATCACTCGGTGTCTTAAACTGTGTTGATCGATTGTCCATTATTTCTCTCTCTCTCTCTCTCTCTCTCTCTCTCTCTCTCTCTCTCTCTCTCTCTCTCTCTCTCTCTTTCTCTCTCTCTCTCTATATATATATATCTATAAATTATAATGGAGGGAATAAGAAGAAGATCATCACTCCTTCTGTTGGTGGTGGTAGTCGTAGTAGTGGCTTCTTCATCTGTAGAGGCGGGAGTAGGAGGAGGGAAGGCAAAAGAAGATCTAGACTTCCTGTTGAAGAATCAGCCCTCCTCCTCCTCCTCAGACGATTTTGATGGTGGCTTTCCTTCCCTTGATTCCATGTTGCACTGGTCTATTGGTAAATCCTATCTTATGTATAATGATTTCTTTCCAGTAGATTTAATCTAGGGTTTCATTTTATCTATTATATCCACATTCTAAAGAAGAAGCCATATGACGCAGGCCACTCCGATCCTGTGAAATTGAAGGAAACTGCTCAAAGTGTTAAACATCTATCATCTACTGACTTAGAAAAACGCCACCTGGAATTAAAGGTGAGATTACTTTGCTTCCTAGACATCCAATAAATCCTACTCTGCAACTTCAATCAACTGGATGGGGGTTGGGTAAAGGTTTATAGCTTTTTGAATACCCAAACCTAATTCTATTTATAAAGAAATGTTTTGTCTACTTATGTTTACTTTGAATACCCCCTTTCTTAAATTACATACATCATGACTTTAATCAAGGAACTGATGGAGATATCAAGGATGCCTTCAGATGCACAGTTGATGCAAATAGCTCTTACAGACTTAAACAATTCATCTCTTTCTATACAAGATCACTATCGAGCATTACATGAGCTTTTAGTGCTTGTGGAGCTGATTGATAACGCTAATGGTACGTAACATCTCTTATTCATCTTTTCTTTGCTATCCTTTCACATTTCTCATCACTTACTTAGCTGTCCTGGTCTGTGTAGGTCACTTTGTGAACCTTATGTTTATATTGATTTGACCCCTTACTCATGTCTCTATTATCTTATTAACTTTGTTTGTATTCGTTGACAAGTCCCTAAACATGACCCTTTTGTCTACTCACATTTGGGGCCGTATAATGCCCGACTTATAAAAGATCACCCAACACATATCAGAGCACATCATCATGGGCAGTCTAAATGACTAAATGCAAAGCCGTGTGCGTAAAATCATGTTAAACATACTGAACATCGTCAGTGATTATTGGAATAATTCAACATCTGTTTATAATCTTACAAGTGTCCCTTCCGATGTTAGTAAGAGGTCACATCGGAAGTGAGAACTAACTACATTCTGGTGACCGAGCCTAATTCGAAGTAGGCCATCCTTTTCTTTTGTCTACGCCTATGTAAGATGCCACATGCATTCCACTATCTGTATTTGACACCTGTACTAGGTTTAGGGCAAAATGAGTTGAAAGATGGCAAAACATGGACAAAATCGTAAGCATATGTTTTCTTGTACTAGATAAGTGGATATTAGTTTACTGTTTACATGACACAACTGTCCAGGGGCACTTCTTCCCTTGATATGGTATTGTGTATTTCCAATACCATTCTGTACATGAAAACAAAATTTTTAATTTTCTCACATCTTCTGTAGAGTAGCTTCTGTGCCTGTCATGATCAATTGAAGAGGGCTTAATAGGGTGTTCAGACGAAGGGTTCACAGTGGTGTGTTTGGTTGAAGGATTCATAAGGTTTCATCTGATTGTGTATTTCTGAGCAGCTTTTGTTTCTGCCGAGAATGCTACCCTTGACGATTCATATCGTTTCTCTGTATGAATACTTCCAAAACTAGCTGCCATCTTTTAAGATTACTAGTGGGGACTTTTTGAACTTGTTACCAGAGGTAGTTATATAACTTAGGACTCTTGTTAGGTATACAAGGTACCCCAAATACAAGTTGTGACCCTCTCAATTATGTCTCAATAGGAACTACAAAAATAAATAGAAAATGGAGACTGATTTTAATATAATAAAGCAGCAACTGTTGTAGAAGAGTAAAATGTATATAAGATGATAAACATAAATAAAAGATCTTGTATATGAAAATGCTCTTAAATGATCTTGGTTCACATTAGTGGCGCTCCTCAAACGGTTGCAGACTTGTTGGGTCCTTCCACCTTCTAGCTTTAATCAGTTCGTCGTGGTAAATGTATGCTTATTCTGCTATATGTAGACTTGTTTGATGAGTTCTTCATTAATTAGATCTAGACAAACTCGGGGGCTTAGCTGTGGTAATTCGAGAACTTAGCAATTCAGACCCGGATATAAGGACAACCGCTGCGTGGATTCTCGGAAAAGCCAGTCAAAATAATCCAGTTGTTCAAAACCAGGCAAGTAAATCTATATCCCTAAAATTCACATATGTTTATCCCAGGTGTTCCTTTAACATGTATGGTTGTCTTACGGAAACAAAAGCCTTACATCTTTCCACATTGATATTCTTATCTGTCAAATCCTGATCACGAAGATCTGAATGTGCCTCAGGTTCTCCATCTTGGAGCACTAGCGAAGCTAATGAAAATGGCAAACTCAAGTTCAACAGAAGAGGGAATAAAAGCTGTATACGCTGTTTCTGCCTTGATAAGGAACAACTTAGATGGTCAAGAAATGTTCTTTGCGGCAGGTGGAGATTCAATGCTACAGGTAAAACCTACTTCTGTAAGACGAGAGCAATGACTAGAAAGCACATGCTCAAAATATTTTTGTGAAGGAAATTAACAGAAATCTCTTTCAGGATGCAATTAGCAACTTTGGTATGGATATCAGACTCCGTAGAAAATATGTCTCTCTAGTGGCAGATTTGGCAGAATACAGGATAGAAATCACAAATAAAGCAGAACCATCTCTATTCAGCAACCGTCATTTCTTAAAATCTGTGGTTGATTTGGCAACATCTCCCGACCTTGATCTCCAGGAGAAGGTCACCCTCCACCATAAGCTTTAATCTAATCTTAACTGTGTGATTTATACTTCTTTTGTTTGCATTAGTGACAGATATATAGCTGTTTTTATCGTGCAGGCCCTAATGGCAATTAAAAGTCTTCTTAAACTCAAGACAACAAGAGCTTTAGATTTTAAGGACTTCTGCGATTTGAACGGGATGATAAAGACGGCGAGGGAGAAGCTAGGGCAAAGGATTGTGGACCTCGACGGAGATTTTGCGGAGGACGTGGAAAACCTCTGTAGGGAAGTGGAATTGCTTTTCCAGAGAAAGCTAGAGGAGGTGCAACTGATATGACTTTCTTTCATAATAGACCCCATTAACTTAATTATATCAGACTTATTTGTAATCCAATTAATCAAATTAATTTGTGAAAGAGGCACGCAAACCAACATGAAGAAGTATAGTCAAAAACTTTCTCCAATGAGACATGCTATTTGACACTCCATGGTGATGTAGGACCACTTATTAGAGCATCTCCAATGCAAAACTCAAAAAAATCTATATTCATCCTATGTGTCAAGTTCTAAGTGAGATTCTCACTCCTAGGTGGCGTCAATAGAGATCAATTAACCATAACATGAAGTCCTGAACATCATCATCATCAACCAATTGATTCTCATTCATCACACAATCAAAATCACCAAAACCTAAATGTTTGACGGACAAGTTTACATCATAGAAAGGGAAACATCACCTGTTATAACCGTTCGAATCCCGAGCACAAATCTCCATGTCCGTCGGATATCTAGTTACATCACTGAATTCACTACACTACACCCGATCGGAAACGTATAAAGATGAAACTCAGTCCATGAAATGAAATAGCGGTCACACAACGAGAGGAGACTTAATAGTTAAGTAAGTAGGGTGGCGTTCTTCAATCTAACCCTGATACTACTTCCCCCTTCTATCAAATCCTAAACCCAATTCTTCTTCTTCTTCACTTTATCCCTCTCTTGATTCTCCCCAACTTGTCAAAGACTCAAAACCTTCATCTTCTTCAATCTACCCATCTCTCGATATGAGAGATCTCGTTGAGAATCTCTTCCCTGATAACGAAGACGATCAAAACAACCAAAACAACAATACTTCTACTTTTGTTGGTCCTACTGCTCCTCTTGAATCTGTTGACGAAGTTCTCGTCAAGATTCCTCATGCCCTAGTTCATCTTATTGACAAACTCAATAGTGTTGAGCTTGCTTCTGGTGATTTTACGATTGTTCGTCTCCTTCAAAACCAGAATGTTGTTGCTATTCTTGCTCGAATCGGAGATGAAATCCAATGGCCATTAGCTAAAGAAGAAGATTCTGTTAAACTCGATGATTCTCATTACTTCTTCTCTCTTCGAATTCCTACTATCACTGATGGATCAGAATCACTGTTGTTAATAGTAGTAGTGGTTCGGGTGATTTTGATTTTCTATAGATAGAGAGGGAGGACATAATAAGTAGGTTACTAGGTTTTGAGAAGGTCAGATCCTCCATAGTCATTTGACAAAACAATGAATTTTTCTTCATCAAATAGAATATGAAGATGAGAAGAGATTGAGGATTTTTTCATATCTGTAAATTGAAGAGAGAGGGAGGAGAGAGGGAGAGGAGAGAGAAGAAAGAGAGAGGAGAGAGAATATACAAATAAAGTTAAAGTGAAACAAAAAAAAAAATTAAAAAAAAAGGGTTAATTGATTTGACAACTTAGGATTATTTTGATTTGGTCAGAGGGGTATTTTGGGTATATGAAAGTATTGCTTATGCCTAGGGGTGGGAAACGGGCCGGGCTCGGGTACCCGCGGGTACCTTAGATCTCGGGCCGGGCAATCCGGGTAACAAAATGTAAAAACCACCAGACTTTACGGGCGGGCTCGGGCCGGGCTTGAGTAGAAATATCTTGCTCAAAGTCCGCCACGGGCACTTAATTGCGACGGTCTTCCATAAACTCGGGCGGGCCGGGTAACGGGTACAAACATGTAACATTATAATTTAGAGATCTATGTAAAATTTAATAGACTTTTTGAACCTAAATTGCCAAGGCGACAGTGAAGAAGAAAAATAAGAAGATCATCATCACTCGGTGTCTTAAACTGTGTTGATCGATTGTCCATTATTTCTCTCTCTCTCTCTCTCTCTCTCTCTCTCTCTCTCTCTCTCTCTCTCTCTCTCTCTCTCTCTTTCTCTCTCTCTCTCTATATATATATATCTATAAATTATAATGGAGGGAATAAGAAGAAGATCATCACTCCTTCTGTTGGTGGTGGTAGTCGTAGTAGTGGCTTCTTCATCTGTAGAGGCGGGAGTAGGAGGAGGGAAGGCAAAAGAAGATCTAGACTTCCTGTTGAAGAATCAGCCCTCCTCCTCCTCCTCAGACGATTTTGATGGTGGCTTTCCTTCCCTTGATTCCATGTTGCACTGGTCTATTGGTAAATCCTATCTTATGTATAATGATTTCTTTCCAGTAGATTTAATCTAGGGTTTCATTTTATCTATTATATCCACATTCTAAAGAAGAAGCCATATGACGCAGGCCACTCCGATCCTGTGAAATTGAAGGAAACTGCTCAAAGTGTTAAACATCTATCATCTACTGACTTAGAAAAACGCCACCTGGAATTAAAGGTGAGATTACTTTGCTTCCTAGACATCCAATAAATCCTACTCTGCAACTTCAATCAACTGGATGGGGGTTGGGTAAAGGTTTATAGCTTTTTGAATACCCAAACCTAATTCTATTTATAAAGAAATGTTTTGTCTACTTATGTTTACTTTGAATACCCCCTTTCTTAAATTACATACATCATGACTTTAATCAAGGAACTGATGGAGATATCAAGGATGCCTTCAGATGCACAGTTGATGCAAATAGCTCTTACAGACTTAAACAATTCATCTCTTTCTATACAAGATCACTATCGAGCATTACATGAGCTTTTAGTGCTTGTGGAGCTGATTGATAACGCTAATGGTACGTAACATCTCTTATTCATCTTTTCTTTGCTATCCTTTCACATTTCTCATCACTTACTTAGCTGTCCTGGTCTGTGTAGGTCACTTTGTGAACCTTATGTTTATATTGATTTGACCCCTTACTCATGTCTCTATTATCTTATTAACTTTGTTTGTATTCGTTGACAAGTCCCTAAACATGACCCTTTTGTCTACTCACATTTGGGGCCGTATAATGCCCGACTTATAAAAGATCACCCAACACATATCAGAGCACATCATCATGGGCAGTCTAAATGACTAAATGCAAAGCCGTGTGCGTAAAATCATGTTAAACATACTGAACATCGTCAGTGATTATTGGAATAATTCAACATCTGTTTATAATCTTACAAGTGTCCCTTCCGATGTTAGTAAGAGGTCACATCGGAAGTGAGAACTAACTACATTCTGGTGACCGAGCCTAATTCGAAGTAGGCCATCCTTTTCTTTTGTCTACGCCTATGTAAGATGCCACATGCATTCCACTATCTGTATTTGACACCTGTACTAGGTTTAGGGCAAAATGAGTTGAAAGATGGCAAAACATGGACAAAATCGTAAGCATATGTTTTCTTGTACTAGATAAGTGGATATTAGTTTACTGTTTACATGACACAACTGTCCAGGGGCACTTCTTCCCTTGATATGGTATTGTGTATTTCCAATACCATTCTGTACATGAAAACAAAATTTTTAATTTTCTCACATCTTCTGTAGAGTAGCTTCTGTGCCTGTCATGATCAATTGAAGAGGGCTTAATAGGGTGTTCAGACGAAGGGTTCACAGTGGTGTGTTTGGTTGAAGGATTCATAAGGTTTCATCTGATTGTGTATTTCTGAGCAGCTTTTGTTTCTGCCGAGAATGCTACCCTTGACGATTCATATCGTTTCTCTGTATGAATACTTCCAAAACTAGCTGCCATCTTTTAAGATTACTAGTGGGGACTTTTTGAACTTGTTACCAGAGGTAGTTATATAACTTAGGACTCTTGTTAGGTATACAAGGTACCCCAAATACAAGTTGTGACCCTCTCAATTATGTCTCAATAGGAACTACAAAAATAAATAGAAAATGGAGACTGATTTTAATATAATAAAGCAGCAACTGTTGTAGAAGAGTAAAATGTATATAAGATGATAAACATAAATAAAAGATCTTGTATATGAAAATGCTCTTAAATGATCTTGGTTCACATTAGTGGCGCTCCTCAAACGGTTGCAGACTTGTTGGGTCCTTCCACCTTCTAGCTTTAATCAGTTCGTCGTGGTAAATGTATGCTTATTCTGCTATATGTAGACTTGTTTGATGAGTTCTTCATTAATTAGATCTAGACAAACTCGGGGGCTTAGCTGTGGTAATTCGAGAACTTAGCAATTCAGACCCGGATATAAGGACAACCGCTGCGTGGATTCTCGGAAAAGCCAGTCAAAATAATCCAGTTGTTCAAAACCAGGCAAGTAAATCTATATCCCTAAAATTCACATATGTTTATCCCAGGTGTTCCTTTAACATGTATGGTTGTCTTACGGAAACAAAAGCCTTACATCTTTCCACATTGATATTCTTATCTGTCAAATCCTGATCACGAAGATCTGAATGTGCCTCAGGTTCTCCATCTTGGAGCACTAGCGAAGCTAATGAAAATGGCAAACTCAAGTTCAACAGAAGAGGGAATAAAAGCTGTATACGCTGTTTCTGCCTTGATAAGGAACAACTTAGATGGTCAAGAAATGTTCTTTGCGGCAGGTGGAGATTCAATGCTACAGGTAAAACCTACTTCTGTAAGACGAGAGCAATGACTAGAAAGCACATGCTCAAAATATTTTTGTGAAGGAAATTAACAGAAATCTCTTTCAGGATGCAATTAGCAACTTTGGTATGGATATCAGACTCCGTAGAAAATATGTCTCTCTAGTGGCAGATTTGGCAGAATACAGGATAGAAATCACAAATAAAGCAGAACCATCTCTATTCAGCAACCGTCATTTCTTAAAATCTGTGGTTGATTTGGCAACATCTCCCGACCTTGATCTCCAGGAGAAGGTCACCCTCCACCATAAGCTTTAATCTAATCTTAACTGTGTGATTTATACTTCTTTTGTTTGCATTAGTGACAGATATATAGCTGTTTTTATCGTGCAGGCCCTAATGGCAATTAAAAGTCTTCTTAAACTCAAGACAACAAGAGCTTTAGATTTTAAGGACTTCTGCGATTTGAACGGGATGATAAAGACGGCGAGGGAGAAGCTAGGGCAAAGGATTGTGGACCTCGACGGAGATTTTGCGGAGGACGTGGAAAACCTCTGTAGGGAAGTGGAATTGCTTTTCCAGAGAAAGCTAGAGGAGGTGCAACTGATATGACTTTCTTTCATAATAGACCCCATTAACTTAATTATATCAGACTTATTTGTAATCCAATTAATCAAATTAATTTGTGAAAGAGGCACGCAAACCAACATGAAGAAGTATAGTCAAAAACTTTCTCCAATGAGACATGCTATTTGACACTCCATGGTGATGTAGGACCACTTATTAGAGCATCTCCAATGCAAAACTCAAAAAAATCTATATTCATCCTATGTGTCAAGTTCTAAGTGAGATTCTCACTCCTAGGTGGCGTCAATAGAGATCAATTAACCATAACATGAAGTCCTGAACATCATCATCATCAACCAATTGATTCTCATTCATCACACAATCAAAATCACCAAAACCTAAATGTTTGACGGACAAGTTTACATCATAGAAAGGGAAACATCACCTGTTATAACCGTTCGAATCCCGAGCACAAATCTCCATGTCCGTCGGATATCTAGTTACATCACTGAATTCACTACACTACACCCGATCGGAAACGTATAAAGATGAAACTCAGTCCATGAAATGAAATAGCGGTCACACAACGAGAGGAGACTTAATAGTTAAGTAAGTAGGGTGGCGTTCTTCAATCTAACCCTGATACTACTTCCCCCTTCTATCAAATCCTAAACCCAATTCTTCTTCTTCTTCACTTTATCCCTCTCTTGATTCTCCCCAACTTGTCAAAGACTCAAAACCTTCATCTTCTTCAATCTACCCATCTCTCGATATGAGAGATCTCGTTGAGAATCTCTTCCCTGATAACGAAGACGATCAAAACAACCAAAACAACAATACTTCTACTTTTGTTGGTCCTACTGCTCCTCTTGAATCTGTTGACGAAGTTCTCGTCAAGATTCCTCATGCCCTAGTTCATCTTATTGACAAACTCAATAGTGTTGAGCTTGCTTCTGGTGATTTTACGATTGTTCGTCTCCTTCAAAACCAGAATGTTGTTGCTATTCTTGCTCGAATCGGAGATGAAATCCAATGGCCATTAGCTAAAGAAGAAGATTCTGTTAAACTCGATGATTCTCATTACTTCTTCTCTCTTCGAATTCCTACTATCACTGATGGATCAGAATCACTGTTGTTAATAGTAGTAGTGGTTCGGGTGATTTTGATTTTCTATAGATAGAGAGGGAGGACATAATAAGTAGGTTACTAGGTTTTGAGAAGGTCAGATCCTCCATAGTCATTTGACAAAACAATGAATTTTTCTTCATCAAATAGAATATGAAGATGAGAAGAGATTGAGGATTTTTTCATATCTGTAAATTGAAGAGAGAGGGAGGAGAGAGGGAGAGGAGAGAGAAGAAAGAGAGAGGAGAGAGAATATACAAATAAAGTTAAAGTGAAACAAAAAAAAAAATTAAAAAAAAAGGGTTAATTGATTTGACAACTTAGGATTATTTTGATTTGGTCAGAGGGGTATTTTGGGTATATGAAAGTATTGCTTATGCCTAGGGGTGGGAAACGGGCCGGGCTCGGGTACCCGCGGGTACCTTAGATCTCGGGCCGGGCAATCCGGGTAACAAAATGTAAAAACCACCAGACTTTACGGGCGGGCTCGGGCCGGGCTTGAGTAGAAATATCTTGCTCAAAGTCCGCCACGGGCACTTAATTGCGACGGTCTTCCATAAACTCGGGCGGGCCGGGTAACGGGTACAAACATGTAACATTATAATTTAGAGATAATTTAATTAAAAATTTGACTTCATTGATGATATAAACTTTTTGTCCAGAATGTAGACAACAAACAAAAATTACAAAAAGGTTGTCTTCAAGCCTTAACAAAAAACAAAGAGCATCATCATAGGGCCTCAACAGTTTAGATATGGCATAAAAAGTGGTAACATGAGCCATGAATCAAACTTGCATTGCCAAACATCCATAAAAAATATAAAAGACAGAAAGTAATCTTGTTTCCTTCTTCAAACTTCCATGTATATCATATGTTGAAGAAGTTCAATCCAAAAGACTTCAAAAGTTAGAATTCACAAAAAGATGGTGTTAGCACAGAGCATTAGTGCAGTATAAAAAGGACCATATGAACACCATAACCATCCCACCAAAACTGCAAAATAATAGAGAAAAGATCAAACAGTAATTAAGACAAAAAACATATTAAAACTTAGATGATAGAGAAGGTAAAATACTAAGACATAATATGTTAAAATTGACAAACCTGTGAGAAATTATGTCAAATGAGTAGGCTGGGAGCACCCAATGGAATCCACAACCTCTTCAATAGGAGTTAAGTCATCATTAAGAGGATCAATTTCAAGAAGAAGGTCTTTAAATTGAGCTTTCCATAGATCTTTCAAGAAAACAGAGCACTCTAACATATCAGGAGTTAGACTACTCCTATGATCACCAAGAACTCTTTTGCCTAAAGAAAATGCGGATTCAGAAGCAACCGTTGAAACGGGCACCGCCAATACATCTCGAGCAATTGCAGACAATGTGGGAAATCGTTTTTCATTCTCTTTCCACCATCCCAAAACATCAAACTTCTCAACGTTGTCGACCACGGGATCAGGTTCAGAATAAAAACGAGCAAGTTCTCCAAGTGCAGAACCAATAAGACCAAGATCCTTGCCACGACGACCAAGATTTTCCCAAAACTGAACACGACTAGAAGAAGTACTACTTGCTTCGGAAGAACTACTACCTAGAGTGAACACCAAATTAGAGTTGTCAGGTGCACTAGTTGTATTTGCACGACGAGAATTTAAAACAGCATTGTATTCATTAAACAAGTCTTCTAACTTCTTAGTTGCAGTTACACTTTGAGAAACAGAACAAGTAATACATTGGGCAGAAGACAAAAAACATGCCTCAAGTTGAGAAAGGATAAATTCAAGTTTGGATTTAATCCTAGGATCTAAGATGCAAGCAATTGAAAACAGTAATGGTGTGTTGCCCCAATATTTCACAAACTTCGACTCCATTACAATAATTATCTCGGAAAAAAGTGGATTATCACGATATCCATTAAAAACAGTTCCAATTTGAACTAAATATTCAAGAACATGATTTGAAGTCACATAATCAATCCCCGAAAAGAAAACAGTGGCATCATAGAATGGACATAAAAAATTACACAACATTTCAGCATACAACCAATCCATATCAGTTATGTTATGAGGACATGCTCTATCAGACAGAAATGAGGTAATGACATTTTTATATGGCAATGCATCTTTCAACATAAGGTAGGTAGAATTCCACCTATGTTTAACATCTAATTGTAGTTTTTTCGGGTTTACACCTTTTGATTGGCAAAGGTCCTTAAACTGCACATATCGAGTCCCAGATGCAAATATATACTCCAAATTACCTTTTATATGTTGTAGCATTTCCTTAAATTGATTTACCTTTAGACCATCTTGAACAACTAAGTTCAAAATATGACAACAACAACGTATATGAAATAATTCACCATTCAAAGGCAGAGTAGGGAGCAAACCTTTCAACTTACCAACCGAAACTGTGTTCGCACTTGCATTGTCAAGGGAAAGACAGAAAACTTTTTGAGACAAGCCCCAGTCAGTAGAAATTTTATCATAAATCATTTGAGCTATATTCTCACCTGAATGAGACTTATCAAGCAAAGAGTATGCAATAATTCTTTTATGTAACACCCAGTTAGAGTCTATATAATGAGCAGTTAAGGACAAATAACTTAAACTCTGATTTGATTGCCAAATATCTGAAGTAAAGCTAATCTTTCCTGGACAGTTTTGCAAAACAGTTTTTAAACTTAGTTTTTCTTCCTTAAAACATTTGAGGACATCATTTCTAACTGTTCCTCTTGAAAATTTAGAAAAGGCAGGATGAAAACTATCGTTCACAAAAAACTGAAAAAAAGGATCTTCAACAAATTGAAATGGTAATTCCCTTAAAATAATTAACTTAATCAAATTTTTTCGAGCTTTTAATTGACTGAATTTAAAGGAAGAGATACTACCAGATGAAGATTGCAGAATTGTTGTCTGACTCAAATCAACTCTATGCTTCCTCGAACAAGACTTGGTATGCCTTGAAAAGTGGCTTGTGCCATTGGTAGATTTGGGGTCTTTGATCTCTCCACAAATTTTGCACTTTGCAACCGATTTCATAGCACCCATATTATCTCCATCAGGTATATCAATAAAATCATACATCTTCCACACATCAGAAGTCCTCTTCCTCTTGAGGGTAACCTTAACAGGTGAAGGTCCATTCACAGTTTCAGAAACATTGGGGTTTGGAGGGATAATTTGTTCAATTGGAGCAGCCACATTCACAACAGCTTCAGGGTCCATTCTGTTGATTTATCAATAAGAAAAGAGAATCAGTAGATAAAAAAGAAGAAGATACGACGATATTAGAACCATCATAAACAATCTTACATTTCACCATAAAATAGATATATAAGTCTATTATTTTTAAGACCAAAATCAGACAACCACATGAGGATAAACATGAAATCAAAACACAATATTCAACATGAGAAAAATAGGAGTTCAAACTTACACTTAATGTTAGCTGATCAAGGTTCAGGAACCTAGTTATTCACATACCAGACCAAAAACAAATTAGTAATAGGTCATTTATGGAAAAAAATGTGAACACAATATTCAATATAAGACTCAAAGAAGAGAGAATATTTACTTTAGATGCTAGCTGGTGAAGATTTAAGAACCTGGTTAATCACAAAACAGAAATACTAAATTAGAGAAAGTTTCTTTTATAAAAAAGATCAGAATAAGATATTATAGATGAGACTCATCAGTTGTACAAGAAAAAATACTCACGAAATTAGGTTAACTAGAAAGAAGAAGTGGGAAGAAGATGAAGTCGCCTGAGGCGAAGGGGTGATTTAGTTAAATGTTACTGCTCTTATTTATAAGAATGACCTTTGAACACCCTAGATCTAACGGTTATAATAAAAAAACAATTTTTAGCCGTTAAATACTATACTCCAACTAGCTGCTTAGATCTGAAGAAAGAAGTGACCGTTAGGTTACTTCTCACTTTTGTTAGTACTTATCTGTTTATCAGTAGCTTAGTAGAGTCAAAGAGTCAACACTACAAAACAAGGGGTAATGACATGTGGAACTCTTAGCTTTCACCTACTGTCTTACTCCCTGCAAAATTAGGCTTTTCATTTAATGCCTTCACACCTACTCAATGGAAAAGCTGAATAAAACGTTTAAATTTTTGGCGCCTCTTTGACTAAAAAATTTAAACTTATTTTTACTGAAGGAATGATGTGTTCGTTGTCACCTCAAACGGGCTTACCAGACGGGTTACAATTACGGGCTATGTGATCGGGCTTAACAACCGGGTTTCATGCTCGGGTAGCAATTTTCTAAGTGAGGCCCAAGCCCGCCCATTATTTATAGGCGGGCCGGGCAGGCATAACCCGTCACGGGCTTCGGGTTGTCTCATTAGGCCATCGGACTCGGGTGTTCCGGGTCGGGTAGTGGGCTCTCGGGCCATATTCCCACCCCTACTTATGCCTTGATAATGTCAGCACTGCCCGAAAAATCTATTTTGGGGCCAAAACGAACTGCCAGACACTTATTGGGGTCAAAACGGCGAGTTGGTCACAAATCGGGGGCCAAAACGGAATTAACCCTTTTCTTTATGTAACAAAATCTGAAATTTTAGCTTAATGGGATATTTATCTGAATTAGCAGAATAAAGGGTCATTCATTTCAGACTTTAAAACAAGTCTGAAATGGAAACCTACCATCTGAAAATGTCTTAAAGACAAATATACCCCTGTTAAATCTTACAAATTACTTCTCCATAATCTTATTTTTCACTTGACAACTTACCACCGCCACCCCAACCACACCACTACTCACTGCCATGACCACGTCCACCACCAACCACCACTTTCTTTCCCTCTCATACTCTATTGACGTCAAACCTTAGAGTTCAAACCATAAACCCAAAAACAGTGGAGATCAAGTTAGATCCATTCAAAACCCTGGAACTAATACTAAAATAAACACTTTATAGATAAGTTAGATCCATTCAAAATCCTCTTAGGATAGTTAGATCCATTCAAAACCCTAAAAAGAAAACCTTGAACAAAAATGTCCATTCAAAACTCTACACAATAATTGAAGATACATTCAAAACCTAGAACAAAAACTCCGAAAGATCCATCTTCTTCTTCTACCGACATTTTTCTGAGATGTGATTCAAGAGAGCAAGAGAGAGGAAGACAGAGAGAGATGAGTTCCTACGGCAGCAAACAACTGGAGAGAGAGAGATATGAGTTCCTACGGAAGTCAGTAAAGTTTGGGGGAAAGAGAAGGACGAAAGAGAAAGAGATTTAGAAGTTAGGTTTTCTTTAGGGTTTTTCCTTTTAAAGAGGAAGGGTAGAAATGTCAAATTCTTAATTCAGACATAAGACTCCAGATTTAGAAAAACAAACATCTAATTTGCAAAATGATTCAGCAAATTCAGATTCAGACTTCAGAAAAAACAAACAGCACCTTAGAATTGTCTTGTGGTGATGCTAAGACTTGTATACTATCTATAGAGAGTATTATTGACGAGATCAAGTCCAAATTACATTTGTGGTGATTGTTGATTTGAGGATAATACACCATATTAGAGTACTCGTGTTCCATTGACTACTAAGTGGTTAATCTTAATGAAACCAAAAACAATATTAGAAGAAGAAGAGAGGGACAATGGAGGCAAGGATTCTCATTATTGAACTAGGTTTACAAGCTAACATATATATAGCAAAGATAAAAGACTAAAAAGACTAAAAGACCGTTAAAGGGTAAATTACTAAATAACCCCTAACTATATATTATATACATTATTCTAACACCCTCCCTCAAACTCACGGTGCGGTGTTGAAAAGCATCGAGAGTTTGCTAGCTAAGAAACGAAAGCGTGGAACTGAGTGTGACTTGGTGAACAAGTCAGCAATCTGCATAGTGGATGAGACAAATGGCAAACTGATGGTGCCTTGAGTAAAATGATGTCGAGTAAAGTGACAATCAATCTCAATGTGTTTGGGTCGTTCGTGAAAGACTGAATTATGAGCAATATGGATAGCACTTCGATTGTCATAATACATAGGAGTAGGTTCTGAAATGGAAACACCCATGTCCGCAAGTAACTCACGTAACCAAACTATCTCAGCTGTCGTAGACGCCATAGCTCGGTACTCGGCTTCAGTGGATGATCTAGATACAACAGTCTGTTTCTTGCTCCTCCAAGAAATAAGAGAATCACCCAAGAATACACAATAACCTGTAATAGACTTACGATCGGTGCGATCGCTCGCCCAGTCTGCATCTGAATATGCTCGCAAAGTCAAGGAAGAAGTCGATGAAAGAAGGAGGCTTTGAAAGCAAGTACCTCGAAGATATCTTAGAATACGAAGAACAGCTGCCCAATGAACTGTAGTAGGTGAACCCACAAATTGGCTAACAACATGCACAGCATATGCGATATCTGGACGAGTAATAGTAAGATACACCAAGCTGCCAACAATAGTGCGATATAGTGTAGGATCTGCTAAAGGAGTACCATCTGTTGAAGAATAGCGAGCATTAGACTCAATAGGAGAGTCGGCTGTCCGAGTATCACTGATACACGCACGCTCAAGAATATCTGCAGTGTATTTGGACTGGGAGAGAAGATAACCTTGTGGGGTGGAGGCTACTTCAATCCCCAAAAAGTAACGGAGAGTGCTTAAATCCTTCATTTCAAATTGGCTAGCTAACTGCAACTTCAAAGATGCAATACCGTCAACATCATCACCAGTAATAATCATGTCATCAACATACTACGACAAAAGAATGCGACCTGCAACACTACATTTAACAAAAAGAGCTGAATCATGATTGCTAGAAGCAAAGCCAAGAGATGTGACTACAGTTGAGAACTTCTCAAACCAAGCTCGTGGTGCCTGTTTGAGACCATATAATGCTTTCTTAAGTTTACAAACTTCTCCAGGTTTATGTGGAATACCAGGAGGAGGAGTCATATAAACTTCTTCCTGAAGATCCCCATTTAAGAAAGCATTTTTAACATCCATTTGAGAGATATGCCATTGACGAACCGAGGCAACTGCAATAAGCATACGAACTGTAGTCATTTTTGCAACCGGAGCAAAAGTTTCCTCATAGTCCATCCCATACTCCTGCGAAAAGCCCTTAGCAACTAGTCTTGCTTTGTACCGCTCAATAGACCCATCAGACTTTGTTTTAATTTTGTATACCCAACGAGAACCAATAGTATGTTTACCAGAGGGCAGAGGTACCAAATCCCATGTATCCGTCTTATGCAAAGCAGAGAGTTCTTCAGCCATTGCCTTTTGCCAAAGAGGATCAACAACTGCCTCCTTATAGGAAGAAGGCTCAGAGTGACAATGAATAGATGCTAAGAAAGAAGTAAAAGAAAGAGAAAAAGTAGAATAAACAAAATCAGGTAATTGAGTAGACTTACGAAGACGAGGAGGATAACGAGAAGGTGGATGTGCAATCTCATTAGGAGCTTGGTCAGCCGTAGGGATTGGAGGGACATCACAAGTGACAGGAGCATCAGTAACATCAGGTGCAACAGGTTCAACATGAGCAGTAGGAGTATCACAAATATCAGAAAAAGGATCAATATGGATTAGGTTAGAGGGAGATACATCATGAGCATTAGCAGGAATAGAAAAATAAGGTATATGTTCTAAAAATACAACATGACGTGAGACATAAAATTTTCGAGTAACTGGATCATAACACCGATAACCCTTCTGACCTTCACCATAACCAAGAAATACACACATGACAGAACGAGAAGATAACTTGCTACGCTCAACACGAGGACGAAGAACAAAACAAGTACACCAAAAAACTCTTAAGGATGAGTAGTCAGGGGCATGCCCTGTCAATTCTTGAAAAGGAGACAAACCTGAACAATGAGAAGTTGGAATTTTATTAATTAAATTTACTGCAGTGAGAACAGCTTCACCCCAATACTCACTAGGAACAGAGGCAGACAATAGCAAAGAACGAGCAGTTTCAACGATGTGTCGATGCTTCCTTTCAGCAACACCATTTTGCTCAGGAGTATCTGTACACGAAGATTGATGTGCAGTTCCATCCATAGCAAGCAATTCACGAAACCTATTCGAAGTATATTCCCCTCTTAAATCACATCTAAAACACTTAATGATAGAAGAATATTGTGTTTTAACTAAGGCTCGAAACTGTTGGTAAATATCATAAAAGTCAGAATGATGTTTCATAAGATAAACCCAACAAAAACGAGTATCATCAATAAAGGAAACATAGTATTGAGAACCTCCTTTTGTGGGAACAGGAGAAGGACCCCATACATCAGAATGAACTAAATCAAAAGGTTTCACTGAAACAGACAAACTCCGAGCAAAAGGTAAAGCGGAAAATTTTGCAAGTTTGCAACCACTACAATCAGAAATGTTGTTAACTTGCAAATTTCCTAATGCACCAGTTGACACTAAATATTTCAACCTAGATGCTGAAATATGACCAAGACGAGAATGCCATAAGTAAAAAACTAGAAGAGGAAGAACTCAAACGGAAGGATGACAAGTCAGGAGTGGAAGCTGCAAGATCAGGTACTTTCAGTTCCTCTACAAAATATAATGCCCCATGCCTACGGCCTGTCCCAATCAGCTTCTGAGATTGTACATCCTGCACATAACAACCAGTAGAAGAAAATAAAACTAAACATCCAGAATCACACAACTGACTAATGGAAGCAAGATTTAAAGTAAGTTTGGGAACATGAAGAACATTCTGAAGAAATAAATTAGGTGTGACAACAGAGCCAATACCACCTAATGACAGTGGTGTGCCATCAGCGGTCCGGACTGGAAGATCAGATATATTCTTTAATGAAACAAAGGATGATAAGTCGGGAGACATATGACGAGAGGCTCCAGAATCTAAAATCCAAACTGAAGAAGGCATACCTGAAGATGAAATAAGAGAAAACAAACCTTCAGAAGAGGACAAGGCATGAGGCTGCATGGCTAAGAATCTCTTAAACTGATCTGAGAGTGAGTCTAATGTAGTACTAGAAGACATAGGAGCTAAAGGGTCTTGCGAAGCAGAGGTGGACATAGCATGTGGTTGCAAAGCAAGAAATTTCTGAAACATTTGAAATTGATCAACCACATTATCAGTTTTGGGCACAGAAGAAGATGAACCACTAGATACAGACGAGCCAGATGGCGGTATAACTGCCACAGTGTTATACTGAAAAGGCTTTTGAGGTCTCTGATTCTGTTGTGACTTGTTCATTAACTTGGGGCATTGAGCCTTCCAATGACCCTTTTGCTTACAGAAGCTGCATTCATCCATAGCAACCTTTGTATAAGATTTGTTCTGATGATTCTGATTTGGCTTCGAATGAACAACTAACACTGTTTCAGTAGGTGTTTGAAGAATGCCTTTCTTTGCTTGGTACTTGAGACGTGTCTCTTCAGCCATAAGCTCATTAACAACTTTAGCAATAGAGGGAAGTGGCTTACTATGCAAAATTGTACTACTAATGGATTCAAAATCACTACGCTAAGCCATCAAAAACTGAACCAAACGACCTTCCTCCCTACGAGCAATATAAGGAGGACAAGCCTGCAATTCTTCGGATTCTGTAAGAGCTAACTGATCCCAAAGATCAGTCATTGCAGCATGAAATTCTTGAATACTCATATCTCTCTGTTCCATATTTCTAATATCAGCTTCTAACTTATACTGTGTTGCAAAGTTCGACTGTTGGAACATATCTGCTAAGTAAAACCACATCACACGACAAGTTTGAAATTTCGCCAACTGATATCCAATAGTGTTATCTACTGAGTTATTAATCCAAGTAATTATTTTTGAATTGTTTGCTTCCCAAACCCTAGATAATTCAGCAAAATCTTCTTTCGATCTATCAATTGGTTTAACAACAGTACCATCAATGTAATCCCACAAATATTTCCCTTTCAAAAAATTTCTCATCAAAAAACTCCAATAAGAATAGTTTTTACCGTTCAATCTTACACTAATAGCCTGCAATGAATCATCTTTTCCACTCTCCATATTGCTCAATTCAATACCAAATATAAAGGAAAAAAAAGCAGATATAACCAATAAAAATAACACCAAAGTGACTAGATAAGGAAATACGAAGAAGAACCGTGAAGTAACAATACCAAAGAACGGTGTGAAAAGATAATTACCCTGACAGCCAAACAGTTCTTGAAGGAAATAGCTTTACCCGTCACAGCCAAACAGTCCAAACCCTACTGTTTTCTTCTCTTTTGGATTCGTCAAAACCATGGATGGAAACTACCCACCAAAATAAAAAACCACCAAAATCAAACTACCCACCAATACTATTGTTTAGTAATCAAAATCAAAACCACCAAAGTCAAACTACCCACCAATACTACTGTTTATTAACCAAAATCAAGACCACCAAAAAATCAAAACTACCCACCAATACTACTGTTTACTAACCAAAATCAAAACCGGTTTTCTTCTTTTTAGAATTCGTCCCACCAAAATCAAAACCACCAAAAATTGAAGTACTCTCTACTGAACAAAAAATCAAACGGGAGTAGCCGCACCAGACCTTCACCTTGTCTCCTCTTCCAACTCAAACCATAAGAATACTTGAAGAACCTTGCTCTAATACCATAATGAAACCAAAAACAATATTAGAAGAAGAAGAGAGGGACAATGGAGGCAAGGATTCTCATTATTGAACTAGGTTTACAAGCTAACATATATATAGCAAAGATAAGACTAAAAAGACTAAAAGACCCTTAAAGGTAAATTACTAAATAACCCCTAACTATATATTATATACATTATTCTAACAAATCTACCAGCATGGAAACTAGAATAAGAAAGCAAATAATTATGGATAGAATTAGCTTTGCGGGTCTATAACAATATGTTAACCCAACTTTTTGGATAACTCTTAACCCTATTTGGTAACATGTTGCTATATATATTTTTTGGAATAGAATTAGCTAGGTGCAGTATATATTTGGGGTTTAGTTTAGCATTTGCAAATTGATTTATTTTGTTTGTCCCTGGGTAAAAAATGGATTGATTGGAACATTCCGTACTGGTCCAGTTTTTTTTTTTTTTGACAACTAGAAAATGGCATAGCATTTAAAAGGATCCGTGGGAAGATGTACCACCTGTTTGCTAATAAGGAAATAACAACTGTTGAGCAAAATGAACCAAGAAAACCCCCAGTTGCAGGCTTGCAGCTCAAGATCAACAGGTTGATGTTGGAATTCTTACTTTAATATCTTATTGTTGTGTTTTAAAATTATGAATGCTGGTATATTTTGTTAAAAAATATATGGCTTGGACCACTTTATCATTGTCAATAGATTTTGATGAGTAAGATGCTTACGGATCTAATACTTTTTGGGCCAACCTACTACCTAGTCAATTTATTTCGTAGACCTTCCTTTTACCAAGTGAAGGTTGCTGACATCTGAAATATTTTCAAGTCTTGTTTGAGCTGATGATCAGACTAAGTAGAAATAAGGTGTAGAAACTCAAAAGAGTCGTAGTGCCAGTTTCCTAAATGATCAAGTGTAACATGGTTTCTGTGTCAGACTTCCACTTGATCTAGGGTTTATGTATGTAAAACATCCGCATTTTGGTTTCAGAAACTACAAACACAAAATCTTTTGAAATTGAAATCTGTAGATGTCGTCGTCGCAGAAGAACAATATACAAAAAACAACTATGAGAAGAAAGAGAGGCATCTCACAAAGTAGAGTAGGTCCGTTTGCAACTCTTTGACTACTAGTAACATTTTTATCTCTTATTTTGATAACAACTATAAGCCCAAATTTGATAACATGTGTTATGTTGTTGAGGTAGCATTAGGTGTAGTATCTAACTACATTCCATTTCTAACTTGTGATTTTTGATTATTTTTTGGCTCGGAAAAGAAAATGCAATGATTAGTACAAGGCCGGGATATCGCTATATGTGGGCAACTAGCTAATGGGTTGTCGTCAACCTTGGTTTCTGATAAATAAACTGGTTTGGTAGATGTATCGAGGACATCTACCAAACTGGTCGACCAATAGATTTTGGGAGTCATATAACTTTTTATGTGTTTATCTGAGTAGTGTGGGAACAATGGCCGTAGGTCCGAATCCGCCCGCGTGTACCGGTGACCCGACCTATCTGTCGGGACCCGTCTCCCGCTGACGTGCAGAACCCGCCCGTACCGAATATAATAAATGGGCGGGCTAACCACCCGAGCCTATACCGGTTATCCACACGTTAGAGCCCGACAGATGAGTTATATACCCACCGGTCAACCTGATCATCATGTACTCAACAAGGGTTGTCTTCTATAAACGCTTTCACAGTTGCTTCTCACACTGCCTTGGCAGTGTGGGACTAAAGTGCTCCTTCACTAACAACTTAACTTCAAGTTTTACTTATTTAAAGTGTCTTTCAACCAAATACTAATTATTTAATGTTTGGTTAGGCACAACTATTTTACGTGTGTGTTGATGTTTGGTGTTCTTTTGGATTTTTTTTTTTCGGTTGAAACTGGTGCTCTTTAGGTGGGAATTAAAATTACTGTTGGCCAAGAAAATAACTTTATGCTTGGGCTATGTATTTTGGTAAGTTTGACTCGGCCTTTATAAAAAAAAAACTTTGCCTTGACATCTTTCTTCACCCACCATATCACTAAAGTTCCAAAAGTGATATGGTCAAGTATGTTTGACCACGAGATTTATTTGCAAATTATCTTTTTTGTGGACTCTTGCTTTTCAGTAAAAAAATAAAAACGACTAATCGCATTCTAGGCAAGCATTTTATTCATTTTTGACCAATTAACTACCACCATACAAGATTACAATACCATCATACTTAAACCGTAACTCCCATCCACCAACACCCCAATTTAATTTCTCATATATGGTATACTTTACATCGTTGGCCATATGTACGAGGTGAAATTGTGATTTGGAATGTCGGTAGGGCCTCTCTCCATATCACAAACCTTTGTTAGTACTTGTGTTATATGTTCTTATAAGAACCACTCTCACCCACTCTAACAAATAATCTATGTCATACGTCGACAATGAACAATACCATATATATTGTTTTGAGAAAATAGTAAGAACTAAATAATAAACAATCTATGTCATACGTCGACGATGAACTAAATAATACCATACGATCTAGGCAAACACTTTATTTATTTTTTTGCCAACCAACTACCACCATACCTTCATAAAAAAAAAAACTACCACCATACAATATTACATCACCCTACAACACATAGAGTTACCGCCCCTCCACCAACGCCCAATATAATTTCTCATATATGTTACAGTTTACAACATTGGTTATATGTAAGAGGTAGAATTACGACAAGGAATGCTGACAGGGCATCTCTCCATATCAAAAGATGAAGTCAACTAACACATATACAAAACCATTGTGTGATGAAACACAAATGTAACTAAACAACCAATATGAATATCAGAAAACTTAAAGAGCTTTATACAATGCGTTATGTTTAAATGAAAAAGTTTATATATTTACTAGACACTCTATATTAACTCAAAATCGATTCGTTTTGGACACAATATAATATTTAATTGAACACTCTACATCCACCAAAAAGTACAATTTGGTTATCTAAGGTCAAGTGCGAAGTCAAACACAAGTAACCAAAAGTACAATTTGGTTATCTAAGGTCAAGTGCGAAGTCAAACACAAGTAATCGATCCAAGTATCATGAAACAAAATCATTTCAATACAAACATATGAACAATAACCAAGTCTTAGTGGGTTTGATTGAAGTATCATGAAACAAAATCATTTCAATACAAACATATGAACAATAACCAAGTCTTAGTGGGTTTGATTGACGAAATTAAACACCGCCTAATTATACATTTGATTTGTTGTTATGGGGTAATAACTATATAAGGTTTAGAAAAGTGGTCAAGTTTTTAAAAGTACAGATTCATAAGGGGGTGGTGTTCTTTTTGGTTAAATCAATTTTTTTTTTTTTGGGTAACTTTTGAATCAAGTTGGAGTTATTGGTTATTGGTCAAATACAACAGCCTGACAAATTCTTGTTCGGTCTTCAGGCACTTATATCATGTTCTAATATTTATCTTCTATAGTAAGCTTTCAACGTGGGACTAAATTAAATAGGCAGCACTCATAGTTAGCAATGTTTATTAGTTCCACATAGAGGTATTGAAGATGTTTGAACTACTATAAGTACCATTTAGGATCTCTAGCATTGACAACTGACTAATTGGTTAGCATAAGTTTCATGCCTAAACATGAGCCTGTTACCAAATCTGGGCTTACTGGTGGTAGGTAGTGGACTTAATGCCTTTGCGTTATCTCTGCTGCATGCCAATAGCTAGCAATGGGTTAAATGCTTAGCTCCTTTAGGGGCATTTTCGGGCTACCCTACCGGACCGGGGTTCGATTTGTCCGATTAATTTGGCGGGCAGGTAATGGCCGACCAAGATTCCGCCCGGCCGGCTCCTCTTTTACCTGCGGGCTGCCCGTCCATTCCCATTCCCAAATTACATATGAACATATGATATTGGTTTTAATTCTTGAACTTTACTAAAATTCAACCACAAATGTTTTATCAGGTGGTTTATGGTTTTATA